>NW_024424453.1:35330986-35650421 GCF_017311325.1 Ursus maritimus
TATATATATATATATATATATATATGCTTATGTGTTTGTGTATATGTGCAAATTACAAATATTGCTGTCATGAGTACTTTGTATATATTTTTAAAAAATAAGTTGCTCCCTATTCTATTTGTGATTTCTTTTTCTTTTTTCTTTTTTTTTTTTCAGACAGGAGCCATCAACCCAGGAGCATTTTAAATTCATTTCTCTGCTAGGGAGATTTTATTTTATTTCATTTTATTTTATTTTACTTTATATATTTATTTTCTTTTTCAGTGTAGAAAGGGTGGTTTTATTAAAACACAGGGACAGGACCTGTGGGCAAAAAGAGCTTCCTCTGCTTGGGAGATTTTTAGACACATTGGTTAGAATGATTTTCAATTCAATCCTGCACAAGAATTAGATTGTAATGAAAACGTTTTAAGGAAAACTTCTTTTCTTCCATTTAGAACCAAGATCAAGATAGATATGTTTTTTGTTTTTTTGTTTTTTTTTTTTTTGCTATTTCCCTTTGAGGGGCCCTTTTTTAAGACTAAAAAAATTACTGTTGTTTCCTTTGGAAAATCTCAAGTATTAATTAGATTTCTCCACGGAGAAGGGAATTGGCTTATTATCTGTCATTAGTCTCTCTAATCTGGTCCACTTGGTAGTTACCATTGTAATTCAACCTGGCATTTTGATACCAACTGGTAGAAGCAGCCCATGGGCCTTTCCCACCATATTCCTATAGACATGGTTTTTAAAACTCTGGCTGTTTTCATATGTAAATACATTTAAAATTATGCCTGGCTGGATTAATAATTACATTTTTAAAAACACTGTTCAAGAATTCTGTGTAGGGGTCCCTGGGTGGCTCAGTCAGTTGAGCGTCTGCCTTCACCTCAGGTCATGATCTCAGGGCCCTGAGACTGAGCCCTGCATCGGGCTCCCTGCTCAGTGGGGAGACGGCTTCTCCCTCTTCCTCTGCCTGCCGCTCCCCTTGCTTGTGCACACGCTCGCTCTCTCTCTCCCTAATAAATAAATAAAATCTTTAAAAAAAGATGAGTTCCGTATAGACCAAAAATCTGAACACATGAACACACGATCTTAACCTTTAACAAGACAATGAAATGTGCTTGTCCAGCCATGAGTTTCCAAAACAAAGTGCCCCTTTTGATGTTGTTTTTGTTTCTTAATCTGTTTTTAGTGATTCAAGCCTATAGTAATGTATCGTATTTTATTTTAAACATTCTTTCAAAAGAAGAAGCAAAAGGTGAACAATTAAAAAAACCCATGTAACATCAGATTAGACTTTTGCAGGGAATAAAACACCCTATTTTCTGGTCATTAAAAGCATGCCAGGGTAGAGTGGGAATTGGGTGCAGTTAAAGTCCTTGAAAGACTTGGAGTCCAATCTCAGATGGGCAGGGACAACGATACACATTACTCTAAGTGACAGTCAACAACCAGGCAGTATTCCTGCTCCCACTATGTGTGGGAGGAGTAGGAACTTTGAACCAGTCCAGCTTCACATACTGCCTCTATTCCTTACTAGCTGCGTGATCATATTAAGCCTTTCAGGTTTCTCATCTATAAATGGAGGATAATAATACTAATCTCAGTGGATATTTATGAGGATTAATTGAAATAATAAATAGAACAAGGATGGGCACACAGTAGCTATCGATAATAGTTATATGGTTTCCCCACCATAGCAACCAAACCACATCATTTTTATGAAAGAGAGAAATCAAAGAGCCTTTGTAATACTACAGAGATTGGATGATGAAGCTTAGATAAACAATAGTTTTTAATTTTTATATTTTGCACTCACTGTAATATAGATACAATTTATTTAGGATGAAATTGTATGTTGACCGACTAACCAAATAAAGACTAAGTGTTTCTTAATGTCATATAACATTTTTTATTCCTCTTGGATAGTAGCCCTTTGGGAAGAAAATAATAGCTGGATATCTACCTAATTTTACTGAAATAAAGTCCAATTGGATTAAAGATATAAATGTCAAAAATAAAAAAAAAATAAAGATGTCAGAAGAAAGCATGCATAGACTTTTAAAACAATGTTTTAGTGAATGGCAGTTTGGCTACGCAGGACATAATGTCTAGACACCACAATGGGTACATCATTAAATCTGACAACATAAAAATTAAAAATTTCTATACTGAATAAATAAAATTCAAAGACGAGTAACAAAATGGGAGCACTGTTGGCAGCATTTATGACAAGAAAATGGCAATTAGTACACAAAGAGCTCTTGCAAGTAAATAAAAAAATACCAATGTAACTTTAATACTGGCAAAAATAATATGAATAGAATTCATAAAAATAAATGCAAATAACATACATATTTAGAATGATTTACAAGTTACTTTGAGGTGAAAAAAGATTATGTAAAGAGTTTTTATGGGGTACCTTGGTGCTCAGTTAGTTAAGCGTTTAAGTGTCTGCCTTCTGCTCAGGTTGTGATCCTGGGGTCCTGGGATTTAGCTGCCTCAGTTTCCCTTCACCATGGGGAGTCTGCTTCTCCCTCTCCCCCTCCCCCTGTACATGCTCTCCCTCTCTCTCTCTCCCTCTCTCTCAAATAAATAAATGAATGAATAAAATCTTTTTTAAAAAAGAGTTTTTCTTGGAAACTTCCATTTATGCAAAGAAAAATAAATATAAATGTTGATATAGCATTGGAACTGGAAAAATACCAAGAAAAAATATTGGGAGCTGAATTAGGATATGAATGTTGAATAGCAGGAAGATAGGAGTAATGTTTTTTTGACTTTTGATGTAATGTTTTTCTGAACTGTTTGAAATTTCCTCTATGCTCCTGTATGTTTTACTGTAATTTAAAAAATTAATGCAGGTAATATGATGCCAAAAAAATATATAAATTGTAAAGAACTAAAATTAAATAGATGTCGTTAGGAGGCAGCAGGTAAGTTTAAGTGTTGAAAAACATGTACTGTGTGTCTTGAAAGGCAACTGTCAAAACTTGACTTTCTTGGGATGAAATGATGCATTCATTGGTGCTTAATGAGTTTTATTTTCCCCCAGACAGAGCCAAAGGAAGATCAAGAGCAGGGACCCACTTTGACTCAGCCCGGAGACGGAGCCGAGCGGTCCTTTATCACATCTCTGGGCACCTACAAAGAAGAGAAAAGAACAAATTGAAAATAAATAATGTAGGTGGTATGTGTGTACACTACGAATGCTAGAGTTTCCCCTGGTGCCAATATTTGATTCACTAAAGAAAGGCTCCAATTACTCATTTATTGGCTTTCCTAGATTTTTTTGCACTTTGGTTTGTGCTTTCCTATAAAGAATAAACTAGAAAAGGTCAGCAATCAGGAGGCGTTTCTGCAATAAAAGTGCTTAATCATAGTGTTATCACAGCACAGAGATTAGAATATCACTGTAGTCAGTACAATACGGTACAGGGGACGCTGTGAATGGGGACATACTGGTTACATTTTATGAACAAGATGATGCACCGAGTCATATTACACATTTGTAGTTTGTTGGTTAAAATTTCTCAAATTTAATTTTAGTTCCATCTATTTTGCACTTTATCTAATTTCACTTAATGCTTTTATCCAGGAGGACAATGAACAAATCAAAGTCATTACTCCATTTAAAAATTTACATCTTATATAAAACAGAATTGGAAATTTCACACAACAGAATATTCGATTTGAAATTCTATGCTTCATATCATACCATTTTGTCAAAAGTTGCACTCGTGGTAAATGACAGTAGGGCTACTTTCTGAAACCTGGTACCAACTGTCAAAAGCCCCAGCAAGTCACTGTGCTTCAAAAAGGTGAACCTCTGCACAGTTTTGCATGATACACATCTTACAGGGTTTCACGCAAAGTTTATAATTAGTTCTTAATACTGAAAGATGTCACTGAGAAACCCAGAACTCTTGTCTGTTTGGTTATAGGTATTCAGAGATACTTTTTCAAATGATGGTAATATCATTCATGTGCACTGTGGAGTCTTCAGAACATAACATCTTTGTGGGATGTGTGACTATGTGTGGTAGATACAAATACTCAGGATCTCATTTGCCAGTGACATTAGAAAAAGTCACATCAAACAAGCAGAGCTATTTTGGAATCAATCCAAGGTCCAGAAGTTCTGGGAGTTAGGGACCCAGGGGGTTCCTTTGGCATCTTCCTTTTTCCATGGAAAGCTGGAGACTAGCTAATACACGTGTGTTTATGAAACAGCCAGGTATCAGACATACAAAGTATCCGGTTCTCTGTAGTGGACAGAGAAAGGTGCCCGAGCCCTGCGGGGTGGGAGATCGGACGAGAAAGTGCTGCAAAGCTCCTTCTGCTTCAGTGTGATTTCTTTCTGGAAACCAGAACAAGCTGTTTTGATCCATTTGTTCTCTAGGACCGCCACCCATGCTGGGGCCGACCTGCCAGGCATCACCATTAAGAGTCACACCCTGCTTATTTTGGCCTGTCTTAGTATAAAGATTTTCTGGGGAAAACTGTGCCTTTGTGTCACATTGATTTGCTGAGAGTCCAGGGATCCACTTGAAAGAGTGACCACCTCTTGATCTATGGATCCTTCCCCTGGTCCCTATTTACATCTCCCTTCAGTTACTAAGCCAGCCTTAGTGACGTTAAACAAGTTCCAGGAAGAAACAAAGGTAACCGCATCTGGGCTTGATTCTATGCAGGTCAACCAACAAAGCACCTAAACAAATATTAGCCAGAGATTCTGTAATGCTGAAAGCTGACACTATCTTCTACCCTTTAGTTGAAAATCATTTAAACATAGCAAGTATTACTAAGCTTCAAAATGTGTTTGCTGAACACGCTGTTTTTCCCTTTAGATCCAACAAAGTACAGAAGAGTACTTAAAAATCTGATTTAAAAGATCCTAATTCCCATCACTTAGCTAATTTGCTAAATTGCCAATCAGTTAAGAAATACAAACATGAGGAGGGGGAACATTAAAATAATACCTAGTAAGTAAGGAGGTCTAATCAACAAAGTGACTCCGACAATACAGGTAGTATCTTATTTCTAAAAGCAATGTCAAAAATGAGGACTGGCCCTGTTCACTACCTCTTTTCAAGGAGAGCAGAGTGGCTAAAGACGGCAGGAGGAGAGAAGGAAGAAGAGGAAAAAATGATCCAGACCGTTTATCAGCTGCACAATCCATTTTGGGGGAATTCTGGTTATAATAACATCCACACACAAATTCTCAAGATTTTTACAACTCTTTGCTCTTTACAAATTCCTTTTACTTACATCGTATTATTTGACTTCTATAGTAAGCCAGTACTAGATATAATTCTTATTAGTTCCATTTTAATGATGGAAAAGAACTTACTCAAGATCTCAAAAGTAGAAGCAGGATGTGGGCCCCAGCTGTGAATGTTCTGACTCAAAGCCACAGTGCTCTGATACAGTTCTGTGGAAATAGGAATACATGATTCAACCATAGGCAAATGAACTCATCAGGACATTAGCACGGCTTGAGGATCAGCATGTAACACCTTTGAGTCCTGGCTCTGCCCGCCGGGTACATCTTAGAAAAGGTACTGAATTTCTGCTTTCTTTGATTAGTTACTCTGTTACACAACGACGTGATGCTGCAAATGTGTCTAACGCAAGGAGATGTTAAGATCACATGAGCACTTGGGAGCTTGAAAGGAGAGTGCTTTAAATGCCCAAATATTACCAGCTGGGTACCAGGGGCAAACGCTTCCCTGGGACTTGGTGCAGTGATTATCGAAACATTTTCCCCCATCTCTTTGCTCATGCAAAAGTTAATTTCAAAGAAAAGTTACAAAAATGGTTTAGGAAACAGTTACCTTAGTTAGGCTTTTGCTTTAACCATTGTGTTTCAATAATTTGGAGAGGTTAAACCGCTAAAACACCACTGGTACTAAAGAATATGCTTCGAAATTAAGAAATAATATATAACTAAAATTGAGAATAGTTGGTTGCATTTTTCCTTAGGCAAACCCCGTGTTTCAGGGTTATAAATAATAGATCTCTTTCCCCCAACGTGCTAAAAGCATACTTCCCAATTATAAGAAATTTTCTTCCATTCAAAGGGTTTTGATAAAACTTTACGAATCTGGTGGTGGGAGGAGAGGAGGATCTATTTTTTTACTCAGGTGAACGTGTCACAATGTACAGGATTTGAGTTAAAAAAACTCTTCACAATTTAAGCCTAATCTGAGGTATAATGAATTCTTAGTATCTTTTAAAATAATTCGAAGGGATATGTTTTAAGTACCCTATAAAAAGGAAATAGTGTGATTTATTTCCTGACTTTTGGAGATAACTGATATATTGCTGACTTCTCGCGTCAGCATCACTAATGCCTCATGATCCAAAGAAATCCAGCATAATCCAAAGAAAATACTTCCTGCGTTTTCCCAATCCTCACTCCCAGAGCTGGCATCTCCCTCAAACAAGGTGAAGTTTTAATCTCTATAATATGATAGCAAAAGACTTACTCAGATAGAAATTGAGGTATTTCCCCATGGCTTCTCTACTAATGTCTTATATTTAAAAAAGAATTATATGAGAATCCATCATGTCCTTCTGTAAGTAGAAGTACTTACAGGTGATTAATACTTACGGACCCTAACTATCTCTTCTTCTATGCACCTACCTAAACCTTAATGAGAAGCCCAATAGGTGTACTTCACCCTCCTCTTCCCGGTTTGGTGCCAAAGCCCATCCTTTACATTTATTTCTGGAAACTAGGGAATGAGGCAAAAGAGGCAGGTCAAGTTTCAGGGAATTAAGTGGAACAGAGATGCAGTGGCAGATGGGCATCAAAGAACCTTCTGGAAGTAGTGAAGTAGTCCCTCACCACGAAATCCTGGCATTATGAGGCACCTGTGTGGGTTGAGTGAGAATATTAACAGGAAGTAGAAATGTGTTGAGAATGCCTACCAAGGGAAAAGGTAGGGGGTGCATTACTATGAAGGTAGCGAAAATATTTGGTCACTCACAGTTATCACTAAAGAGCAAAGTATTCCTGATGGCTCTGACCTTTCTTGAATCCTCAAGTACTTCAGGAACCCCTGAACATTCCACATGAATTTGCCCTTTCCTCAATGGCTGAAACAAGAAAACACACCGTGACCTGCAAGTCACATGTATTCCAAAACTTTTAACTGCTCACTTCATTCAACTTAACTTTCAAATTTAAGTTTCCATTACCGATCTTGTATTTCTCATTAATTGAGGTCAAAGCAAGGTCTGCAAGTATCTGGTCATAGGCTTGTCAAATTTCCACACATGCTATTGTTGGCCTCCCTTTGTCTCATAGCAATAAAGGATAGTTCCTCAATTTGGACTGCTTTCAAAGTGAAGTGCTTTTGCAGTTATAAAACTCCAGCTATTCTTCTGCATTTAATCAGCTGCACAGTGAACACTGCCTTTCTCCTCCTATGACTTCAATAACTCTTAAGTAACCGCTTCTTACTTTGCCATCTTTACAAGGGCTAGCTAGTGTCAGGATGAATCCATGCCAATCAAGGGTATGAGATGTGGGTTCCCAACCTGAAACTTCATCAACAACCACAGCGCAAAACCCAAGTAGTTAGCACAACCTGGTTATATTTTGGAAGAAATGTAAATAGCTATTAACCATAGAACATTGATTATATATCTCTATATCCTTTTTGGGAAGAAAAACGGTAACTTTGCTATTATTAGAAGAATTCCGGGTCAAATATACCCGTTAGATAAGGACTATCATCTCAGAACTACAAGTATATGGAATGGCCCCATGACAATAGAAATATAAATGTATCTTTGTGTTTCCAGTGTGTGTAATCCTTGCAACTGTGGATGTGTACAGGTGACATTTTAGGTAATGATCTTTTTGTTCTTAATGAACAAAGTCTAGATTATTCACTTAACATTCATGACTAAATTCTGCATATTCCTATTACTTACAACAAAGATCTCTGCTCAGTTTTAGTCTGTACAGCTCTACTTTTTGCATCACCAACTTCTAAAAGTCGTTTGTAAAATGCATGGGCACTGTGTGTATGAGTGACCCTCCTCACAGAAGTGTGGTTGAGGCTGTGTGATCCTTGCTTCTAACGTTGTGTCTCCCTTCTCTCCTTTTTGTCTTTATCCACAGAATGTTTTTGTAGATAAACCAGCATTTCCGGAGTATAAAGTTTCTGATGCAAAAAAGTCCAAATTCATACTTTTGCATTTTAGCACTTTTAAAGCTGGCTGGGACTGGCTTATTCTGTTGGCGACGTTCTATGTTGCCGTGACCGTACCTTACAACGTTTGCTTTATTGGCAACGATGACCTGTCCACGACTCGGAGCACAACAGTCAGTGACATTGCAGTGGAGATTCTTTTTATTATAGGTAAGAACCAACGGCTGCTTTCCTAGAGGATTTGCATAGAGGAAGTAAGTGTGTTCCAGATTTTTCTGACATGAATTTGAACTAAGATCCATTTGCATGGGCATGACTAAGCCTCTGATGCAAATTCTGGAAAAGCACATATTTGGATTTCTGAAAATTGCCTCTTCCAGCTTTCTCACTGTTCCTTTAGCCAAATAGATCTAAACCCATGTTTTGTGTTTCTATCCTTGTTTTGTCAAAAATAGGCTAAAAAAGACTTAATGGCTATTTTGTTGGTACTCTCATATCCATCATGATCTTAATCGCACAGGGTCAGAGATGGGGCTTGGCAAGAACCCATCAGTGGTCTGATAATGGTCCAGTCTTGGGCATGATTCTCATACCCTTCCATGCCTTTCTGGCATTTTGGTGGCTGTTGCCATAGGTGGCCTGGTTGCAGAATGAAGGATTACATAAGGCTTCCAGTCAATCAGGAGAAGCAGGGAGTATCTGATTTTAACTTAAAAAGAGGTCCCAAGGGATGCTTGCTAAGAATATTTATCTCTAGAATATTGGGAACCTCAGCTGAAGCTGTCTGTGCTCCACTCTTATAAGCCTCTTCCTATTTCCCTGTCCCTTAAGTCTTCATCTGTTCAGACCAAAGCCTAGCTCTTTCTTGTTCATTCTAAGACAAATCCTATATCTCCATTAAGGCTTAGATTGACTCCCTGTAGAGGTAGGAGTGTGTGTGTGTGTGTGTGTGTGTGTGTGTGTGTGTGTGTGTAGATTCACAGGAAATTGCAAAGGTAGTAGAGAAGTGTCCCTTGTCCCTTTCATCCATCCCTGTGGAATTCTTGACCATCATTGGTAAACTGATACCTGCTTCTTTACATGGTCATGGTGATAGAGGGCAACATCCTTCTTGTAAAGATGAAAAAATGTTTGGAAAATGTTTTTGAAAGGTAAGTGAACAAAGAAATGAGAAATGGATCTTAAAAGTTCAGAGAAAGAAAATAAATGAGGCAGATCCAACCCTCATTTCAGTGGTGATGGTACTTTTTTTCTCCGTGGAGCGGTAAAGCTTCGGGGCCAGAGTGAGTTCTCCAACTGAATGTTAGCACATTTTCTCTGGATGAGTTTGTATGCTCTTGGTGTGGCTTTGGCACCACCATTACCATTGCATTTACTGGGAACCCCCCTCAAAGCTGTTAGGACCCCTGCTCCCACCCCAAAAGTGGTGGCTGTAGTATGGGTAGACCACTAGATGGCAATGTTGTCTACTTGGGTAGCTTGGCAAGGCTGCAAAGTCAAGGAAATAGATCTTTAATTTTTTTTTTTAACTTAAATCATTCCTCATTGGAAAGGTGTAACCATAGTAAAGCGATATAAGATCACTGTTAAATGGCAAATAACAGCATTCCAGCTAGTGAACAAATTGGGTGTATCCATACGCCAGTCCACTGTGGTTTTATATCCTTTTACTTTGCTAACCTTCATGTCTTCTACCCACTGATGACACACACAAATATTAGCCCTCTAAAAAGACTTCCTGTGACCCGTTCAAAGTTCTCAAGAACTTGAACAGTCACTCAACATGTCTATTATGCCTGAGTGTCTGCCTAACAAATATTTCATATCATTATTATTATTATTATTGTTTACAATTCTGTCATGCAGACACAGTTGTATCTTGAACTTCCTACTCTTCCTTGCTCCTAGATATTTGAAATTCTAAGGGCTTACAAGCCACTTCTGTACTATATGCTCACTGGCCAATGATGACATGTTTCGCTCAGAACTGACACTTATGAGAAAGATATTTTATACAATTTTGGGGGGTTGAGTTGGTTGGTTGGTTGGCTTTTTTTTTTTTTTAAGGCTGCTTTCTTCTACTAAACCAAGGAGTCTGGCTTGCCCCCTGCCGGTTCCCCCTAAATCTTCTGTGTTGTGACTGACATTTCTGCTATGCTGGGCCAGCCACATGTTCCTCTAGTTAGGCAATACCCATTCCTCACTAGCAGCATGACAAAGAAATGGAAATTCACTCCTGTTTTTATGCAGTTTACCTTCTACAAAGATTACTTTAGAATTTTGAGATTTTGGCTGCCAACAGTTTCAGAGTGATCCAGCCTGGAATCCCTTCTTGACTGACATATTTTCATAAGCAGTAAAAACTTGACTGCTCTTTGCTATGGCTGCCTTCCTGCTCTTTTTCTTTTAAATGAGTTTAAATGTATCTACAATTTGTTTTAACAGATTTGGGGAAAGAGNTGAGAATTTCTCTTAAGTATGTTTCCCAGAACCTTTATTCTATGAAATATTTTACAAAGGTGACCTAAAAATGATCAATGAGAAATCAATCAAAATAATAGGAATAGAGTGCATAGCCTGTAATACTGTATTTTTACAATACTAATAAGGCAGTGCTGGTACCATTTAGTAGGTATTAAGTTGGTATGTGTGGCAAAATCTATATGTATATTTAGCATGTTTCTTTTCTATTTATAGAATAGTGTTGTTAAATTGGCATCTTATAATCAACTGGGTCAGAACTGTTAAAAAGTAGTTTAAAAAGAGGTTTGGGAAGGAAAGGCTTTTGTATAGCAGAACATGACGCTTTCAAAACATTTTCTTATTTGAACCACTCTATAGAAATGTAAGGTAATGTGATTATTTTCTAAATGAGAAAAATTAAGTATTCCATGAAAAAAGAATATATAGTAAAAATGAAACTTGGAAGATAATATATCTCCTTTGGTGATTCAAAATGTGCATTACCTTTATAAACCCTCTGAGAAATTCCATGTTAAAGAAATGTTTAACTGTGATTAATCCGGCACCTTCTAATGTTATTTTTACCTCCGAACTCATTCCTCTCCGGGCCACTAAGTACAATTCTTTTGGGAAGACTGACTTAAAAATATTCTTCCCTGATAAATTCACTATAAAGTATCTGAATGTTATTATGCTAGTCAAACTATACATACGAATGGTGAGCTTGAATCTCTCCTAACTACTCTCTTCATCTTAAAATAGATTGTTTCGTAAACCACATTAATTCTTTAGGATCAATAGGGCACAAGGTTTAACCGTAAGTTACAAAGTGGTTATAAAATAACTTTTAGTTTGAAAATCATCATGTATAATTTAGCTGCTGACTCAAAGCCTTACAGAAACCTAAAATGAGAAGTGACCTACTCGTGATTTATCTAATCCAGTCTTTCTTACTTTATGTAAAGGTGGGAAACTGAGCCCTAGTGATATGCCCAAGGCCCTATAACTAATTGGTGGTACACGCAGGTCTCCTGGTTATCGGATCAGGTTTCTTAAGGGTTTATAACCAATACGATTCCATTTTCTCCGAAAAATTCTACTCAACTTGCTTTCTTTTATTTATAGCAATGAGGCAGAAAATGAGAGAAAGTGCCAACTTCCTTCTCTTTCTTCCATGAATGCAGAAATTAATAGTTTTAATCTTTGAAAGCTTGGTGGCAAAAACTGGTATGCCCATAGGTCCAATAACTACTTACCCCATTTCCTTATCAGAAACCCAAAGAGCCCAATTTTGTGCAGGCAACAGTACCCTGGACCCATGGAATGAATTATGAGAATTCCAAGCCAGTGGTAATTCCAGTCCCCTTAGCCAGTTTCAGGTGTAGGGGTAAGTATGTGACCAGTCCTATCCAGTAGGATATATAGAGATTGTTTCTATGGAATCTTTTGGAAATTATTTTTTCCTCTGAAAAAAGAAGAGAGACATATGGGGGAAAATATTTGTGTCCCTATTCCTTTGTTTCCCCTTAGGGTGTGTGGATGGAAGGGTATGATGTATTGTAATTACTACAGCCATCTTTAATCACGAGGAGAGACATAAGAGAGAGGGTGTGGACTCCTGGTTTGGTGATATAATAATGCTCCTATTATTGGGGCGACTGTTAATTGGATATTTTGTTATTGATAGCTACATCATTCTAAAATTTTTTAAAAGCCACTGCTCTGTCATCTGTGACCCCTTGCAAGGAACCATTTGAGAGGTTCAATGATAAATCCTTTCCAGAGGAACAGAACGCACTTTCTTCTGTCATTCCACTGTGAGCCTATCTTAAAATCACAGGCTGTGCCCTAAAGCTGTAACTCTGACTTGGTTTCTCTAAGAATCCTTAGAAAGCTAAAGGTCAAAGGAAACATGGTGTGCATTTGTACTTTCTGTTTACTCTCTATTCCCCTTAGTCATAAAAGAACAGTTGAGAGTCATGTGGGATAAATGACAGTCATACATTATGTAGACCGTACTGGCCAGGACTGAACATCTAGCCTCCTTACTACCGACCACGCACCACCAGTGTTCCCCAGTTATTATGACAACCCAAACACCTCATACATATTCAAAAGGTATTTTTTCCTCAATGTTATGTTTTTAAGGTTATACTTTGTGCTGATTTAGGTAGTTCTATTTCACTGGTTCTCAGTGGGAACCATTTTAGAAATATGTAGGTTTGACTTTAATTCATTAATCAGCACTACTAATCATTCGATGTTTAATGCTTTTTTTTTTTTTTACTTACTCACAAATGATTTACTTATCTACAATTTACTTATCTACAAATGATTTTACCCCAGCTAATGAATAGAACTCTACACATAGTTTGTCTTAGGAGCATATATTTATATTTTCATTTCTGGTTATTTCATTTTTTTCTCCTTCTTAATGCTCTATTAATTAATGCTTCTATTCACTCACATGTCACCAAATTTTGCTATCTCAGAATCTTTCTTTCTTCCTCTCATTTAATTATTATTATAACCTTGTGACATCATTAAAGCAGGTATATCTGTTTATACATAGGAAGGAAAAGAGAGAAAACATAAGCAGTTTATCCAAGATCCAGCTGATTACTGACCAAGCTTGGACTAAAATCCTAAACCTGCTTGTAAAATGGATAGTAGCATTATTGTGAGGATTTAGTGAGGTTATTGTATTAAGAAATAAATTTACTCACTGTTTAATCAGTACTGATAAGTATTGTCAATAATGTCACCAAGCCTCTGTCTCTTCAGTTTGTTTAATATCCACTATTTTTCAGAAAACAAGCACTCTTTAATACAAACTGAAAGTTCGGCTAATCATGGGAATAAGGTAGACCAGAACATTCCACATCCCTTAGCTTTCAAGAACACGAGTGTCTGGGGACTCATTTACCACTTAAAGGATCTAAGGCTTTTATAGCTACTTCGACAGATTTGCTTAGCATCCTTTTAGAAAAGCTGAGAGAAGGTCTCTTACATCTGCCCAAGTCAAGGCATCCTTTATTTGGCATGCACTGAAAGGACCACAAATAATATTAGAGGCCATCATTCCAGGTGCATCTCCCAACCATTCTTCCATCAGCACTTGTAGGAACAAGGAAAAAAACAAAACAAAACTGATCTTCATTTCAGCTCCCCGTCCTTTCGCCTGCCGTGCTCTGATGAGGCCTGAAAGGCACTAGCTGGGCTTCCAGTAACAGTCGAGAAGGAAGTCATTAGCTAAAGGCTTAATCACTAGCTTTAGAGTATTGGAGACTTCTCTCTGTTCAACAAATTCATAATTTTACTGGATCTGTGTTCCAATTCTTCTCTTTTGAAAGATTATTTATTTGAGAGAGAGAGAGATCGAGCAGGGGGAAGGGCAGAAGGAGAGGGAGAGGGAGAGAGAATCTTTTGAGCAGACTCCACACCTGAGCTCGGATCCCAAAGGCAGGGGCTCCATCTCATGACCCAAAAATCACAACCTGAGCTGAAACCAAGAGTTGGATACCCAACTGATTGTGCCACGCAGGTACCCCTGTGTCCAGTTTCTACTGATATTTGTAGACACATGATTGTTTTATAAAACTTCTTCCCAAATCCTGTCTTTATTGTGCATAATCTTTATTGATATGCCTTTTCCCACTTAATGTGGAACTGAAGAGTAATGTTCTTATACCATTCAACTGTAGTTTGTTACTCTCCAATAGAAATTCAAGCCTCAAAAGAAATACTTTAATTCTTGGGGCGCCTGGGGGGCTCATTTGGGTAAGTGTCTGCCTTTGGCTCAGGTTATGATCCCAGGCTCCTGGGATTGAGCAACCCATCGGGCTCCCTGTTGAGCAGGGAGTCTGCTGCTCCCTCTCCCTCTGCCTCTCTCCCAGGCTTGTGGGCTCTCTCTCTCAACTAAATAAATAAAATCTTAAAAAAAAAAAAAAAAAAAGAAAAGAAATACTTTAATTCTTTCAGCGTTCTTGCATGTCTTTTTCTGTTAGGATAAAATATATAAATCTCAGTGGAACCTCAAAGACTATAGACATTTTATTGCTATTTTATTGCACAAGCAAAGTCAAACTTAGTCATTTTCCTGAAAATTGCAAACAAAGATATGTCATTTTCCCATTTAGTCAGATGACTAATAATAAAGATACAGACTTGATTACTGAAGGGAAAGATTTCTAACAATAATTAAGGTTGAAATTTCATGGTGATGAGGAAATTCAAATAAATCTTAGCACCAAATGCTTTGGGCATCTTGGTATTCCCAGACTACATATTTAGAAGGCTTAAGTTAGCATTCATTTGTCTCTTAGTATTTGAGCCCCTCCCTCCTTTTACTCTCTCCTCCCATCTGCCCCATTCTTCCTCTCCTGCCCTCATCTACATTTTTTCTCCTGTTCTCCCTCTTCCTTTCGATGGAAACCTACACAGCCATATACCCCTATATCTGCACCCCCACATCCCTACCCTTCACATTGATCTTGGATTGAGTAATAGGGTCTCTAAATAAGCAGAACTCAAGATGGCATTCATAGCCATAGCTTAGATTTGAGCCACTTGGGCATTTTTAGGTATTTCTGTCTCAGGTGGGCGTTTTTAACCCAATTACAAGAATATCCCTTCTATATATTTCCAGATAATACATTTGGAGTATTAAATAAGTGGAATGTGCTATATTGAACACTAACCATTGACTAGACATGAATCAGTACCCACTTGGCTACTGACCAGCTATTTTCTGGTGAATAAATTTAAACCTGAGGTTACAGCAATAATTAAACAATAACAACAACCAAAAAAATCCCAGAAAACTACTCAGCCACTTCAGATTCCCACAGAAGTGTAACATACCCAGTGTCTTATCTCAAAAGTGAAGAGATTTTGTTTGTCAGAAAGCCTTGGGGAAAAAAAAGAGTGCATTGAACAGTAAGGCACTATTTTCATTTTTGTTTTTAAGGGCCCCCAAATAGGTTGAGTTAAAAGTACCTACTCAAGGAAAGACTAATTGCATTTATTTTTGCAAATAAACTGTCAGTTTCATTGTTGCTTCTTTAGGCTTTTCAGAATAAATGAACCTAAAAATTTCTTGAGGAGTAGTTCATCTTTTATGTATGGATGGTTGCATCATTTTAGGATTGAATTATATGGAAAGGTTTTAAAGTTCATGTAAAATGGGCACATGGGTAGGTAGTTTTTCAACCATGGCACTGTTGACATGTAGACCATGTTAATTACATAAATTTTAAAATAGAAACAGTGGAGAAAACAAAGGGTCGTCAATCACAGCCACCCCAGCACCAGTGTTGTTTCCATATTCAATCTTTCTGGTTGTTGTTTTCCCTGTTTATTTTCATGTGGTTGTGATCATAATCTACACAAATTTTGGTGACTTGTTTTTTCACGTAAGATTTTTATGTAAGTATTTCTCTGTTTTATAAGTGTTTATAAACATTTAATAGAAGCATTATATTCCATTCCATAAATGAACTCTTCTGTTTACTTAACCATGTCTTAATTGTTACACATTTAAGATGATTTTTTTTGCTACTTAAAAAATTATAATGAACATCTCTGTGAAAAATATATTTATTCACTAGCTCAACAAATATATATTGAATGCTTATGGTTTGCCATGCAGTGTTTTAGTTGGTAGAGATAGAATAGCAAAACAAACTGAGATCCTTGCCTTTATAGGATTTGTATTACAATAGAGATAAACAGGAATAAAAACAAATAAATGAAATGTATAAGATGTCAGATAGTAGTGAGTTGGATGGAGAATAGTAAAGCAGAGAAGGGAAAAGAAATGGGTTGCAATCCCAAATGAAGTGGGCAGGGATGTGAATTAAGAATATGACATTTAAATAAAGACAGAGGAAAGCAAGGAAACAATCAACTGTGTGTCTCAATGAAGGATATTCCAAGTAAAGAAAACATCATATGAGTTTAGAATTATTTTAAGGGGTGGAATTATTAGGCCAAAGAATATTAACATATACACCTTATAACATATTTTCACAGTTTCATTTTTAATCACATTATCCTCAGAGCATTTATTAGTCAGTAAAGCTCTAGTTGAAATGCAAATGCTAATATTTTTTATACTAATTATAGGCGCATGTCACTTTCTAAATTTGTTTTACTACTAAACAGTCATTTCATTTAATGGAGTAATTCAGATAAAATAGTGTTATTAATATTGCATCATCGTTATTTCTTTCTTTCTATTTTTTTCCTTAGGAGATTAGATATATATGGAAAATAGAATTGTATTTGCCTGACAAATATAAAACTTATTGCGTGATATACCTGAGTCCATTATGTTTATATCTGAAATGTTTGTGAGATGGTAGATTTGGAGGAAAATTGTCTTAGCGCACGTCTGAGAATGATGCTGCCCTGTGACTTACATACTACTGTAAATAGACTATGAGAAGGAGCATGTGCTCATAAAATATGAAACAATAGTGCTTGTTTTGAACAGGGCAAGGAAATTAAAAATGGAATATTACTAAATTTAGAAATCCAGAGGAAAATTGTGAGTTCTTGATTTAGAAACTTATTGCAGACTACCAAGGGATTTTTTTTCCATTTGCCTCTTACCAAACATGAACTCTGCTATGTCATTCTCTCCTTTTTCCCCCTTTTTCAAGTACGTTTCCTTACAGTATGAAAAAAATCATATTCTCTAAGTAAAAATGACATTATTTATATGATTTATATTTCCCATTTCAACCTATGCATTTTGCATTTGCCAATTAGATTTTTTTTTAAAGATTTTATTTATTTATTTATTCGACAGAGATAGAGACAGCCAGCGAGAGAGGGAACACAAGCAGGGGGAGTGGGAGAGGAAGAAGCAGGCCCATAGCATAGGAGCCTGATGTGGGGCTCGATCCCATAACACCGGTATCACTCCCTGAGCCGAAGGCAGACGCTTAACTGCTGTGCCACCCAGGCGCCCCCAATTAGATTATTTTTAATCTCCTCTAATTATGCCAATAGTTTTAAGATAAAGAAATACATAAATAATTTTTAAAGCAAGTATATATTGAATATATTGAGAAGTTGTTTAAATATTATATTTCGTTTTTTAAAATATTTATTTATAGAGATGGGGGAGGGGAAGAGGGAAAAAGAATCTCAAGCAGACTCCATACTGAGCGTGGAGCCTTATGCAGGGATTGATTCCACAACCCTGAGGTCATGAGCTGAGCCAAAATCAAGAGTTGATGCTTAACCCATTGAGCCACCCAGGCACCCTTTTAAATATTTTAGATAACAGAAAACATTATGGTCACCTGGGCCTAGATGCAATTCATTATGTATTGTTTAATTCATTAAATTTTTGTTGAGGACCAATATGATGTCACTCAAATGATTGTGCACGACAGTTCCTCAACATAGTTTAGAATACCCTTCATGGTCTAGACTCTTATCTTTTTATCTACCGTCACTTTCTCCTTTTTCCTGTGGCTCCAGCCATACTGGACCACCAGCAGTTCTTCAATGGTGCCATTCCTTGCATACTTTGTATTTTTATATCTTTCATAGTTGCTACTCTCAGAAAAAAAAGGAGGACAAGACATCTCCTTAGCTCTTCTTTATCCAATAAAATTCTCCTTATCCTTGAAGTAGCATCTTTGGTCTCTTCTACAAGATCACCTTTTCAACTCTTCTTACCCCTATCATCAGTAGTCTAGGTTAGGTTTCTTTCATGCATCATTTAAATGCTTTCCCTCCCCCACTTTTCAGCCCCATATCATAATTGTCTGTTTCTTCTCTAATCCACACATATACCATAAACAAACTATGAGCTCCCAGAGGACATGGACTGGATAATAATATATTTATTTCTCTAGTTTCTCCAGCTAATACATATCTGACCCATAGTAAGCAGTAGATTAATGTTTACTTACTACCATAGTGCAGACAAACAAAATAGGAAGTGTGGCTCATTGAGTTGGGCAATAGCCTTCTTTTCCAAAGTCAGGCTCCATGGCTTTTTCATGTGGTCTCACAGACGGCTGTTCTTTATTTTTAAACAGTATAGTTCACTTTTTTTTAAAAGATTTTATTTATTTATTTGAGAGAGAGGCAGAGAGAGAGAGCATGAACAGGGGGGAGGAGGGGCCAGAGGCAGAAGCAGACTCCCCGCTGAGCAGGGAGCCCGATTTGGGGGTCAATCCCAGGCTCGATCCCAGGACCCCAGGATCATGACTTGAGCTGAAGGCAGATACTTAACTGACTGAACCACCCAGGTGCCCCAGTATAGCTCACTTTAGAGTAACTAATCCTTAACAAGTCAGTGCCAATAAGCAAACAGCAGGTAGCTTGAGAAATCCCACAGGTTGTGGTACCCTGGCCTGCCTTTTGCAAACATACCAAGAGCTTCTCAAGGCCCTGCAAATGGTTCACTAGGGTGAGTATGAGATGAGCTCAGCAATTCAAAAAGCTAGGTATTAGATGCCATCCATGTCTGGCAGAAGAGAGACCTATAGATGTGCATAGAAGCAAGGAGATGCTAATCTCAACTTGGCTGGACATCCTACCCACCAGAAAATTAGAAATCTTTCTTAGAATTAACTACTAAGAATTATTTAAAGGCAACCTTGACATAAAACTGATTCCATACTTTGGGTGATGAAAAGTGTATTGAAGAAATTGAAGGTGTTCTCCTTATATTTGAGAAGCTTATATAATGATTGGGAAAATTTGCCAAAGTGTGAAAAACTTTTAGCAGACAGTGAAAGAGCAGTGGCAGTCTTGCTCCAGGTTGTGTAGATGATTCCATGACTGCAGGAAAGACATCTCTGGTGTATTTTGAAATAGATGTAAAACTGGTCAGTATTAGTCATGGAATGTGAAACTGTGATCAGAGAAGTTGATAGGAAAGTGGGGTGAGAGACCATGGGGGCTGAACATCTGGAATGAGGATGAACTTACTCAGGTGGCAACAAGAAATAAGCAGTGCTTGTGGTTATTCATCCATTTCTTCTACCTAAGCCTGGCCTTACAAGCAAAATGAAATTTGCTGCTGGACTGGAATGTTTCAAAAAACCCAACACAAATAGGGCCATTGAACAAAGACCATCCTCTCAGAAGCAGAGCAGAGCATGAAGACACTGGATTCCTGGGACTGATTGATGGTGCAGTAAATTGATGTTGCATGTTTGAAAGTGAGCATGACTGGGAATTCACTATGATAGTAATAAGATAGTCATCACCTTTTCCTAAACTACTCACCTCTTCCCTTCTTGGATTTTCCCATGTCCGTGAATAACATACGGCTTTTCACAGATTCCTCCCTCTCCCTTAATCCCCCAGTAAAATCAAGCTCAAAGTCCTGTGTGGTCCACTCCTAACCATCTATTGGTACACTGTCTCTTCTTATTCTTCACCTTAACTACTTCAGTTCCAGTCACCATCAGCTCTGACTGGACTACCATCCCCCCTGACTAACTTTCTTCCTTGCCTACACTCCTAGGATCTATTTACTATGCTAGAGTCAGGTTTTTGTTGTTGTTGTTTTAATATAATGTATATCAGATCATGTCATCTCACTGCTTGAAAAACCCTTCAATCACTTCCTAGTCTTTTTTTTTTTTTTTTGAGAGAGAGAGAAAGTGAGAGGATGCACGAGGGGCAGGGAGGAGCAGAGCGAGAGGGAGAGAGAGAATCTTAAGCAGTCTCCATGCCCAGCACGGAGCCCAGTGTGGGGCTCGATCTCACCACCCTGAGATCATGAGCTGAGCCAAAATAAGAGTTGGTCAATTAACTGGCTGAGCCACCCAGATGCACCCCTATTCTTTAACTTTAAATAAATGCATAGTTGCAGCCCCTATCCTCTTTCTCCTTTGCTTTGATAACTCTTATTCATCCCTCAGGACAGCTCACTTGTGATCTCCTACCTGTCTGTCCAATCTTCACCTTCTAAGTCTTCATCTTCCAAGTTAGCTATTCCTTTTTGAGTATAGCTATTCCTCCAGAGCACTCGTCACATAACTTTATAATTTCCTGTTTATTTACCTATATCCCCTACTAAATTACAATTTCTTTGAATGCATTAAAGGAGTATTAGTATTCTTTGTACTCCCCAAATCCAGCCAATACATGTACATATTAGGTGATCCATAAATATTGGCTGAGTAAATAAATGAGAGGCAATAATTATTAGTTCCATTACTTAAATAGAAATAGAACTTAGAAAAGGTAAAAAGACAAAACAAAAACAACTTTTCAAAGTAGACACAGCTACTAAGTGCAAGGACTGAAATTAGAACCCAGTTTTTTTTTTAAAGCCATTTTTTAAAAGCCATTGCTCATGCGTCACCTGGGTGGCTCAGCCAGTTGAGCCTTGGACTGTTGGTTTCAGCTTGGGTCATGATCTCAGGGTCATGAGATTGAGTCTCACATGGGGCTCCGTGCTCTGTAGGGAGTACGCTTGAAGTTCTCTCTCTCCCTCTGCCCCTCCCCCCAAACAAATGAATAAATCTTTTAAAAAATAAATAAAAACCAGTATTCATCCCAAAGAATCATGACATAGTATCATATCATCACATTTAACCAAACTAAGAAGATAATTTTAAAGAATAAAATACAAAAAGTACACATATTTTAAATTTACTAATGCTGTGCCCATAGCATGATTATTATTGCAGTTTTCATGGAAATCAGTAATTTTGGTGGTATTCCTTTGGAGAACTTCAAAACCATTTTATTTACACTGGAAAATCCAAAAAGTATAATAATGAAGCATGAGAGACTACGGACTCTAAGAAAACAAACTGCGGGCTTCAGAGGGGAGGGGGGTTGGGGAATGGGATAGGCCGGTGATGGGTAGTAAGGAGGGCACGTATTGCATGGTGCACTGGGTGTTATACGCAACTAATGAATCATCGAACTTTACATCAAAAACCAGGGATGTACTGTACGGTGACTAACATAATATAATAAAAAAATATTTTTAAAAAATCAATGAAAGACAAAAAAAAAAAAAGAAAGTGTGGAAAAACTTGAATAATCTGGAATGGCTCAAAAGTCTAGAATACTGAACAAGAAGCAATTCTTCTCATTCATCTTTTTGGGAGACCAATAGTGAACAAAAAGGGAATGTCTAATATTCACAACTCTTAAAAAAATGTGAAGACCTAATAAGGTCATTCCAGGGATGTAGAGCAAGACAAGGCATGAGAATATACAACCATAGAAGTAGATGGGAAAAGGTAGATGGAATGTTTCTTGCTGTGCATGAGTTGATGATAGAAGTAGAATAAACTACAGGGAAGTTAACAGCTTAGCAGACAGCAAAGATACTATTTTTCATAGACTGGGAACAACAGATGCTAGTGGAAGAGAGGCCGATGAGGAGGGGAGGTTTCATATTTGTGGTGCTGAAACATGTTACTTCCACATAGTGCACTTCAGCATCAGGATCCATCTGGTGGTGTGCATTTGCACATGTGCGTGCACACACACAGACACACATTTTTAAGGTTCCTAATCAGGACATTGGGTGGATTTGTGCACATGTTTTGGGGAGATGAGGAGGGATGGTCAATTTCAGGTCATCTGGATGTCTCTTGAAAGATTTATTAATCCAAGGATGGTTGTAGCAATAAAAAGAGCTTTTCTTTTTATGGGACTTATTTATGCTAAACCTCATTCATTCTTTACTTGAAATTCAAAGTTCAGTGGTTGTCCTGTGCTAAATCTGTCAAGTTTATACGGGGTGACCTCAGTGGATCATGCTAATGCCTTGGCTTTGAGCAAGCAACACCAGGAGGCTGAACACCCAGGAGCTGTTGCAGGAAGGGTTTACGTTGAATTGATGCTGACCAATTTTTAGCTGAAGGTTGTAAAAGAAAAACTACTGCTTAGGAGTGTTACTATTCTTAGAAGAGGTTGGAGAATTAGGTGGGTCCCTTGCTCATAAACACAAGAGGTCACATTTTGATTGGACTGTCAAGACCAGCTACCAAACACTATTTCATGGGAAATGTTAAATTACTAAGTTAATGCAAGGATGAGAACAGTGGCCTTAGCTTTGTGTATTAGTTAGGTTCAATAAGCTTTTGTAACAAGAGCTGCAATAATAATTCAGTGGCTTATGAGATGTAGAAAACTATTTCTCACTTAATGTTCTTGGGAGTGTATTGAAGGCTGGTAGAGAGAAGACGAGGAAGGTGGTTCTCTCACGTAGTCGTTTAAGAACTGAGACTGACAGTGGCTTTACCATCTTGAGGGGGTTGCTTTAAGTTCACTCTGTTCTCCATTCCAAGCAGCAGAAACAGAAAGCAAAGAGTGCGGAAAGGCAAATACGCATAATTTTAGGTGCAAAATGTAAAATCTGCATACAATACTTCCACCACAAGAGCCTCACATGTGACAAAACTAGTGGCAAAGGGGGTGAGAATTGTCTTCCAGATGCTAGTGCTAGTCTGTTACTCTGGATAAAAAGGAATATGAATTTTGGTGAACAGCTATCTTTTACTATTATTTTTTGCATGATAGACTACAGTTGCATTACAGGGCTTTTAGACTGAGAGAGAGAGAGAGAGAGAGAGAGAGAAGGAAAACAAGGTACTATTTTAAATATTAAAGGCAATTTCCCCCATCATTCAGCTTAAAGACAAGATGAGGTTAGGTGTGAGATAGGTCTTATTTCCTTTGCTTCTCCCATACAGTGGGGATTTTATTGATTTGAAGGTGATTTTAGTATTTCGAAGAAGTTACAACGTGACCACTGGATGTGGGGCAGCTGCTTCATCTGCTCCTTAACTTAAGATGCCACAATCTCTTTTAATGGTGAAGAGAAAGGTGATATAGTGGACTTGATGAGAGATGATGGGTTAGAATGACATACTTTCTGGGTGGCTAAAGCTCTTTTAGGTATAATTTGGACTGTATGTGAATTACTCTTTACTCACTGACTTCCCAACCTAATACCAACATAATATGCGGATCTTCTGCGTGCAAAATAAATAAATATGCTCTTTCTCCACATTCATTTATTAAGAGCTTTGCTCTCACATATTTTGAAAGCATTTCGAATCTTGTGTATTATAAGACACCAAGCCAGTTCTTCCCAAGTGGTGAGGCATATAGATAAGCAAATGTAAATAATTCACATGCTCATTAAAAGTACTGCCTAAAGGAAAAGAAGAATACTGAACAGTTACAGAGGGTGATATTTGATCAGATCAGCCCCCATCCTGGACATCTTTATTAAGATAATACAAATGAATCTTTATCAGAGATATATTTTCATAACAGATTGAAAATCCAAACTGACCATATGCATAAAAAGTCTGATAACAAGTGAAATATACAGAATGCATGGTCGATAGCAATCTTGAAGCACACTGAGAAACAGTTATGTTGGATCTCTCAAATAGCAAAGGAGACATTACTGCTTGTACTTAAAATACGTGTTCAGAGTAGCATCAGTACTGATGACCATTCAAATGCTAAAGAAGCAAACAGCATTAGCTTGAGTATAGAATTCATCAAAACCACCCCAAGTCAAGTGACACACTAGTGACAGCCAAATACCGCATTTGGAGTACTCACTTGTATGAGGAATGGCTCAGAAAACAACTTCTTGGAATAAAACCCTAGACCTCTAGTTTGTGGCAATGTTCAATCCTGAGTAAACTGAATTTTGTAGCACTTTCTGACTCTAGCCTGACAAAGACAATGTGGTTTTATCCATATTGCTAGAAAAACAGCAGTAAATCTATCTTAGTGTAATAAAAAGTTAATTTGAGGACAAGACCTTTCCAGAGTACATGAGTAGGTGCTTTTTTTAAAAAATTTTATTTATTTATTTGACAGAGAGAGACAGTGAGAGAGGGAACACAAGCAGGGGGAGTGGGACAGAGAGAAACAGGCTTCCCGCTGAGCAGGGAGCCCGATGGGGGCTTGATCCCAGATCCCAGAATGCTGGGATCATGATCTGAGCTCAGGTCATGATCCCTGAGCTGAAGGCGGACGCTTAACGCCTGAGCCACCCAGGCGCCCCTAAGCAGGTGATTTTTAACAAACAGATGTGTCTTTGTAAACTTTTAGTCATTCATCTTTACATCAATAACCACTGCCCTATAAATAGAAAATATGTAGAAATAAGTAATTAAGATATATAGAAAATATAATAAGTAGAAAGACATAGAATTGGTAAGTTTGAGAGTTATGTTTTGCTCTCTGTAGAATATCACTGAGAACACTATATTTTATTTATATAAACAGATACAGAAGCACCAGACATTATATTTTATTTGTATAAACAGATACAGGAACAGTTTCTTCCCTAGCCTCCAGAAATATCCTAAAATAAGTTTAAAGGATAAAGTTTGTAAGAACTAAAAAAACCCCCAACTTTTAATGTGAAATACAAACAAACAAAAATAACTAGCAATTTTGTTTCTTTTAAGGCTGTAGCTCTAATTGGTAACCCTTTGATATTGCACATTTCCAAAGGGAGATTAAACCTCCTAAAGCTCATCTTTCACCCTGACTCTGATAATAGGCGTATCTTGGTGTTAACTGGCTCTGGAATTCCCCCTGTCCCCTCTAGTACTGCCTTGCCTTGTTGAGTTCTAGATGTGGTTATTTGGATTCTATTTCTGCTTGCCTTGTGATTTCCCTTCTTCCTTTTGGTGATCCAGCTACCATGACGAATTCTTGGCTCTTAAATGCCTGGTGATATTGACTTGACTTGTCATTAAGCTTCTCTCTCTGCTCAAACAACCCTAAGGGAGAATTAATGAAACATAGATACTGTCTTACTTCCCAATTTTCCTTTTGATTTCAGCGACCTGGATTATCATACAACTAGAGCAAAGAACCACTCTGTGCCCCAGCTTTGTCATTATTGCTTGATCCTACTTGCATCTTACTGAAATCAGATAGGTGTGGCTTGACATTATTGATCTTTTTATGATTTTACTGTTCACAAAGACTAAAAATAGACTAAATTATAGAAACCACAAGTAGAAATGCAATTATGGCATAACACAAATACATGAACAATTTCTACTGATCACACTCATAAAAATAGCTATGAAATCATAATGTGCTAAAGTGAGAATCTATTTTTCTCTTAAGCATGGTTCCAATATTTCAAATACTGAATATTTTATTCCATTTAGGTTTTTTTTTAATATAACACTTCAGATTTGTGACTAATCAACTTTTGCATTAAAAGTCAAATATATTAGTCATATTTTAAATGCATTTGAGAATCCTTTGATAGAGCTTAAGCATATCCATTTCTGACTGTACAGAAAAGCTGATATCTGACAGATAGGCCATTGGAACAAAATGTAGAGACCAGAAACAAATCTATGCATATGTGATCACCTGATTTATGACAAGAGTGCCAGTAGAATACTTTACTTTGGGGAGAATGGTAGTGTTTTCTAAAATGGTGCTAGATCAATTGGATATCCACCTGGGAAAATACAAATCTTGACTCCTGCATCACACCATACACAGAATCACTCACAACAAAGGATTGTAGATAAAATGTTAAAGTCAAAAAGTAAAACTCCTAGAAGACATCATAGTAGAATATTTTAATGATCTTGGCATAGGCATAAATTACTTAAACAGAACACAACTCACAATCAGAATATATAATAATTCTTACAAATCAGTAAAAAAATAAAGGAGGAAAACATATTTTGTTAGGCGAAATTCTGAA
Organism: Ursus maritimus; assembly: GCF_017311325.1. Lineage (NCBI taxonomy): Eukaryota > Metazoa > Chordata > Mammalia > Carnivora > Ursidae > Ursus > Ursus maritimus. Next base: position 35,357,315 of record NW_024424453.1, read on the forward strand.
CTGACATTTCATGGAAGCAGGTATCCAACTATGCAATTAGTATGTGCTTGATATCATTTGGAAAATGAAAATAATTTCACCACCACCATTCTTAAGAATTAAAATAAATTAAGAGGCAAATTACCAAGGATTGTGGGAAGATATGGAACAACATGAAATTTCATACACTGTGTGTAGGAATGTAAATTAGTACAGTCTTTGTTAAACTCTTTGCCAGAATCTACTGAAGTAACATATATAATTATGACCCAGCAATTCTACTTGTAGAATCAACAGGCCTACCTATAACTGTACAAGAGAAGGTATAGTGTGTGTGTATGTATGTGTGTATTTCTAAGAGTATTAACTGTAATAGCCCAAATGGAAACAACCCAAATTTTCATCAACAATAAAATTAAGAAGTGAATTTCTGTATAATCATATAATGAAATATTATACAGCAATAAAAAAGTGAATGTGATACCAAATTGATGAAATCACATGCAATGTTAATGAAAGGATCCATACACAAGAGTACATACTATATGATCCATTTATATAAAGTTCCTAATTAAGTAAGCAAAATTAATCTATGGTAATCAGAACAACAGGGATCTTTTGGGACTTAATGACTACACAAGATCTTAAAAGAGGTTTCTGATGTTCTGGTCCTAGTTATATCTCTATCCGTTGGTGATGACAAAGATGGTCAACTGTGGGAAAATTAATCATGCTGTCCACTTAAGACCAGTGCATTTTGTAGTATATATTCAATTCTTGAATTAAAACATTTTTTTAGGAGAGGAGTTAAAATGGGAGTGTGGGGAGACTCTAAGCTTGCCCTGTCCCAGGAACACAGCTAGATAATTATCAAATCATTCTGAACACCCAAGAAATCAATCTGAGGACTGAGAGCACAAAACTGCAAGTCTTTAAGTAGAAAAGTAACCACCTTCTGGAAGGTAGAAGGTGCAGAGAGTTGATTTGGGGGAGATAAGAACTGCAGGTGCTGTGGAGGGACTACCACAAGGTATTGTAAGCAGGGGAGCACAAAAGTTTTAGAAGTATACCACCACCTGGGTAAAGGTGATCTAAGTGGGAGAAGAAGGGCAGAGACCCAGGAGTGGACATCGTGGTATGAGGATCCCTTGGGTCACAAGAAGAATGGGTGATGCCAACGTTCTGTACTGTTCCTGGGCCTATGANCAGGAATGCCAGCTGAGGGCAGTGAGCCTAGGTGCTGGATTTTTGGCTCCACTTTGCCATAAACCATGAAAAGCTGTTTGGTTGGCATCCAGTTTTCCGGGGATGGGCTGGCGAACAGCAAAAGTGAGGCAAGACCCTCACCAGAGTATAAGCATACATCCACATAATGTGAGTCCCTAAAATTTGGAGTTTTGAAACCCAGCTGTGCACCTGAGATAAAATACAGGAGCATGGTGCTGCCTGGCAGGCAGTAGGCTTGGATACAAACAGGATGAAGGCAGGGATCTGATGGAAGCTGGGGACACAAGAGGGGTGATTGTTTGCTCTTCTGTGAGGGCTTTCTGAAGAGTGGTGGGCACAAACTCTTAGCTCCAGGGGCAAGAGAGTGGGGCCACACTATTTTGTCCCCTGTCAGAAAGGACCAACCTCAGTGAGCTAAGCAGCACCATCAAGTGAAGACCGGAGCTGCTTACACCAAGCCCTACCCCCCTGTGCCCTGTAAGTGCATCTCCACCAAGACAAGTCTGCCTGAGAATCAGTGCAACAGGACCCTCTCCCAGAAGACCAGCACAAACTCCTTGCTCACACCAAGTCTACTGTCATAGAGAGCTGCAAATCTTCAGCTCTAAGGGGGAACAGGATCTAGCTTCCTTTTTACTATTTTTTTTTTTAAGATTTTATGTATTTATTTGACAGAGAGAGAGCACTAGTAGGGGGAGCAGCAGAGGGAGAGGGAGAAGCAGGCTCTGTGCTGAGTAGGGAGCCCGATGTGGGGCTCTATCCCAGGACCCTGGAATCACAACCCAGGCAAAGGCAGATGCTTAACCAACTGAGCCACCAAGATGCTCCTATTTTTATTTTTTAATTCCTTTTTATTTTTTTTATTTATTTTTATTTATATGTATTATATATATCTTTTTAATACACATATTTTTATTTTATTTTTATTTTTTGGGTCTAGTTTCTTTTAACAAACAGACCAAAACACATTTAGGAACTAGCTTTTCCTTCCCCCTACCTCTGGAAAAAATGACAAGACAAAGGAATTCACCCCAGAAGAAAGAAAAGAAGGTAGAAGTAACAGGCAGGGTTTTAATAAATATGGATATAAGTAAAATGTCTGAACTAGAATTTAAGACAACTATAAGGGTACTAGCTGGGCTTGAAAAAGCATAGAAGATAATAGAGAATCTCTTACTTCAGAGATAACAGAATTAAAATCCAGTGAGGCTAAAAGTAAAAATGCTATAACCAAGATACAAACCCAAATGGATACCATAACAGTGAGGATGGATGAAGCAGAAGAATAAATCAGTGATGAGGAAGATAAAATTATGGAAAATAAGGAAGCTGAAAAGTAGAGGGAATGACAGGTACTGGATTATGAAGGTAGACTTAGGGAACTCAGCAACTTATTAAAATGTAATAACATTAATATCATCGGAATCCCAGAAGATGAAGAGAGAGAAAAAGGGGCAGAAGGTTTATCTGAGCAAATTATAGCTGAAATTTTCCCTAATCTGGGGAAGAACACAGACATCAAAATCCAAGAAGCACAGAGAACTATTAAATTCAACAAAAGCCAAACATTGCCAAGGCACATCATAGTCAAATTCACAAAATACACAGACAAGGAAAGACCCCTGAAAGTAGCAAGGGAAAAAAAAGTCCTTAACCTACAAGGGAAGACAGATCAGGTTTGCGGCAGATCTGTCCACAGAATCTCGGCAGGCAAGAAGTGATGGCAGGATATATTCAGTGTGCTGAATGGGAAAAATATGCAGCCAAGAATACTCTATCCCTCAAGGCTGTCATTCAGAATAGAAGGAGAGATAAGAGTTTCCCAGGTAAACAAACACTGAAGGAGTTCATGACCACTAAACCAGGCCTTCGAGAAATATTAAGGGGGGACTTTCTCAGTGGGGGGTGGGGGGGAGAAAGACCAAATGCATCAAAGACTAAAAAGGAACAGAGAACATCACCAGAAACTCCAACTTTGTAGTTAACACAATGGCACTGAATTCATGTCTTTCAATAATCACTCTGAATGTAAATGGACTGAATGCTCCAATCAAAAGACACAGGGTATCAGAATGGATTAAAAAACAAGACCCATCTATATGCTACCTACAAAGGACTTATTTTAGACCTAAAGACACCTCCAAATTGAAAGTGAGAGGATGGAGAACCATCTATTATGCTAATCAACATCAAAAGAAAGCTGAGGTTGCAATCCTTATATCAGATAAACTAGATTTTAAAACAAAGCCTGTAATAAGAGTTGAAGAAGGGCATTATGTTATAATTAAGGGGTCTATCCATCAAGAAGATCTATCAATTATAAATATTTATACGCCCAACTTGGGAGTACCCAAATATGTAAATCAGTTAATAATAAACTTAAGGAAACTCATTAATAATAATGCAATAATAGGAGGGGACTTTAACACCCCACTTATGGCAATGGACAGATCATTGAAGCTGAGAATCATCAAGGAAACAATGACTTTGAATGACACACTGGCCAGATTAACTTAACAGATATATTCAGAACATTTCATCCTAAAGCAGCAGAATACACATTCTTTTCAAGTGCACATGGAACATTCTCCAGAATAGATGACATACTGGGTCACAATCAGCCCTCTCCAAGTACAAAAAGATTGATATCATACCATGCATATTTTCCAAACACAACACTATGAAACCTGAAGTTAACCACAAGAAAAAAATTGGAAAGACCACAAATACACGAAGATTAAAGAACATCCTACTAAAGAATAAATGGGTTAACCAGGAAATTAAAGAAGAAATAAAAACAAGTACATGGAAGCAAGTGAAAATGAAAACATGACAGTCCAAAACTTTTGGGATGCAGCAAAGACAGTCCTAAGAAGGAAGAATATTGCAAAACAGGCCTACTTCAAAAGTTAAGAAAAGTCTCAAATACACAACCTAATCTTATGCCTAAAGGAGCTAAAAAAGGAACAGAAAATAAAGCCTATAGCCAGTAGAAGGGAAATAATACAAACTAGAGAAAAATAAATGATACAGAAAAAAACAAACAAAAGTCAGTAGAACAGATCAATGAACTCAGGAGCTGGGTCTTTGAAATAATTTGTAAAATTGATAAACTCCTAGCCAGACTTATCAAAAAGAAAAGAGAAAGGTCCCAAATAAATAAAATCACAAATGAAAGAGGAAAGATCACACCAACACCACAGAAATACAAATAATCATAAGAGAATGTTATGAAAAATTATATGTCAACAAACTGGGCAATCTGGAGGAAATGGACAAATTCCTAGAAACATACAAACTACCAAAACTGAAACAAAAAGAAATAGAAAATTTGAAGAGACCTATAACCAGCAAAGAAATTGAATCAGTAATCAAAAATCTTCCAACAAACAAAAGTCCCGGTCTGGATGGCTTGCGAGAGGAATTCCACCAGACATTTAAGGAAGAGTTAATACCTATCCTTCTCAAGTTGTTCCAAAAATAGAAATGGAAAGAAAACTTCCAAACTCCTTCTATGAGGTCAGGATTACCTTGATTCCAAAACCAGACAAAGAACCCACTAAAAAGAATTACAGGCTAAAATCCCTGATGAACATGTGTACAAATATTCTGAACAAGATTCTAACAAATCAAATCCAACAGTACATTAAAAGAATTATTCACCATTATCAAGTGAGATTTATTCCTGGGCTGCAGGGGTGGTTCAATATTTGCAAATCAATCAACATGATACACCACATTAATAAAAGAAAGGATAAGAACCATGTGATCCTCTCAATAGATGCAGAAAAAGCATTTGAAAAAATACAGCATTGATTTTAGATAAAAATATACCTCAGCATCATAAAGGCCATATACAAAAGACCCACAGCTAATATCATCCTCAATGGGGAAAACTAAGAGACTTTCCTCTATGCTCAGGCACAAGACAGTGATGTCCACTCTCACTATTACTATTTAACATAGTGCTAGAAGTCTAAGCCTCAGTCATCAGACAAGAAAAAAGAAATAAAAGGTATCCAAATCAGCAAGGAAAAAATCAAACTTCCATTCTTTGCAGACGATATAATACTCTATGTAGAAAACCCAAAAGACTCCATGAAAAAATTGTTCAAACTGATACATGAATTCAGCAAAGTCGCAGGATATAAAATCAATGTATAGAAATCTGTTGCATTTCTATACACCAGTAATGAAGTAGCAGAAAAACAAATCGAGGAATCAACCCCATTTACAACTGCAACAAAAACCGTGAGATACCTAGGGAAAAACCTAACCAAAGAGGTAAAAGATCTGTACTCTGAAAACTATAGAACACTTATGAAAGAAATTTAAGAGGACACAACAAAATGGAAAAACATTTCCATGCTCATGGATTGGAAGAAGAAACATTGTTAAAATGTCTATACTATCCCAAGCAATTTACACATTTCATGCAATCCCTATCAAAATACCACCAGCATTTTTCACAGAGCTAGAACAAACTATCCTAAAATTTGTATGGAGCCACAAAAGACCCCAAGTAGCCAAAGCAATCCTGAAAAAGAAAAGCAAAGAGGGAGGCATCACGAATCTGGATTTCAAGTTACATTACAAAGCTGTAGTCATCAAGACAGTATGGTACTGGCATAAAAACAGACACAGAGATCAATGGAAGAGAATAGAAAACCCAGGAATGGACCCACAGCTATGGTCAACTAATCATTGACAAAGCGGGAAAGAATCCCCAGTGGAAAGAAGTGTCTTCAACAAATGGTGTTGGGAAAACTGGACAGTGACAAGCAGAAAAATGAAGCTGGACCACTTTATTACAACATGCACAAAAATAAAGTCAAAATGAATGAAAGACCTACATGTGAGACAGGAAACCATCAAAATCCTAGAGGAGAACACAGGCAGCAACCTCTTTGACATTAGCCATAGCTCCTTCTTACTAGGTACATCTCCACAGGCAAGGGAAACCAAAGCAAAAAATGAACTGTTGGTGCTTCATCAAGATAGAAAGCTTCTGCACAGCAAAGGAAACAATCAACAAAGCTAAAAGGCAGCCTAAGGAATGGGAGATGACATACTGCAAATGACAGATCTGATAAAGGGTTAGTATCCAAAATGTATTAAGAACTTACCAAACACAAACCCAAAAAACAAATAATCCAGTTAAGAAATGGGCAGAAGACGTGAACAGATATTTTCCCAAAGAAGATACCCAGATCACTAACAGACATGAAAAGACGCTCACCATCACTTATCATCAAGGAAATACAAATCAAAACCACAATGAGATACCACCTCACACCTATCAGAACAGTTAAAATTAACAGCACAAGGAACAACAGGTGTTGGCAAGGATGCAGAAAAAGGAGAACCCTTTTGAACTGTTGATGGGAATGCAAATTAGTGCAGCCAATCTGGAGAACAGCATGGAAGTTCCTCAAAAAGTTAGAAATAGAACTACTGTACAATTCAACAATGGCACTCCTAGGTATTTACCCAAAGGATACAAAAATACAGATTCAAAGGGGTACATTCACCCTGATATTTATAGCAGCATTATCAATGATAACCAAACTATGGAAAGAACCCAACTATCCATCAAATGATGAATGGATAAAGCAGATGTAGTATATATACACAATGGAATATTACTCAGCCATCAAAAAGAATGAAATCTTGCCATTTGCAATGATGTGGATAGAGCTAGAGTGTATTATGCTAAGTGAAATAAGTCAGAGAAGGATAAATACCATATGACCTTATTCATATGTGAAATTTAAGAAACAAAACATGAACATATGGGTCAGGCTGGAGGAGAGAGGAAAAAAATGCAAGAAACTCTTAAAGATAGAGAACAAACAGGATTGATGGGGGATGAGCTAGATGGGTGATGGGTATTAAAGAGGACAGTTGTTCTGATGAGCACCGGGTGTTATATGTAAGTGAGGAATCACTGAATATGTATGTGTCAGGATGGGCTGTGGTAACAAGTAACCTCAAAATCTCAGTGGGCTATAACACAAAAGTTTATGTCTCCCTCATGTTATGTGTCCATTGTGGATCAGCTGTGAGTTCTGCCCACAGTAGTCAGTCAGTCATGCTGACAGAGACTCCATCTTGCACATGTTCCCATAATCATCAAGGCATGGAGAAAAAAAATTTGAGGAATTGCACACTAGCTCTCAAAATTTTGCCCAGGGTGTTCCAGGCTACTTCTGCTTTCATAATTTTAGCCAAAGTGAGACATGCAATCTCTTCGGGTGGTGGGGAAATATAATAATAAAATATAATCCTACCAGGAGGTAGAGAGACAGGAATATTTGGTAAACAGCAATAAAAACTGCCATATATACTAAGGGTACTATTTTCCTCAAATATGAAAATGATCATGAAAGTCCTAATTAAAATGTAATAACTATAAAAGACCTTATTTAATCTAAAATTTTTTTCTCTATGGGGTGCCTGGGTGGCGCAGTCGTTAAGCGTCTGCCTTCGGCTCAGGGCGTGATCCCAGTGATCTGGGATCGAGCCCCACATCAGGCTTCTCCGCTAGGAGCCTGCTTCTTCCTCTCCCACTCCCCCTGCTTGTGTTCCCTCTCTTGCTGGCTGTCTCTCTGTCAAATAAATAAATAAATAAATAAATAAATAAATAAATAAAATCTTTAAAAAAATAAAAAATAAATAAAATTTTTCTCTCTAATGAGGATAAAGGTGTTGGATTTCACTTTGGGGCAAACATTAATTGTATCAATACATTTTATATCTATCTCAGTTTTCATCAATTGTAAGTTTTATTACTTGGATAAATAATATTTACTTCATATGAAATTAATAGTCTTGAGCATTTAGGGTTTTTAAAATATTTCATGAGTGGATATTTATAGATATGACAGTCCTTATATTTTCTATTGTACTTAAATTTGGAAAGTTTACCACCTGGTAAGTGTAACTACAGACAGAATAAGTATGCCAAAGGGGTTTCTATAATTAAGTGGCATATGCATGAATCATGGCCTTTCAGTAGGTTTATGTTTAATCATTAAATTATTTTTATTAAAAATGACCTGGTAATTCCAAAGTTCAATGTCTAATTTAGAGTTACATACCACTGAAACAAAGTACAATAATTTTTAGGGAGCCAAAATTGGTAGGTTTTACACATGCCAATGTGCATGTTAAGCAGAAGACTTTTTACATGGAAAACTTATACAATAAAATGAAAGCAATGTAGGAAGTCAATATAATAAAATAATTAGTTTATAAACAGTAGGTGGGGGGTTTAATACAGATACATTGGGAGTGTGTGCTGTCTCTCTTGACTTGCCAGCATATTCACAGATGGGACTTACTTATGCACCAAAAGTATCATCTGACATCAGATAATAAAATCAGAGTCTGTGGCTACCAGACAAGGCATCCTGTTTTGCACGCCTTGTCCATCTTTAAGTGCCAAGGGCCCTGCGTGGGGCAAAGAGCACAACAGGTCATCCATAGGGTTATTTTTATAGAGCTTACGGATGTTGCAAAGCTGAAAGGGATAGCTACACTTTAACCCTTTCAGTAAGCAATAAGAGCAGTCATTTGGGAGAAGTCTGTATGAAAAATGTTAGGAGATTTAGGTTGGCAAAAGTTTACTTCAAGTTACAGTGACTTTTGGGTCCCTTCCCTTCTACGTGGGTCCATGTGATGTTGATATCGAGGGTTCAAATCCAATGTAGGGGTCCACCATGATAATGCAGGCCACATTGGTACAAAAGAGAAGTCAGTACCAGCATCAAACACCCCTTGATGTACCTGCCTGCCTTCTTCTTCAAGCAACTGCTCCTAAATGGTATTCTCAGAGTCTGCCTTTTCTTTATCAGAGATCTCTCATTTAGAGTAAGCAAGAGGAACAAATGCTGACAAGATGAGCAAGGATGGAGTGGTATGAAAATCTCATGCACTAACATGGACCATCAATTACATTCTTAGGATTGTTAGTCCCTCAAACTTCTTCATTAATTAGCTCTCGGTTATTCATCTTCCCATACCTTCTAGCTCAATTTGCTGTGACTTCACACTGTGTTCAGAATGCCTCACAAGCAATGAAGAAAGAAGGGATATCTTTAGAATATGAGTCGGCAGCTGGTTTAGCTAAATATCCTTCCACCCACACTGTACTACATTGATTAATTTTTAAAGAAATGGCTAAATGAAGATATTAATTATTTGTATGGGGTGCATATGCTTGTGTGCACACCATTATATTTTAATTTACTTTTTAACAAGTAAGCCAGTATGATTTTTAAATTATTTCCCATCTGGCTTACATACTAATAAAGAAAAAATCTATTAATTTTTGTGCCATATCGAATTCACCCTTTTTTTCTTTTACTTTCTAATTATATAGTTCTCGAAGAAATCAAACTAGAAAAAATGGATTTAACCTTCCTGCTTTTTAGTCCACATACATAGCTGTTTAGTATGGGAGTGAAATGAAATACTTATTTTTGGAGGTCTTAACTATGAAAACAACATGTACAGAGTTCTCTCTCTATTGTTTGTCTTTATTTTAATCATGCTTATGTAAAACTGAAATAAAGCAAGGCAAATTGATTATCTGGAAAATAACTAAGTGCCATATGAATTGTCAAAGAATTTAATTGTATTTTGCCTCATTTTGGTCATGTATATTATGACCAATTTTTTGGAAATTCTATAAACCACATAGAGGACGTCTGATGATTCTCTATTGTCCTGCTTATTTAATCATCACACATGATACCAGCACCATGTGTTACAAGAGATTATTTATGTACATACAAACACGTGAGACAAAGAAGTTTTGAGGCAGTAAATTCTTATAAATTAATTTATTATGGTTTTTAGAATACTTTTCCTGGTTCGAACTGTGCGTGTGTGTGTGTGTGTGTGTATTTATGGACAATTGTGCATGTTGATGATAAACAGAATTAATGAGAAAAATACATAGAGAATTTTGGATAATAGTGAGTATGTTTTCATGTATTTTTCAACATACGTCAAAAAACATTATACTTACGCATTCCGGATGTCTGAGAATAGAAACCATACTGTTGCCTTTCAGGTTAAGTGTGGACTGTCTGGAGGAGACCACAGTCTTACTGTAATGTTAGAATGAGTCACTGGTTTAGTTGCCAAAGATGCAAAAGCTTTAAAGGAAGTGAGGCAAGCCCTGGGGGAGCGCTGCCGCAGCCAATGTTTGTAAGTTCCACTTCGCTGCGGGGGAAGTCTCTTTTCTTCCTTCTCACCATCTTATTTTATTCTGTGCTTCTCTCATTCTTAGAGAACTTGTGTAGCCATCTCTGCCCTTCCATTTAAGGCGATATTTACAAGCATCGAGTTCTCTTGGTTCTCAAACACCGATACCACATTCTTATCAGTGGGGAGAAATACAACTATTTCTAAATAGAAATACAACTATTCTCTGTTGTCCCCAGACAGAACCAAAGGCCGTTCGTTCCCTTACATTCAATTCTGTGGCTCCTATGTCACTTCTATGACGTTTTTTGACCTGGGTGGTGCTGATGCTGTGTTTGATCCAAGGTCTACGAACAGAGATGCGTTTCCCTGGACCAACCTATCGTTATTCCCTCTAAAATATATTGGGAAGTGTGGTCATCTTGAAGATAATGGAAAGAAAATGGGATCAAGTGTTAATAGATGTCCTGTCCTCTGTTGCTTACTCTCTTCGTGGCTTTAAACAAGGTCTTTTCTTTTTAAATCCCCTGAGTCATTGGTAAAATAGTACGCCTGAGAGAGTTGGTATTGTCACACAAACTCATGAATGTGAGAAAGTTTTTGTAAATCACAATACACCAGAATTATGTCTATTTTTATGCATATGACAAAAGTAGGTTTCTTAGAAATAAGCTTTCCAAAAATAATACTAATCATGGAATAAACCTACAGTTTTGCACAACAATAGGACCATCATCCTGGAAATCTTAGAATATAATATATATTTAGTTTTGTCTCCCTGAAAATAAACCTAAAGTATTCATGTATTTCAAACATAGATTTGTATCCATAGATTTTAAAAAATCACTTTTATATTCTTTAACTGTTATCACTATTTGTGTATAAAACTCTTATAATTACTTCTTTTTAAAACCTAAAATTAGCATATCTTCTGTTCACCCAATTAACTCAAATGAGTAACAAATTATTTTATAAAAGCATTCTAAACTGATAGTCTGTAATGACTCATCCAAGAAAATGTCTTTTCTATTCAGAAGTCTGCACCTCTTTTATTTTTTAGTCAAACACATAATTTACTACATAGCTTTAAAAATGTTTGCTGCCTCAATCAACCAAAGGCCAATCATTTTATTCATTCCTCCATTCATGGGAGTGCCCCAGGAATGCGGATGGTGGCAGGGGATTTTCTGTGAAATTTCTGGTAGAAACATGATCAGTTAATAAATACGCAAGCAATTTGTCCCTCCAATGTTTTTTTTTTTTCCTTTTTTCAAAATTCTACTTAGTTAACGTATTGTGTAATATTGGCTTCAGGAGTAGAATTTAGTGATTCTGCCCCTCCAATCTTATAATGAACTTGCAGACTTATGGTATTGGATTCTGTCCTTCCAAACTTATAGTGAATTTGCCTGTGTTATGGAAACCTCAGATCACTGGAAGGGCTTGGTAAACAACTCTGGATTTCTCACTCATGAGATGAAAACCTAAATGCCTATTCTGAGCTTTCTTTTGGAAAGCAGGAAGTTGAAATCCCTGCTTTATTTCAAGAGCTGGTGGCCTGATGTGTTAAACTGGCTTGCTAATAAAGAAATACATGAGCCCAGAGAGTTAAGAGAAAGAGTGAGAAGTTCACATGCCACCTTAACAGCCTGTTGGCATTCTACTGTGTTCTGTCCCTTCTTGACGGCCATGCTTCAATGATGTGTTGCTCCTTTGCCATGGTAGCACTTTTACTCTGCAGTAGACATCACCTTGGGATTGTTTTCATCTTTTGCGAATGGTTTAGCCACTGCTTCTTCCTTTCAGTTCTCAATATTAGCAATAGAACTATTTCAATATTTTTATTTTTTGCAAAAATGTGACTTTCAATAATGGCATTTGAAAAAGTTGGATCATTCACCGTAGACTAGAAAAGTTATCTTTTTCTTTTTAAGTCACCTAGAACTTGCTTCCAGACTTGGGAGGTTACTTACTGGCCTCTGTGAGGTACCAAAACCACAGCACTGAATTGGAAATTAGGAGACCTGGATTTGGGTCTTGCTCTTCGCTAACTAGCTGAGGAGTTTAATCCTATGCTTCAGTTTCATCCCTGTGTGACCCTGGACAAGTCATTTCAGTTCCTTTGTGCCTCAGTTTCCTCACCTGTAAAAGAAGATAATAAAAGCGTCTACCTCTTAGCATTATTGTAAGGAGTCCATGAGATTATAAAGGGCCCAGAACAGCACCAGGCTCATGCTAACAACATGTGTGGTATCTATAATAATGTAATAGTAATCTGTCTTGTCATAGTTCCTGTATTATCTTTCTTCACAAGGCTATGATGAGAACCAAATGACAGAATACATGTTGTATTCATTTTTGTAGTGCCTCACAGCCAATTGTCACTTAGCAGCTTAAAACAACAGTTATCGATTATCTCATTTTCTATAGGTCAAAAGCCTAGGTCTGGCCTAGCATGATGCTCTGCTCAGAGCCTCATAAGACTGAAATCTGGGTACCAAGTAAGGTGTGTTTCTTTCTGGAGCCTGAGATCCTCTTGCAAACTCATGTGGCTGTTGGAAGAATTCATTTCTTTAGGATGGAAGTCCCCATTTCTTGCTAGATGCCAGCAAAGGGCTACTCTCAGCAACTGGAGACTGCCCGCCCCTCCCTGCCACGTGGCCCTTTCCACATTTGGCTGTTGCTTTCTTTCGGGCCAGGAAGAATGTGTTTCATTGGCTTCCAATCCCTTGCCACCAGCTGAAGAAAACTTGCTTGTACAGGGCTTACCTGATCAAGTCAGGCCACCCAGGTGAATCTCCCATTAGCCATATCTTACAACATGATCATGGCATGATATCTTAACATGCTCGCAGGTTCCACCCCCACTTAAGGGGAGGAAATCATATGAGAGTGAGGGTCATCTTTGAATTCTGCCTACCACAAATGTGAACATAAAGTGAAAAGTTAAAATGATATACCAGCTGCACATTATTATAGGTCCTATAACTGCCATCGTCATGCTGATCATCATATCAAATTTTTATCCTCATACAACACTATTCTACTTATTTTCAAAGGTTTAAATTAACTGTAAAGAGTATTCCAATTCATTCGATAACCATGCAGCTCAGAGCTTTGCATTTGCTTCATAACTCCCCCAATTCCTATTCTCTTTGACTGGCATATTTACTTCCCACATTCCCTCCCTTGATCCTTGAGTCAATGACTCACAGCACTCCCAAGAACAAAGTTCTGTGAGAAGTATGTTCTATTGAGTTCACTAGTCCATAAAATCTCAACCATTATCTCCTTTACATGTATGCAGCAATCCTGAAATTCCCTATGGCCTGGTTGTGCTCAACTCTAAAACAAACTAAAGAAAAGGTAATCTTTTCCAGTGCTTTAATGATATTTAACCCAGGGTCTAGTATAACAGACTCCAAGATGTTTATTCATAGACAGCAGGAGTGAGCCTAAGATGATCCTGTGGTCTGGCTGTCATTTCACCAGTGCTCATGAGGGCCTCATATTGTAAAAAGCTCATAAATAATAAAATAGAATATAAATTAAAAGTAAATATAAAGTAGAATATAAAATAAAAATATAATAAAAGAATGATGTAGGGAAATGGGGAAACTTAACCTAGAAATCCAAACAAGAATCTTCCAGTATTTTGTTAATATAAGTACCTTTAGGGCAGAGACGAATTCTATGCCCACACAGAGATTAGTAAAACTTTGTTCATGAAATAAAGTATAATTTTATTTAAAAAAGAATACAGACTAGAAATTATATCTGTGTTCAAAACCATCTTTGCCACTGTTGACATTTTGATCATGGATGTGTTACTTTTTCCTCATTAAGACTTTGTTTTTGCCTCTTTAACTTGGAGGTAATACTGTCTACTTAAGACCATGTTCTGTGGAGTAAGTGAAATGACCTACGCTAAGTTCTTAGGACAATACCCAGTACGGAGTGAACATTTAGTAACTGATGAGTATTGTTATTGTTATTTTTATTCATTTTAATTATGCTAACGTGTGGCCCAATGTCTGGAATGTATTAAGTGCTCAGAAAATATTACTTTCTTTACCCTTCTTCAGTACCTGTTTGCTAATTGAACTGAATCTGTCAAGGAGAGTATTTCAGGTATTTTCAGTCTGAAATACATTGGGAGGTTACCATTTGTCTGATTTTATTTCATTTTATACAATTTTCTTCCTCCCCCCTTCCTTCCTGCATGCCTGCCTACCTCCATCCTTCCTTCTTTCCTTGTCTTTCCTCTTTTTTCTTCTCTCTGTTCCTTCCTTCTCTTTCTCTTTTTTTCTCAAGCAGATATTATTTTAAATTTCCGAACAACCTATGTCAGCAAGTCTGGCCAAGTTATCTTTGAAGCAAGATCAATTTGCATCCACTACGTCACAACGTGGTTCATCATTGATTTAATCGCTGCCCTGCCTTTTGATCTCCTGTACGCTTTCAACGTCACAGTGGTGAGTAAAGTGCTCCCTTCCACATGACCTTGAAGGTTATTTTAACCCTGTGTTTATTTTCCACATGTTCAGGTTTTAAGTGTTTGTGACAATTTGTGCATGCAGGACTTTGTGCGCTCCTGAATAAAGATGCCAAAGTGGCCAGTGGTACGCAGGCTACAGATTGTCCACTTGAGGAAGTTACTTCCTTTTGAAATTTACCTTTCCTCTTTGAGTTATTTAAATATCTAGACCAGGATATACCAAAAGCCTGAGTTTATCATCAGTACTGAGTCAGAACAGATCCTTTGGTAAGGAAATCATCCGCAGGAATATAAGCATTACTTTATATTACTGAAGCAGGTATTTGCCTCCGAAGTTCAGGGGAGAGTTTAAGATTTCTTCCAGTTTTATGACTTTTACTCTCTACCTCTTGAGTATTTCATTATTCACCTGCAAAACAAATAAAAGACTGATCAAGATACGGAAGAATACAGAAATTAAAATAAAAGTATTCAACCACTTCTTAGAAGTCCTTGTAAAAACGTTGGGTGGGCAGAAACCTAAATGACACAATGACTATGAACTAGAGAGCTCTGTTGGATTTTTAATTTTTCTCTAGGATTGTAACTTCTCCTCTTTCTTCGTGGAAAGCCTTTATAAAACCTCATGTCTCCTCACAGGAAAGCAAGTATGTCCACTTAAGGTAGTAGCTATTTTTACTATTGAACAATTGTTGTTCTTAAAAACATTAAGTGCTCTCTTATACATAGAGAGACTTTTAGGGAGGTATAATAGCATTTGGGGGCCAGTAATGCAATTTGCTGCTAGAGTAACCAATTTTAGCAGGCAAAAATTTACTAAACATTAGTTCAAATTAAACATATTTCTTACTCAGTTGACAACCCCTTGAGATTCTCCATCAAGAATTTAAAAGCATAGTTTTCAATAATAAGGTGATCAGTGTTTTTCAAATACAGTCTTTATTGACTTCGGAATGAAGATTGAACTGTAATCCTGCCTATTTAGTACAGATATCTGCATTTGTTAATAACCTAATAGTATTTTTCTTTTCTCTTTCTTTCTTTCTTTCTTTGTTTCTTTCTTTCTTCTTTTTTTTTAAGATGGAAAGTTGAGGGTGTCAACATCTTTAAGAGGTTTATAAGTCAACTGAAAGGAAACCTCTGGGGGAAAATTTAGTATATAATATCAATCAGTGCCACATTGAATTGTTATCCAGGCTTTTTAAAGTGCTTTTTAAAATTGAATTTGACTAGATAAGTGTACTATAATGAACGCATAATGACTTAAAATAAGGCTTTTGCAAGATTGCAACAAAAAAAAATTCAAAAGAAACACATAATTCACAAAATGCTAAGAAAAATTTTCCACATTCTCCTGGAGAATTATTAAATAAATGGTGTTTAATAGACTGTACTCTAACTTAACTTACTGCTTTGCTACTAAATACTAATAATATTTTTTTATGTTCCATTTCTCTTTGGGCACTGAACAAATAGAATCATTTAAAATATATGTTATATAATTATTTTTAAAATATATACAATTTTAAGATACATAGTATATTTATATATCATTAACATCCTCATTGCCTAAAATTAACACCAGGGATTTTTGAAAATGTCTATTTCTCATATTTTGATGAATTTTAAATACTTGCACACTTTCACTGCATTCTTGCTCCCTTTCTTCATTCTGTCTTGTGAAATCTGGCATGAACATTTTATAAAGAACATTCAGCATCTATGTTAGAAAGAAAGAAAAAGAGGAAGGAATAAAGAAATCTCTTTTCAGTGGTAATTTTTCTGCTTCTCACAGGAGTGAGCATATGATCCTTAACAAATTGGCACATAAATTTGCTATGCCCCAAATACATTAGTCAAGATGAAATATTTTGTTTGAACAGAAAAGCTTGTTCAATGTATTATATTTACTCCCCAGGAAAACATAAGTTATGAGGAAAAGTTTACACATTATGTGATTTTTATATTGCACAGACTTACAAAAAAAGGGGAGGGGGAGAAATAAATAAATAAGCAAACACAGGCGTTGGCTTTCCAGATTTAAAATACATCCAGTTAGTGCATCTCTGTAGATGACATTCAAAAACGCATTACAACCACCAAAAACGTATTGGATGCTCTAATTTTGACTTTGCCCATAATTGCTGATGGTAAATGTTTTATATACAACTCACACATTTCTTTAATAAGATTTAGTGTGTGTAAGTCACTATGAAAGGCACTCTGAGAGACGAAGTTGTGAATGAGACATAGAAAATATGATAGAGTGAAAAAAGCAAAAGTATAAATCCCAGTCTTACCATTTACCATCTGAGTGACTTCCTTGGGAAGTTAACATCAAAATCAGCAAAATGAGCATAAAAATCGCTACAGGGTTTCTCAGCAGCCTAAAAAGGCAACATTTCTATAAAAACCTTGCTAAGTGTCAAACACCTAGAAAGACCTCAGTACATGTTAATCAACTTCTCTCTCTCTCTCTCTTTCTCCCCCCTAGTGGATTGCGAGGGGGCGGTTATGTCCACCTGGTAATAGGGGAAACTACTATTTGATCGGGGGTTCTGATGACTACATCACTGTCTGCACCTGCCTATAAGGTGCTTCTAATTTTTATCAGTGACAAATTCAGAGCAACATCCCAAGAGCAGAAAGAATACTTTCCCTTTTTTCAGATTATATATTTCCATCTAAATCAAATATGCTTCTTTCTTCTGTCATTCATTAAGAGTCCAAACTCACATCTTGCAGCAAGAAGCTGTTGACGCAGATGGGAATAAGTATATATTTTTTTCAAAAGTGTTTTTCCAAACGACTATTGTTCTCATGTAAAGACAGCCCCCATTCTTCCCTCGAACATCCTTTTTCTGGTCAGAGAAAATGGGGAGATTGACCACATCAATATTCTATGCTCTGTGGTGTCTTCGTCTGCTCAGGCTGCTGTAACAAAATATTATTGACTGGACAGCTTAGACAATAGAAATTTATTTCTCAGTTCTGAAGGCTGAGAAGTCCAAGATCAAGGTTCCAGCCAATTTGGTTCTTCACATGGGCTCTCTTCCTGGCTTGCAGATAGCTGTCTTCTTGCTGTGCTCTCATATGACGAGGGGAGTGAGAGACTGGGTTAAGGAGAGAGGGAGCCAGGGAGAGAGGAAGAGAAGAGGGGGAGAGGGAGCATTCTCTGGGTTTTTCTTATAAGGGCACTAATCCCATCTTGAGGACTCCACCCTCATGACCTCATTTAAACCAAATCACTTCCCAAAGGCCCCATCTCCAGTTATCATCACATTGAGGGCTAGGGCTTCAACACATGAGATTTGGAGGGACAAAATTCAGTCCACAGCAGATGGCTTCCTCCATTTGGGACTTCTGTTTGAGGTTTCATTTTAATTACAAAACTGTCATCTATCAGATTCTTCTACCTGTAAAACAAACTCCACCCCCGGTAATTCCTCCAAGCTACAAAGTAGATATTGCAAAGTACTGGCATGTAATCATCTGGTTTACAATGAGCTGGAGAAATGACAGATGAGAACTTGGCTGTGAAGGAGAAGAAAATAAAACTGGACACACAAGAATGAGAAAAAGAAATAAAAGCACAGCTAGCCAGCAAGTGCTTCAATTGACCTGATGATTTTATTATATTTCAGTATAGAATAATTTATAAGATTACAACTGTAAACACTTTCATTGAATTTCTATTATTATATTGAGTGTAGAGTGTTTTGTATCTCAATTTATTACCCATTCATTTAACACATATTTATTGAGCACTTACTATATGTCAGGCATGCTCTAGGTACAATTTTTTAGACATAAGGAGAGATGGATAGTGGAGGAAGGAACTAGTAGTCAACAGACTCTAGAGCTAATTATAAAGGCAAATTTCCAGAAGATGCTGACCTTGTTTATGATTCTGTCTGCTGAGGAAATACCGTTCTTAGGTGTAGTCATACAAACCAATTTCTTCCCCTTTATTTAGGGTTCCTTGCACACACACACACCCCAAATTAGAAAAGGTCAAGTAATTTATCAAGCTCTGTTTGCATATGAGCTAATACTTTATTTGCCTTTTCTGTTTTAGAATGCTCCTTGAGGCTCTTTGAGGTGTAAAAGAGTATGCATTAGTGCACCACATGTGTTGTTAACAATGAGAGTGACCATTCTGGTGGACCCCAATGGTGCACACTTTTCAGTTGGGTCCTGAAGTCAGGAAAATAATCCCTTAGCTGCAAGCGTATTGTTTTAGTGCATACAAAGACAGGACCTAGGAGAGTTTTCAAAAATTTTGTTCCATTTTATTTTGGTTCCCTAAGCATGTTTGTTTGAGAGAGGACTCAGAATGTATAAGCTTCAGGCATGTGTTTTCTCCATCGATGATGTTAGAAAGAAGAGAGCATAGCACACGAGACAGGAGATGCTACTGGTATTTGTGAGTAGATCTTACACAAGTTTGATAGATCTTATCACTGTTTGCTTCAAAAACGAAGTTACCTTTATTACCACTTCACAGGGTTTTACTTCAGTGAATACAAATTATTGTTATAAAGCCACTCTTACATGGAGGAAGGGATGTGGAATTGAAAGAAAATGTATGTAAGAGGTGGAGACACCTTATGTTCAATCCCGAAACCATAATGTGTGTCAGTTGTGTATCGGAACATACAAAATTATATTCAATCAAATAGTAGAGAAAAAAAGATAAATCTTAAGGAAAATAAGTATTAATTTGAAGAAATTAAATTGTCTTATCTTTTATTCTACCACCTCTTGATATAATATATTGAGAAGGGACATTGGTATGGTCATAAAAATGACCATAGGATTGGAATCGTGATTATATTTAATTTCAAAAACTTTGCAGAATGGCTGTAAGTTAAAGTAACTGTCGTAGCATGGAATGAGCCGTGGGCCAAGTTGTGCTGCTCTGTCTCCTCCCACAGGTGTCTCTCGTGCATCTCCTGAAGACCGTCCGGCTGCTGCGTCTTTTGCGTCTCCTGCAGAAGTTGGACCGTTATTCCCAGCATAGCACAATCGTCTTGACTCTGCTCATGTCCATGTTTGCGCTCCTTGCACACTGGATGGCGTGTATCTGGTATGTCATTGGAAAAATGGAGAGGGAAGACAACAGCCTTCTGAAGTGGGAAGTTGGTAAGGGCTTACATTTGTCACATTTTCCATTTTTAAGTGAAAAGGAAGATTGTCTAGAATTTGAAGGAGGTGAAAGATGAGTCCATAAATATGTCCTCTGACTGTCGATTTGTCTAATATTTTTTAGGGGCTGGGGGGCCGTCCATGATACAAGTGATTTTTTTTGAGAAAGTTTTTTGGAAAATCGTTATATATATTTTAAAGAGTAATGGGTTAAGATTTCAATGGGCTAACTGTTTAAAGTGACCGGCCAGTCTGTGGACGTGTTTAGATAAGTAATGTGTGATCTTATCTGACATATCGAATGCAGAGCTGGTACCATTGAATCACTGGGCAACTGGCCTATGGCCGGTCGTTGCAGTGAGAGAGAGAGTAACATATTATAGTGACACACTTTCCACATTTAGTATAGTTTGAGAATTTATGATGATAGAGGGGACTGGATATTCACAAATATAATTTGTAGAATTTTGTGTCCCCATAATGCATGGGAATTTAAGGGAGATTTTCCCAAGTGTTACATAATTCTGCATAAATGAATCTGAAATGTGCTGCACAGGAACACATTTTTAAACTTATGTTAACCAAAAGAACTTTACAGAAAATGAAATTCTGAAGACTATAACCCTCTCTCCAAAAATATCTGCATTCTTCTCCCAGTCATTGCCTTTAGAGATTTGTCAGAGTATCCCGTGTAGAATTCTTTTTTTTTTCCCCTCTTATTCTGACATTTCATCAAAAGAATCTGTTTCTTGGTTGGCTAGAAAACTCTTCACTTCCTTTCTCCAAAAATCAATCTTGAACTTTTGGAAGCTCAGACCTTTGCACAGGGATGAAGCCACATAGAGTCCCAAGAGAGAAACATGCTCTAACTTTTCATACCAACACTTAATGGCAGAATGCATTGGGAACACCCCGGGGTTAGCTCTCACAATGCCACCCTCTCACCAGAGGGCATACATCAAGCTTTCAAAGTATGTCTTTGGAGAATGAGCTGGAGACCCTAAAAAAAACAGATTCCAGGGAGTGGATCTCCTGTCTACATTCTTAAAAAGGCTCCTACACATCTCAATTTTGACCCTAAGCTACACCAAAGCAATGAATGTGTTCTGATAATTTTCATCTCAGACTGGTTTTATCTTCCTTATCAAAGCACTTCTTCTGTGTCTTGCTGTGGATCTTAATTCTCAGAAATGAAGTCAAGGGAGAAATTAAACTGCAGCGTGAAAGCAGGAATATTCTACATAGAACGAATATGAGATGAGATGTGAGAGAGTGAGAGAGGGAAGACAGGGAGAGGAAAAGACAGTGGGGGGAGGACAGAGAAGAATTGATTAAAAGGAGGATTGAAGTCTGGGTTGTACTTGGATTAAAACATTTACTATCCTTTAGTATGGTTTCCCTTTCTATTTTCTTGTCCTGAAGGCTCCCTCATCGCACACTCTGGTGTAGTCTAATGGTGTTCAGTGAATTACAGCATCAGATCTCTGCCCTTTGTTTTGAATCCATATTAAGATGCTGACTTGTGGTCAGCCACCTGATTCCTTTCTGGGCCTGACCTAATTTCCTTCAGGCCCCAGACCTATACACTCATATTAATTTGTAAGGCCTGTCTAGTCTGAGAGTCTCCAGATGGGGAAATTCAGCTTATTCACGCTCTCAAATTTAGTTAGATGAGGAAAGCTTTTTGTTTCATTTCCAACACACCAGTTATGCTGCAGATGTACAAACTAGTTGTTGTTTTTCTTCCCACAAACACACAGAGGTATTGATTTTCCAAGAAAAAAGAAGCCAACCATCTAAACTGCTTCAATATTGCCCCCTACCACTCGTACTCTTAAACCTGATGCTGTGGTTCAGTGTAATGAACGGGAGCTTGTGAGGTGGAAGTCAACCCGCCAAGAAAGCACTGACATAATACAAGGAAGGGGAGAAAACATTGGGTTGGGGCAGCAGAACAGTCCTGGTCATGGCTCCACCACTAACTACTTGTGAGATTTGCAGCATTTGTTCACCTCTATAGGCCCTCGGTTTCCTCATCTAGAAAGTGAAAAAACTCACCACATAAGTCAAAAGACTATTTCAGTTTCCATGATTTATGACTTTAATGGAAGAACAAACCCAGTATTGTGTGCTTTTTTTTTTAAATCATAGTTCAGCGTCCACATAAACTGTCAATAGCAACCACGCAATGTCAACAAGTTTGAGGAAAAAGGATGTGTCAGGAAGTACATCTTGTGATCACAGCATGTTAAAGAATTGATATGTTTTACTCAGTTATGATAAGAATGACTGAACCTTTATCTTTAGAGAATTAGATTTCCTGTCCCAACACCTCTCAGAATATGATCAGAAAGGTAGTGTGCTAATTATGTCTGTCAATATTGGATTTATAGCCTTGGTTACAAGGACTTTCCCTGCCCTTAAAATTACTTGTGTTAATGTTCATTTAAAATGTTCTCCAGCTGAGATTTGGACACCAATAATTATGACCTTTTCTACCTAATTTTGTAATGAAGCAGCTGAGAATCTAGGCTAATTTAGTTTTTACTATAGAATTTGTACACCAGTATTGTTTTACCTTTTTGGTCCAACTACCATGAATCAAAAAAATTCTTCACACAAATAAAGTTCTTTATGGTGTGACTAACATTAGATTATAGAACAGATTCATATTCCCAAGGGATAAAATGGAATTTTCTTTCTAATCATCATTAATTGCCTTGAAATGATTTTTCCCCCCTTTCTGTCCTTGGCAGGTCTACTACTTACAGCTAGAAAGAGTTCCAGTATTTTGCATCAGATCAAATCAAAGTTAATCTTTAAAAAAGATTGTAATATCGCTTCTCTATAAGTTACCTATTTTTGGAAGGAAGAATTAATACTCGTGGACTAATTATACCAGAGGCTGGTTATGAACTGATTTGCCTGGTGTTATTTTTAACATATTCTTATGAGCTTTTATACTATATTTTAAGATATGTAAGGTTTGGCTTATTGTTTCATGGAATTTTAGCCTTGGGAGGACCTTAGCCTAACTTTTTTTTTTTTTTAATAGTCAGAAATCCAGCTCTAGGCTATACAAGCTCTGTGATGTAGGGGTTATTATCTGTTGTATCCACTGCTGTATCCCCGCTGGGGTGTATACTTCCTAGCACATGGCAAATGTGTGAAAAAAAAATGTTGAATGAGTCAATCTTCAAGATCATTCAATTACTAAGTGACAGTCATGGGACGAGAACCTAGATTCCCTAACTCCTTGTGTAAAACTCCTTCTAATAATTTTGGATATTATGAAATTAGAGGAAATGGCTCTAATTTCACAAATATTTTTTGGCAGGAAGATTGAGAGGAGAAGAACAAATAGGGTGATCACTGAAAGATTTGGTTACTCATTCAAAAAATATGTTTTGAGTGCCCACTGCATGCTTGCTTGGTCCTGTGTAAGGCGCTTGAGTTACCAAAACTGATATTATACTTAACGTCATGGAACTTGAAGTCCAGTAGTCAAACAGAGACAAATAGCTCAATGGATATATCGCAGTGTGATAGTTCTGTAACTGGAACACGCATAGAGGGGAGGCAGCTAGATCTAGCTAGAATATCAGCAAAAGCTTTTCCAAGATGAGCTGGTTTTAAGGGATGAACAGGTCTTGTGTCTACAGATGCTGAGGAAGGGGCATGCGTGAGAGCTGGAATGTGACTACGTGAAGCAGGTTGCTAAGAACCAGCATAAAGAGTGAATGGGGTAGTAAGGTGATGAAGCTAAAGAGGCCAGGAGTCAGGGACCAGATCTTTAAAGACCATTCAGCGAAGCATGAAATTCTCTCATGCAGTGATCTTTTGAATATAGACCACCAGGGACTAGGGGGAGATGTTTTGCTCTGCTTCATTTTCGATATCTATAAACTGGCAATAATAATGGTGCCTATCTCATTAGGGTTGCCAGTACTAAACTAGCAAATCTATGGAAGCATTTAACACTGTGCCTGGCACCTAGTAAATTCTCGACAGATAGTAGCCATTACAGACATCATTAGCATTTTATTATGACAGTTACTTCTAATAAGGAAAGTACCGTGAACTGTGACTACTGATATTATGATTTCGTATGGGAAGGGTATTAAGAATTGCTCTAAAAAATATGTGCCTTTAAGTTTAGTTGTAGTGCTGGACAAGAAATTTTATGCTTTTGCCTATCTTCAAAATAAAAAAGCCCACACTTTATATTTGAGTCAGTCTCTGAAAAATTGGTAAATTTCACATAGCCTGACGATTGCTCACATGCAGATTTCCCCTTCCAAGTTACTATAGGCGACAGGTCCAACATCTGTCCTCTAAGCCTATTTGGATATAGAAAACTTTTATGGAACTTAGTGCTTCAAGGGCAAGATTTAACACTACATTAAAGCGGCATAACACAACTGGGTCTAAGTGTGCTTTTTATTTATTTTTTTTAATTTTTAAAAGTTTTATTTATTTGAGAGAGAGAGAAAGAGAGAGAGTGGGAGGAGGGGCAGCGGGAGAGAGCAAGAGAGAATCTCAGGCCGACTCCCCACTGAGTGCAGAGCCCCATGCAGGGTTCTGTCTCAGGACCCTGAGATCATGACCTGAGCTGAAATCAAGAGTCAGACGCTGAACCAGTTGAGCCATCCAGGCACCCCTAAGTGTGATTTTTTAAATTAAAATTTTTATTTTGGCTGCAGACATGTTTCAGAATGATCTCTTTGGGGCGGGGGGTGTCTTTACTTATTTTCTATAAGAAGTCTTCAATAAATACCCAGCTAGAAATGTGTGAGAAAACATGCATATTTCTGTACATCGCAATTAATGTAGGGATATATTATTTTAATGTTAACAGATGAAGTTAATTAATGACTTATAAAGTTCAATAAGTGATGTTGAATTAGTCCTTAAAGAGCTCCTTAAGATACTGAATATAATGGTTCTGATTTAAGTGAGAAAGATTTGGATTTGAATCTTGCTTCAGGGATTTACTAGGCATGTGATTTTGGCCACGATGACTTCAGCGTGTGACTTTTTATACAAGGATCTTTAGTTTTCTCGTCTGTAAAGTGGGTATGGTAGTACTGACCCTCAGTGGTTTTGAGTATTGGAGGTACTCAAGTTGACATTCCTAACATAGTCTGGTACATAGTACGTTCTTGCAGCTGAGAGCCACCACCAATACAACCACCTCCTCCATCCTTTATACTAATTAGGGCTAGTCCTAACCTCCTGTTTGTCTCTGATTGACAGTCCTTGAAGGGAGAATCCAATTGGCCAAGCTTAGGTCGCATGCTCAGATACTGACTGCTGGGGTGAGAAGGACCTCCCGCCTTACACTTCCGTGGTGGGAAGCGGGGCCCTGTTATCTCCCCATTACTACGTATGATGGAAAATACCCGCTTCACATAAGATTTTAGACAGCCAAAAAAAAAAAAAAGATGACTGTCTTCTACGATAACATCTTTACCCTTACATTTAAAAGCAAACAGCACGACTTACAAAAACATTTATTAAAATGTTTCTATGAATCATATCCTCGGACATCATCATGTCAAATGGAATTAACTGAAAAGTGGAGATGTGGTCATCGTGAATGCTTCTTGCTTCCTGCCGTACAGTCTGCGCTCCTTACGTAAACATCACAGTGGCCTTCTACTTACCAAGCTGCGCTCCCTCCGCTAGACTGCATCTTGGTCAGTAGCTCCCAGTTGTAGCCAAAATGCTTCCTTACATTCTTTCTCAAAGTTATCTCTGTTTCTAAAGCTATGACATGCTGAACTTTAAAATAGAAAATCTGCTACAGAGGTTAGAGATGAAACTATACTATAACAGAGAGAAGCGTTTTTATCTTTTAATCCTTTGGCTGGAGTAAGCTTATCCATTGTGGTTGCCTAAAAGTGTATCTGTACAAATAACCAAGAACAGGGGGGGGAGCCCAAAAATCTAGAAAGGGAGGAAAAGGATTAAGAGAGATATCATTTTTTATACACAACTAATGAGTCATCGAGCCTTACATCGGAAACCGGGGATGTACTGTATGGTGACTAACATAATATAATAAAAAATCATTAAAAAAAAAAAGAGAGATATCATTTTCAAACTTGCATTGATCATTTTAATCCTAAATCTGATCCGAGTTGGATAAAACATCATAAAAGCTGATTGATTCAAAGGGTTCTCTAGTTATTAACTGCTTAGCATTTACAAGCCTCATGCAATGGGGAAAAAAGCGACCAGTCTTATCATATCGTGAGCAGGGTTATTTCAATAATTATACCAATTTTTCCTTAAGAAGATAGAATTGACTAGTACTCTACATTTTTAGGTTTTGTATAAAGGATTATAAAAAACTTTTTTAGATAACCCTTATCTATAGAATCTCATTTTGGGAATATATGAAATAAAGAAAGGCGGAGGAAGCCTAAAATGGAGGTTTCCAGCCATTAAAATGTACCCTAGTGAGGGACACCTGGGCTTTTTTTTAAAACACAGGATCTTAAACTTTAATGTGTACTTAAATCACCTGAGTATAACATAAGAACTAGGATGATCGGTAGGGGAAGAAAGGGATAAAGAAAGGGGGGTAATCAGAAGGGGGAATGAAACATGAGAGACTATGGACTATGAGAAACAAACTGAGGGCCTCAGAGGGGAGGGGGGTGGGGGAATGGGATAGGCTGGTGATGGGTAGTAAGGAGGGCACGTATTGCATGGTGCGCTGGGTGTTATATGCAACTAATGAATCATCGAGCTTTACATCGGAAACCGGGGATGTACTGTATGGTGACTAACGTAATATAATAAAAAATCATTAAAAAAATAAATAAATAAATCACCTGAGTATTGTATTAAAATACAGATTTTAATTCAGTAAGTCTGAGATGGAGCCCGAGACCCAGCATATTTTAACAAGTTCCCAGGCAAAGCCCAGACTGCTGGTCCCCCCACCATACTCTGAGTAGCAAGATTTTAAACAGTCTTGGAGATTTCTGTGACTTTAATATTCCCAGTCCTAAACCAGCAACAGCTCAGTCCTTCCTATCCTTTTCCACATTGCTATCCCTTTTCAATCCTCATCACATCTGTGAATTTATTTGGACATAGTAATGGACCAGGGAGATCCATTGAGAAAGAATTAACCTCAATGCTGAAGCAATACAACACAGTGGTTTAATTTTTTTTTAAGATTTTGTTTATTTATTTATTTGTCAGAGAGAGAGAGAGTAAAGCAGGGGGAGAAGGAGGCAGAGGGAGAAGCAGACTCCCTGCTGAGCAAGGAGCCCAATGTGGGACTCGATCCCAGAACCCTGAAATCATGACCTGAGCTGCAGGCAGACACTTAAACAACTGAGCCACCCAGGCGTCCCAACATAGTGGTTTAAATATCATCATCAGAAGCAATTTATATTACTGGTAGTTCTGAGAAACTAAAATTGAATACCACCAGTTTTAAAAAGAGTTGCCGATGTTCTATTTTTGTAAAGGTTTCTGGAAAACAGAAGCGTTTTCATGTTTTCAGAGCAAGATTTTACTCTTTTGCCATAAAGAGCAAATGGTTTATCCTTTTTTTTCTTTCTTTCTTTTTGAGTATAGTTGACGCATAATGTCACATTAGTTTCAGGTGGCAAATGGTTTATTCTTAAAATTCAGATTTTCATTGTACTTTCTGAATATAATGATAAACTTTGCATAAAAATTGAAGAAATAAAGTATATATAGATGTCCAATTCTGAGGTTGAATTATCTCCATAGTCTGACCTTGGGTGTTTCAAAATTATTTGGGCATTTAGAAATCAAGCAGTACAAAATTAGTTTTTAATGGCCTAATGTTCTCAATCCTTTGATAGGGAAATTCTGGGTTCCAGGTAGCAGACTGGGAGTTAATATGATTTCACATTGCCAGGGTTGCTCAAAAAGAGGACATACTTCATACTTAACAATTAGAAAATACTGAGGCTGAAATATACTCAGAATCTCCTCGTACCAGAGTTTCCAAATACATTCAGTCTTCAGACTATACACTCCAAGCAATAAATGGTTCTATTGTCATATAAGTTTGAGAAATGAAGCCACTCCATCCCATCATGAAGGACTGACCAGGTAAATTAGCACAGTGTGAGCTCAGAGAAATCCCAAAGAACCTGATTAAACTTTTTTTTTTAAAGATTTTATTTATTTATTTGACAGAGATAGAGACAGCCAGCGAGAGAGGGAACACAAGCAGGGGGAGTGGGAGAGGGAGAAGCAGGCTCCCAGCGGAGCAGGGAGCCCGATGCGGGGCTCGATCCCAGGACCCTGGGATCATGACCTGAGCCAAAGGCAGACGCTTAACGACGGAGCCACCCAGGCGCCCCTGATTAAACTTTATTTAACCCAAATGTTGCATACATTTATTTTACCTCATAACCTTTCCTTTTTGTACTATGCATTATTAATATTCTGTTAACATCCTGTGAATTTGGAGTTAAAAACACACACCTTAGGAATAGTTACTAGACTTAGTATCATAGTAGGAGGAATAATTATTATTTTTATCTTTTTAAAAATATGGGATACCACATGTATCATTTCACAGTAAATCTTTACGAATAGGGAGAGAGAGTATCCTCATCTATAAGATGGAAATAATAAAAAAATACCTACTTTAGAGAGTAGTTGTGTTGCAGGATCATTGATCATGATGGTCAAGAAAGAATTCTTAAGGGGCGCCTGGGTGGCACAGCGGTTAAGCGTCTGCCTTCGGCTCAGGGCGTGATCCCAGCGTTCCGGGATCGAGCCCCACATCAGGCTCCTCCACTGTGGGCCTGCTTCCTCCTCTCCCATTCCCCCTGCTTGTGTTCCCTCTCTCACTGGCTGTCTCTATCTCTGTCGAATAAATAAATAAAATCTTTAAAAAAAAAAAAAGAAAGAAAGAATTCTTGAGACATTTTATGGTGTAAACTAGTAATTTTATTCAAGTAGCATGGGGACAGGACCCAGGTGCAGAAAGAGCTTCACTTTTGCTGTATAAAGCTGGTGGTTATACGCTTAGTGCTCAAAGGGGAGGGGATATGCAAGGAGTATTAGAACGTGAGTGTGTCTTCAAGTTTCTACTCATAAAACTACTTTCACCGAGATCTCTCTGGTGCTTATCATTCAGCTCGATATTAACTATCAGTGAGATGTACCGGCAGTCATGAGACCCTTTAAGTTTGTAGCAACCAGCACTTACTTGATCCTTATAGAGACTGTGCAAGCTATAGGTCAGCCTTCTGAGCTAAAGGTGAACATTTTTCTGCTTCTCTACCTCATCAGTTGGGTGAGCTTAAGCAAACTAATATATATAGAAACAGTTTGCAAACTGAAAATTGCTGTAGAATTATGACACAATCGTTGTGTTAGTAACATACACACAAACACACATACATGCATATATGCATATGCGTATAAGTGTATATCTTTCTTTCTCTCTTTCCAGAGAGACATTATGTACATACTCTGCCACAAACTCCTGTCTTTATGTTCTTCCCATGATACTGATCTTGGTGCGCCCATCTAAAGAACCCATGCATAATACACGTACTTGGGTGAATGCAGGAATGAATGAGTGGACCGCAAGTAAAGGCTTCTGTCCCATATCAATGGGTCATCTCACTCAGATTCAAAGAGGAAGAGGTTCTGAAGTTAGTCTTCCTTCAGTGTTTGGAAGTAAGGTACACCGGGTTGGTCTTTCCTTAGATTATCTCATCATTTATACAATTAAAGAACAAAATTCTCATTGCTCATTTGGTTAAACTGTATTGCTATGAAGTATAGATCATACAATAATAGGAAGCCAAAGGGAGAGAGAGAGAGAGAAACCAAGAAACACACTCTTTCTAGAGAACAAACTGATGGCTACTAGAGGAGAGGTTGGGGGGGGGGAGTGAAATGGGTAGAAAGGATTAAAGAATACATTTATCATGATGAGCCCTGCATAATGTATGGAATTGTCGAATCACTATATTGTACACCTGAAACTACTATAACACGGTATCTTAACTCTACTGAAATTAAAATTAAAACTGAATAAAAAATAAATAAAGTATAGAAAGCCAAATGTCAGGATTCTATTTCTATTGAATAGCATTAGGATATTTTGTCTATCCAGGGGTGCCTGGGTGGCTCAGATGGTTAAGCATCTGCCTTTGGCTCAGATCAGATCTCCAGGTTTGGGATCAAGCCCCACTTTGGGCTCCCAGTTCAGTGAGAAGTCTGCTTAAGATTCTCTCTCTCTCTCTCTCCTTCTGCTCCTTCCCCTGCTCACGTTCTCAAATGAATGAATAAAATCTTTTTAAAAAGGATATTTTGACTATCCGAATATTTAATTTCTTCAGTATTCAAATCACATTTGAGCAGGAGCTATTCTGTTTCTATGTGAGGAAAAACATAATTTTCCCTCTACTCTTCTAGGTTCTAGGTGGAGACACCCCTGTAATCAAAAGACAGATAGGAGAAAACAGAAGTATAATAACATGTATATCTCCTGTATACATGGGAGAAACCCAGGAAAATTGAGTAACTTGCAAAAATAATCCATGCCTTCATCTTAAATACTACTGTCAGCTAAAGACAAAGGATGTTGGCAGTGGGGAGCCAGATATGGGAGTTATCAAGAAAGCACAGTAAACAAGGGTATGGTTGCGTTAAAGGATAGAAATTCAACTGAGTAAATTGGAACATCAAATTACCTTTTTCAACGATTCAGGGCAGCATCCCATCTAGCAAGTAGAAAGCAGCCCCGAGTAGGTTTACAAACAGAAGATTTTTACAAGCAGAAATGGTGCAGGACGAGGAAGTTATTAGCACAAGAACACAAAGGATTGTTGCAGGCAAGGTCATCTTCCCTTAGCAGGAAGGACAGAGAGCCTTACTCAACATGCAAATGATCTCAGGAGGGCAGATCGAGAAATTCCAGACTTATTGGTTTAAAATTGCACTCCTTGGGGCGCCTGGGTAGCGCAGTCCTTAAGCGTCTGCCTTCGGCTCAGGGCGTGATCCTGGCGTTCCGGGATCAAGTCCCACATCAGGCTCCTCCGCTGGGAGCCTGCTTCTTCCTCTCCCATTCCCCTGCTGTGTTCCCTTTCTCGCTGGCTGTCTCTCTGTCACATAAAAACAAAACAAAACAAAACAAAACAAAACAAAACAAAACAAAACAACCTTAAAATTGCACTCCTTGGGAGAGGCTGAAACTGTAGTTAGGTCAGGTATTAAATTTTGATGGGGCTTAGCAAAAGTGACTCTATTTTGGGCCTGTAGTTTCTTTTTAACAACTGATATGAGTATCAATATCATATAATATCAATATCCACCTTCAAAACCATATCATTAAAACAAGTCGTCAAAACAAGTTCTAATCACAAACGACTTTGTTCAAAACAAATTTCAAAACATGGATTTGAAATCATAACAAATTAGTACACAACAAGTGGTCATTGATGATTGATTCAATCTCCAGCCCCTCTCCCCTCCCTGAAGGTCTGGGGTGGGACTGAAAGCTCCAATATTCTGACCACATGGTTGGTTTTTCAGCAGTCAGCCCCCAACTTTAGGTTCTGTGCAAAAGTCACCTCAAAAAAAAGGTATTTTAGGAGCTCTGTGCCACAAACAAGATGAAGACCAAATACATATTTCTTATTATAAATTACAATATCACATATACTATTCAAATATATAGATTTTAAAGTCCATACTCCTCACTTAGGGTCTTGGGATTTGTGTGATGTAGCAGTGAATAAGTCAGTTCTAGTATATTTTCGATTTCTTACTGTGTAGAGTATGATAAGCAGTGGTTTCACCCTTACAGGATACCAGAGAGAGCTAATCATTTCAACTCTTTCATTCCCTATCCTGATCCTTTTTGTGTGTATTTTTCTGAATTAGTAAATTGTTCAAACATGCTTCCATTTTCTAGCTGGACATAAATTTGGGTTGGTACTGCTGATAGCTCTCATTAGATTCAAAACTCTCCAATGAGCTGTTTCCTAGTCTCATTTTGGCCTCACAGCCCTGGAGAAATATGCTTGGTTCTCAAATATCTTGAGCCCTGCCCTGGACGTAGACTTTGGAAGGGAGAGTCTCCTTTAAGTATTTTCTGCAAGGAGCCTATGTTCTGAGGTGATGCTTTGCTGACCATTCATTGACTTCCTATGCTCCTCCCAAAGGATCCTATGACTCAATTACTAGACATTTTGCCTACCTCTGACCTCTTACTTTCTACCCTATAGGATTTTCTTGAGTTGTGTGGTTGTTAAGCTCAGGGACAGTAATATGTTTCTGGGTCCCAGAGTGCCAAATGCTTCTGTTTTTAAATATTTAAGTTCAAAGTTGAAGACAGTAGCTTTAGGGTGGTCCAAAAGGTGTAATGTGAGCATCTAAAGAAGAGAAAAAGTGGTCAGGGGGAGTTTAATATAGCTGATTGAGGCTTGGATCTAACTTTTCCTTTCTTTCTTTCATTTTCTTTTTCTTTCTTTCTTTCTTTCTTTCTTTCTTTCTTTCTTTCTTTCTTTCTCTTGTATGCATGCATATTTTAAATGCCTAAATAATTTCTCAGTATTATTTATTGAATAATCCACTTACTCACACTAATTAAATATGGCATTTTAATCATACTCAATTATTATGCATACTTATGGCTATTACTAGGTTTCATTTTTCTTTCATTGACAATCTAATTTTATACCAGTATTGCAGACTTTAATTACTGTACTGCTTAAAATTTGGTACAGCAAGTAGAATGAGGCCATTCTGACTCATTTACTCATTTAGATCAATATTTTTTAAAAAATCCCTCCTCCAAAAAATCCAAATGATATTTTGATTGGAGTTAATTTCAAGAACTAATTCAGGGAAATTAATGCTTTTAGAACAGTGAGATATTTTTGTCATCCAAGGTATGGTACTTAATCTCCAACTATTTAAAAATTTTTATATAATTAAGAGAAAGTGTGTAGTTTTCTTCATACAAGTTACACATATTTCTTATTGAGCTTATTTCTAAATATTTTACATTTTTGTTCTTACGTGGGTGGGATCCATTTTCCATTAATTTTGTTCCAATTATTACTGGTATAAGAAAAATCTAGTGACTTGAAAATAATATTGTATAGATATTTCAAATAATATGTATCTAAGTTTTAATTAAGTTAAAATTAATTAAGTTTTAATTAATTTATTTAATTAAATTAATGTTTAGGAAAACAGTCTTATAATCTAAAGTACTAATAAATTTCTCCTTGACTTATCTAATGTCTATACTCTTTTTCACACTGTCTTGAGAAAATTATCTATTTTATTAAGTATTTACTCTAACTTCACTAGATGTTACTGAGATGTTTTATAGATCACTAACAGAAATTATTATTGATACTTGATACTCCACAGTTTATATTCCACCAAACTTTAAACTATGGCCCTCAAAAAATATATTTTGTAAAAGACCACGGTATAATAGAACAATTCTTAACTTGGAAATTGGGATCCTCTATTCTAACTGCAGCCCTGCTGCTAATTAGCTGTATGACCTATGGAATTTTATCAAACCATATCTGTCCCAATTATCTCTGTGGAAATGAGATACGAAAATGATTCTTACTGAGTCTCAATTCGTCTTGAGTCATAAGCCCTTTTGGAAAATGGATGGAAGCTGTAGCTCTCTGATGATAAATTCCATACCTGCATATAAATAGTTGGCATAAAATTATAGTTTGTGCATTCCATGATGCTTTTTCATGAGCTCCTACAAAACAAAACAAACAAAAACATCCTAGAGCTAGGTGATCTCTAAGATTGTCTTCAACTTGGAGAAGATTTATGTTATAATTCCTTTAAGAAAACTGCCTTTGGGGCGCCTGGGTGGCACAGCGGTTAAGCGTCTGCCTTTGGCTCAGGGCGTGATCCCGGCGTTATGGGATCGAGCCCCACATCAGGCTCCTCCGCTATGAGCCTGCTTCTTCCTCTCCCACTCCCCCTGCTTGTGTTCCCTCTCTCGCTGGCTGTCTCTCTCTCTGTCAAATAAATAAATAAAATCTTTAAAAAAAAAAAAAGAAAAGAAAAAGAAAACTGCCTTGCACCTGAAACTTGGGTGTGTTGAAATAATACCTTAGCCTGTTGACATATCTTTCAGGGTGAGTGAGACTCAGTCAGAGCTGCCCTAACTCACAAGTAGACATTGCTTCAACTTTCTGTTCTTTCCAGGTGTTGTACCGTTAGAGTGTAATTGTATTCTGTACAATAATATACAAGCCTTGAAAATCCTCTCCTTTAATCCACTTCTTCTTAAAGTCCTTAACCATTGGAGGAATTTAGCCACAGCCATGCACTGTCAATTTTATGATGTGAACAAACTCTATACACAATTTCACTTTACGTGCAACTTTAACGAAATGTAATGATTTCTTAAACTGAAAGAAAGCGATACTGCTGTCTAGATTGAATATAGAAATAACTTGTGATTGAAATGTTCAAATTTTCATTTCTGATTTAATCTCTAAATGAGAGTCAGAAGCAAAGCTGATTTCCTAATACCTTACAACTTCAGTCATTTGGACAGCATTGTGATTAGCCCAGGTGGGGAGTCCCTTTGCATCGCAGCCTTTAACTCCAGCATTTTATTTTCAACCCCTGTACTCATCAACCTTAGGCAATTGAGTTGGCTCCAGTTGAATTACTATTTTATTCCAGCCAACCTTGGTTCATAGATCACAGGATGTTAGTGTAAGGAGGAGCTCTAGAGAGAAATATTCTAAACCTCTAATTTTACTTACTTGCCTGCTTCTCATGATGCACTGGGAAGAATAGTGTACTGGGAGTCATGAAATTAAGAATCCAATCCAGGCTCCAGATTTCATATTTCTTCTGGGTAAAATGAGGTGGTCAGAACAGATGATTTCCAAAATCTTCAGAACATCAACTTATTTTTTATGTGAAGAAGAGGGAAACAAAAGACTTTCAATGGAGATTTTCTACTCTAAGGTATTTCTGAAGATGGATATACTATTTCTACTTCCAAAAATATGTGAACTGGTTTTTGTGATTTCCAGCCTTTATTCCAAAGAGGGAGTAGGGTTGACCTAATGGATGTCTTTTTAAAATTACAATTTAGTGTATGTATTCCTTTTCTCAAATCCAAATATAATTAAATTTCTAGTGCTGAAGGGTAAAGTGAATATTTTTAAGAAGTAATAGAAAATAACCCGTGATTTCAATGGAAAAGAATCAGGGTCAGGATTTTTCTTAAATTAGTATCTACGCTACCTTTCTTTATCTGTTTCCCCATCACTAAATTTAAGATTGGATCCAGATAACAGTTCTTCTGAATAGCAACCGTTGATGCATCCTCTCCCATCTTCCCACGAACATTTGTATAAATGACCAGGATAAAAACATCTTAACCATCTTAACCATCACTGAAAATTAGGATCAACCATTGATCTCTTATTACAAGAAACAAGAAGAATTTCCATTAAATGACACATAAATAGGTTTGGATTTTAAAATATAACCAACATACAACTTGAGCTTCAAATTTTGAGAGACCCACACAGACGGAAGCCCTTCATTCCATACTCCTACTCTGCCCTCTGATTCGAAGGGTGCATGTACGCAAGGAGATGGGACGATTATCTCTACTGCACAGATATCACTTTAAAGCAGAGTGATGACTCTGCCAGGCTCAGTTGCTTTTCTATTTCACCCAAGATTAGGAGAAAATTTCCAGTGTACAAAATTTCCCATCTTAGAGATGTGGGCAGGGAGGTATTACAGTGGTTAATTGTCAATATTAACTGGTAAGTAGAAAAGTATAGATTAGATAGACTTGTGAAAAATTAAATGTCGCCACCAAAGAGAACTTAGTACACATACGTTATAAATCACACAAACCATGGAACATATAGAAAAAGACAGGAAAAAAGGAAGTATCAAGAAAACACAAATGTAAGAAATAACACATCAAGATTTTGGTGAAAATTTAATGACATAGGGAAAAGCTCAGGTTATTTCAAATGATGAACACAGGATACAGATTTCTATGTATTATATGATTCCTATTTGATATACAAGAGAAGTACACACACACACACACACACACATGGACTAGCAATAAATTCAATAAGTAGTGGAGTTATATGTAATTTTTTACATGTTTAAAAACAATTGACACATCAAATTGATATTTAGCTTGCATTTATTTAGTACAAACTACATACATGGTTCAGTGCTTAATATATTTGTGTACATTATCTGATCTGATTTTTATTGCATTTTCATAAAGCAGATATTTTCAACCCCATTTACAAAAAAGAAACCAGAGTTTGAAAAGTTTGAGGTATCCTAGAAATTTCTTTTTTAAATAAAATATGTTTAACATACACAAAGTTTAGAACAAATGTAGTAGACACTGTTTGAAATTATACCTCTAACATTTTGCCATATTTGCTTCATTTGTATTTTTAAAATAATTTAATATTACAGATAATGCCAAAACCTCATTATCCCCTAGTTCCCACTTGCTCCCTCCTTACTGTAATTAAGCTTAATCTTTACTTAGATGCTATTTTTCATTACGCAAGTGTATTAATTAAAAAAAGTGTTATTTTATCTCATTAGCTTCCATATAAATGATCACAAATAGAAGTCGTACTACTAATAATAACAGCAGATAATTAAATAGCAGATACTAGTAGATGATAATAATAACCCATTGTTCCAGCGTTTTATTTGGTAGTGTTATATCTGTTCTTTCCCCAGATCTTCACCACCAATGATTTTAAATTTGCAAAAATCTGGGGGCAGAGAGAAGTGGAAGGTATGAGATAGTGTCTTGTTTTAATTTCTGTTTCTCTGAGTAAGTAAGGTAGAACGCATTTTCCTTTTTTTTCCCATTTTTCTTTTTTGGCTACTGCAATTTCCTCTTTGGTGAATGAGACACTTAGCTTATTAATTTGCAAGTTCTTTTCTTTCCTAAATAATCTATTTGGTGCTCTATATTTTTAAGTGTTGAATCTTTAAAAATTGTCATTAAGTGTGCATGTGACTTGGGTAGTTAAGTGTTTGTTATTGATTTCTAAATGCGTGCTTTGGTTGTCACAGAATTTGGTCTCTATAACACTGATTCTTCAGTGTTTGTTGAGGCTCAACTTGAATATATTCTTCGGGTGTTTGGATAGAACACACATAAACTTTTTTTTTACATGTAATTCTGCAAGCTTTCATATATGTCCATTAGGACAAGCTTCTGAATTTAGTTATGCATATGTTATAGATCCTTATTAACTATTTTTTAATGTTTATTATATTATGTTAGTCACCATACAGTACATTCCTGGTTTTTGATGTAAAGTTCGATGATTCATTAGTTGCATATAACACCCAGTGTACTATGCAATACGTGCCCTCCTTACTACCCATCCCCAGCCTATCCCATTCCCCCACCCCCCTCCCCTCTGAGGCCCTCAGTTTGTTTCTCAGAGTCCATAGTCTCTCATGCTTCATTCTCCCTTCTGATTACCCCCCCTTTCTTTATCCCTTTCTTCCCCTACCGATCTTCCTAGTTCTTATGTTCCATAGATGAGAGAAATCATATGATAATTGTCTTTCTCTGCTTGAATTATTTCACTTAGCATTATCTCCTCCAGTGCCGTCCATGTTGCAGCAAATGTTGAGAATTCGTTCTTTCTGATAGCTGAGTAATATTCCATTGTATATATGGACTACAACTTCTTAATCCAGTCATCTGTTGAAGGGCATCTCGGTTCCTTCCACGATTTAGCTATTGTGGACAATGCTGCTATGAACATTGGGGTGCAGCCCACGGAATGGGAGAATATATTTGCAAATGATGCTACAGATAAAAGACTGGTATCCAAGATCTACAAAGAACTTCTCAAACTCAATACGTGAGAAACAAATAAACAAATCATAAAATGGGCAGAAGATATGAGCAGACACTTTTCCAATGATGACATACAAATGGCTAACAGACACATGAAAAAATGTTCAAAATCATTAGCCATCAGGGAAATTCAAATCAAAACCACACTAAGATACCACCTTACGGCAGTTAGAATGGCAAAAATTGACAAGGCAAGAAACAACAATTGCTGGAGAGGACGTGGAGAAAGGGGATCCCTCCTACATTGTTGGTGGGAATGCAAGTTGGTACAGCCACTCTGGAAAACAGTGTGGAGGTCCCTTAAAAAGTTAAAAATTGAGCTACCCTATGATCCAGCCATTGCACTACTGGGTATTTACCCCAAAGATACAGCCTTATTAACTATTTTCTATCAAATATATATGGAAATTTTATTTGGTGTCCTTCAGATCTCTGTTCGTTTTTCATGGTGTTTGGTTTCCTTTTAACAGTTCTAGTTCCTCATTTTATGCCCATTAGATCAAACTTCTGAACTGAATTTAAATATTTTAAATAGATTATCTTAATTATATCCTCCATTTTTTTTATTAATTCAAGTTCACTGTGTGTTAATTTTCTTTTCACCTAATTCTTGCAAAAGGTGAACTATTTCCTCATGCATTTTGTCATTTTTTTTTTCATTTTTATTGTCAGCTCATCTTCAATAGGGCTTCTTTTAGAAATCCTGTGGCAGATTGAGATATGTGAATATCTGTTTGCTTTTGCCAAGGACAGTAAGATTATCTCTTGCCCTAGGATCAAATTCTCAAAAATTTCTTAGCTTCAAGGTGCCTCATGGATAGTGTATATTCAGATACCAATGAATGCAAGGCACAAGTCTGAATTTTAAAATTTCTCTCAAGAGACTACTTTTTTCAAACTCTGGTTTCCTTGTCATTCCCAGAAGCTGGTGGGTAAATTATTTCTATCCTTCCCCATGCATGAGTCATGGTTGTATACCAGGTGTCAGGTCCAGTGTTTGTAGGATTTCAGTGTTCTCTCCTGTGCCTGCATGGGTGTGAAACCCAAGGCCGTAGATATCATTACTTCTGGTTCGCTGCCTATCCCTCTCTCCCTGTCAGCACCACCATCAAATCAGCCTTCAAATTTGCTACTCCTTATTTTTTTTTTAAAGATTTTATTTATTTATTTGATAGAGATAGAGACAGCCAGTGAGAGAGGGAACACAAGCAGGGGGGAGTGGAAGAGGAAGAAGAAGGCTCCCAGCAGAGGAGCCTGATGTGGGGCTCGATCCCGTAACACCGGGATCACGCCCCGAGCTGAAGGCAGACGCTTAACCGCTGTGCCACCCAGGCGCCCCTGCTACTCCTTATTTTTAAATACAGAGGTTTCACCTCCTCTTTTGAAAGAATGTATATATTACCAGTATTTCCAGGTATTTATATCAGAAAGGCTTACACACTAGCCAAGTTCACAATCTTGTCAGAACGATAGTATCAATTTCTGTCCCCAAATAATGTAACCTAAATTCCAGTGTGAGTTCATTGTACATTTTGTTTGAAATATAAGAATGGTTGTCATCTAACCCTAAAAGGCCAATTGAATAAGGGTTAATTACTGAAGACCTTATTCCCACTTTTGATGCCTTTATAGGGGAAAATCATTTAAATGTAAGACACCAAATCACCAATCCTTCAAACAGCATTCTTCAGTTACTAGGAAAATAAATTATGCTGCTGTCTAGAAAAGACATCATCAAATGTGCTTAATATAGAATTATTTCTTTCTAGCTACTATATTAATCATATTCTTTCGGAATAGGTGACAGTTTAATGTACTGCGGATTATTTTCCTAAGAGACTATAGATATAGAGAAAAATAGGATAGAAAAAGAACTGAGTCTTTGAAATTATTGCATTTAAACTCTATGAGGTTTTCAGTATTTACTATAAAATAAATATTTGTTGATCCCGAAGAAGGACAGTGGTAGGAGCTGCAAGCAATACAAAGAGTTGTAAATCAGAGCCGCTGCCTTCTAGAAGTGTACTCTCTTCTTAGAGAGTCAAGAGGTAGACACAAAACTACACAAAATTTATTTTTTAAATGCTGGTTTGGTGCAAATTTGAACAGGCAAAAACTTCTTTAAAAGTTTAGAAAGAAATAGAAGTAATTTTAACTGAATCTTTGTGAAGATGGCATTTGAGATGGACGTCAACAGGTGAATACTATTTTGGAGAAGAACATTTAGAAAACATGTAGGTGAGGTGAGTAGTGTGAATAAATTCATGGAAGTAGGAAATTTCACCGTGCATTTGAAGAACAGTGAATATATGAGTTTCTGTGGAGTAGAACACTCTTGAATAAAACAAAAAGCTAACAGGAGAAAGGGTCATAGTATACATGGATGAAGCAGGCCAGGTACTAAACTAAAGGTTACTGAAATTAAGTTCTGAAAGAAGTGGAGAATACAAGCCCTACATGAGGCAACCAACTATGACCTAACTCCAGCCTCAGTATCTGATTTTTCCAGAGAATTTGAGAGTTGGGATTTTTTTGATAAATGTCTGATATTTAAAGATTGGCAAATAATTTAGGACTTGAAAAGCATAGTGGAAGCACAGTGTAAATAACTGTGGACCTGGTCAAGTCCATTGGTCACCAATTTGCCTTTCCAGACACACAATGAGTAAAAAGAGAGATAAGACCAAAATAATGGGTTGGAGTCTTGGCCGAGATGTGGAGACGTGATCCCTAAGACAAGAGAGACCAGAGAAGGTGTGACCTGATGAATAGAGAATTTTAGGAATTTTTTTCCGAACTCAAAAGGGAGAAACACAAACAATACTTCTCTTTGTGGCATTTGCCAAACTGCTTAGCCCAGCTGGAAATTCCGGCGAAAGGGAATACACATGCTATTTTTAGGAAATTGGTCTCACGCTTTATATACTAGCACTAATGAAAAGTTTTCTTCTGTTTGTTATCCTAATTGTGTGATTATTTTTTATAAAGTGGTATTGAATTTATTAAGAATTTCCACTAGCGTACTTTCTCCATTTGAGATTTTAACAAGCAAGACCGTAAGTGATAGATACATGATAAAAGAGAATTAAACATTATATCTAAACCAATAAGACATCTAGTTTAAAAATGTCCATACCTCTTTTCTCCGTTCTTGTCATGTGTGTATGTGTGGGTGTTTGCTTTGTATTTAGGGTTTCTCTAACTAGCCACAAACTGAAGAAATAATTAAAATGTGTGTCCTAGTCTAAGACCCTATGGAGGCCACTGCTAAAATCTTCTTGCTGAAATGTCATTTACTTGGACATGAGTCTTTTGGTTTTTGTTTATTTCCACTGAGATTAGTCAGGAAAGACAGAGACAAATCCCAAATTTAATTCCTCAGAAACTCAGAGGCCAGAACCCTGTTTAGATTGAAATGATTCATGAAGTCTCTCTTTGCAAAGAGGGTCGATTTGTTTCCTTGCATATTTGTCAATGCCCCTGTCCTCTACACCAAAATTAAGTAGACTGGCAGAACCTGGATGCCAGAAGATTCTCTCTGTGGAAATATGAAAGACGGAAATAAAAGTTAATGTACATCAAGCTTTATGCAGCTTTCAAACTCTGTATCTATTTTCTCTTATGAAGACATTGAAAACTAATCATTGGCTGGACAGGTTCCTGTGAGCCTATATTTGGTCTCAAAGGGTCAGATGTCACATGACGGTCTGTAAGAATGTGAGTTCTAGATTCAAACTTCAAAATCTGGATCCTCTCCTTACCATCTGTCTGGGTTTGTAT
Source organism: Ursus maritimus (assembly GCF_017311325.1). Lineage (NCBI taxonomy): Eukaryota > Metazoa > Chordata > Mammalia > Carnivora > Ursidae > Ursus > Ursus maritimus. The sequence goes on from NW_024424453.1 coordinate 35,399,077, forward strand.
GTGTCATTTCCCTGTCTAAGGCACTGGCTCCTCATCTGTGAAATGGAAACAGGACTAGCTTCCTCACCCATAATGAAGATCAAGTGAGAGAAAGTGATTCTCGGATGCTCCGTTCATGTTAACAGCTGATACTGGCACTGCCTGCAGCCCTTACTGAAAATCTGTGATGGTCAGATTACAGCCTTATTTTTAGCAGTCTTTCTAGCCTGAAATGGAATTCCGTCAAGGTTGGCTTTTTTTTTAGTGTGATACACAGGAGGGTGGTATTTCTAATTTTATCATTTGCCCATAAAATCATGTTTTTAGTGCTAGCTAATGCCATCAATTTTTAAAATACACTGGTTTGGCTTACAGGTTGCAAAGCTATTCTGTGGCTGAAATGGTATATCTTGGAATATGTGGTGACTCTGACCCTCTAGGAAATAACCAATGAAATGATTTCAAAGAGTCAATTAGTACTTGGTTTAAAAGCATGTCATAACTGAGGAGACATGGTTCCTGTCTCCAATACAGGGTTTTGTATGTTTCATACAAAAAATGCTTGTTCATAGCAATGCAAATATATTTGCAAAAATCCAAAAATAATACCATGGTGTAATAGGATTCTGAAGAGTTAGATCTTCTTAAATGAATAATCCAGTATTATTTTGTTGACAACTAAGTATATGTGACTCTGCAATTTTTCTGTCAACGTCATGTTCGGTGAATGGTATAAGCAAGTCGTGTTATGGTAGTCATTCTTTACAAAGGCCGTGGCCATATTGAGTGTGTCTGGTCGGGGAGGGGGACAAACAACGGTTCATTGCCACTGCCAACTTAGAGGATTTTACATTCTTTAAAGTTTGAATCACGTATTTTTCATTCTCTGGAAGGGAAAGATTCCATCTTTGGATGGCAAGCTCAATGGAATTACTTTAGTAAAATTCTCTATTTTCTATGAGTCATTAATTGCATTGAGGCATCAATCAAACAATTAAAGTATTTTTATTTGACCAAATATTGAATTGATTTGATGAGGACAGATGTTTTGATCCTACCATTTTGAACCTTGCATTTTAACTAACTCTGTGAATGTTTGTCCTTGCTCTTTTGACCTCTAAGGACAGTTCCATTGTATATTTACTAATACAGATATTTTCACTAGAACAGCAACATTTCTGACTTCTCATCTAGAAAGCACTTGCTACAACTTCCTTATACTTTTTAAAAAGTTTGGATCATATACCTATACAGCAGTGTTAAATAATTCCTTTCCATTTCCTTTTTAACATTTCTATTGCAATTACTTTTATCAAGGTAAGTTCTTTTATATGTAAACTTTACACCAAAGACTTAATTCATCAATCAATTTTTTCAAATCCCACATCAAGTAGAATGAGTTTTCTTTTGTGACATTTGTACCAAGTCCAATTTTCTCAATGTAAGTTTTAAAGAACTAATTTGTGTTAAGAAGATTTTATTCTTCCAACATTTTTTGGTCAATAACAATTTTACTTTGCACAGTTTTAGCTATTGTGAATTTTATTTTTTGATTATTTCTACTGTGTTGAATTTGTCCCCAATCAATGTTTGCTGTCTTCAGTGTTCCTAAAGAATGTTTATTTTCAATCAGGTCATTTTGTTTTGGAAACTAGCCAAGTTGAACATGCTCTGTTGTAAACATCATCAACTATATTTGTTTCATTTCTATTAACCATGCTTATTAATTGGATAGGATAATTAAAATATGTTATTTCTTTGAACAAGGAACAAAGAGCACGAGATAGAACAATGATGGTATCTAGAGGAGAGAGGCGTCAAGTGTCTTTGCAATCCTAATAGTAGGTCGACACGTCCTTTAAATTTTTAGACACCTCAGTGGAATCAATCAGGAGACATATGGTTTTGCTAAGGGATGGTGATGCCTCGATATACTTTATTATCTGCCTATATTAATGGATCACTTTCTTCTAACACCCAAATTTCCCCACTGGCATATGTCCATTTTTAGTTATATACATGATATATGATGAAAATTAATTGTCAACTCATCTTCTAATTTAGAAAGCTAATTTGTTTTGGAATCATCTAGTTACTTGTGACAAAGTGATGGAAGACTGCAGAAAAGGTGAAAAAGATCCAACATTTTATGCAGTAATCATACCCCAGGCACCATGACAGATGTTTGACAAAATTATCTTCAAGCATCTCAAAAACAAGAAGGCATTTTTAGTTCCTTTTTGAGTTGCAGGAGCTGGAACTTAGAGGGCTAGCTTCCCTGAAGTCAGATTGCGAACTAGTCATGGGGCTGCAGTCTAAGCCATTCTGCAAACCCAACGCCTGTTTTATATTCATGACAAGTGTATCTATTCTGTGGTCTTTATGATTGAGAAGGATATGCTTTCTCGCTTAATAAATATGTATTGAGTGCATATTAGGTGCCACACCCTGAGCGAGGCTGGGAATCAAGCATGTAAGACGACGATAATTCCTACTCTCAAGAAGCAGCGGTCTAGTGGGGGCTGCAGGCAGATAATCAGATGAGATGAAAGGGCAGGAAGACCTCCAGTGGTGGGAGGGGGAGGAGAGGAACAGAGGGCTAAGCGATGGAAATGAAAAATTGATTACATAGATTACTGCTAAGTGAGGGGGATAAAAATAAGTCCAAAATGAAATCACTGGAGGTGCGAGAGTTTTGCAAGATCCTTAAACATGTTTGCAAGTGTGGCATCACTGTGATGATGGCTCGTAATGATTGGAAATTATAATCTAGATACCAGCCTAAGAATACGCTGAATGCCAACAACCCAAATTCTTCAGTACTAGCCTCCCTGAAGACTGAAAAGTGTTTCTCCTTCTTCTACATTTATTGGACTTTGTCAGACCTAATGACCCTAAGATGAACCCCCAGAGGTTTCTCCAGCAGTTTCTCAAGGCCTCGGTACCTTTTGCCTGCTTGTTTCTTCAAAAGGTTATCTCTAGATTTTAAGAAGGTGCATTATCTTTTTGCATTATTAGCATTCTCAAAATAAAGTAGAAGGAACCCCCTGACTAGCAAGAATTATACTAAATTCATCCCCATATTATTTGTGATTTGTTTCCCTCCCTCCCTCTCTCTCTCTTTCTCTCTCTCTCTCTCTCTCTCTCACACACACAGACACACACAGACACACACACACACAGACACACACACACACACACACACACACACACCTAGGGAGCAAATGATTTGACAATTTTTCCTGTCAATTTATTCAAAAGCTTAACATTCTTGCCACAAAGTTATCCATTATATCAAATATTAGTCCTTGATGTAGCAATTTAAACCCAACTTTTCTTTTGGCTGATTGCTTTTGTTGACTTTCGATATCTTGGAAGAGAAAAGAGGACATTTTTAAGTTTGCAAACTTGTAGGTTAAACATACTTTCCGTGACTTCCTGTCCCGTACCCTTCACTTCAGCCAAATTGCATAAACTCGTTTTCTCCATACGTATATTAAGTGTTCCTGGCCTAGTGCCTTTATTCAGCTTCACAAAATACATTTTCCCTCCATCTCTATTATACTTTGCAGTACAATTTGAATACTCTCCTTCTTTAAACCATTTCTGCTTGCTGCAGCAAGGGGCACTGAGTTCAGGCAAACATAGGCTATGATTAGCGCTTCCCGAGTAGACTGAAAGGCAATGATGCCCCAGCTCCCTCATCTTTACACCTCACACAGCATCTCCATCGCAAACATTATGCATGGTTACTAAATACTTGGTAAGTGAATGAATTAGTTAATTAATGAATTAGGGGCTATTAAGAAAGAGAGTTGATCTGAATGTACACTGGGCTGGAAACTGTATGTGAGAACAGAGCGTTCAGGAGCCAAATCTTGCCATGAAGGTACAATTGCTGACAAAAACAAACAAACAAACAAACAAACAAACAAAATAGGAAAACTGACTGTATTCAATTCTGAGACAAAACATCAAAGATAGACATGAACCATCTGTGGGATGTTCGGAAAAGGGAAACCAGGCACGGGAATGGTCATCCTATGACCTTGAAAAAGGGGACCTCCTAAGTGGGTGGAGTTGCAGCTGAGGCCTTGAAAAACTGTATTTTTAAACCTTGGAAATGCTGCTATATTTTGGAAAAAGAGAGTAGAAATAGGGCCACAGGTTGGGGAACCAGGGAAGGCAGATTGGGCTCAAGCCTAGTCTTAGAGACAGCCAGGGCTGTGACTACTGGGTAACTCACGTGTTCCTGGGTCCTTAGCAGTTGGAACTGGGAGCCAAGTCCTGCCTCCACTACAGCCTGGGCTCAGTAGGGCCCTTCAGTCCTCCCTCAGTCCTGTCTGGGCATGCTGCTGCTGCTTCCTGCCATTTCCTCTCCAGATGTTCTGGTGTCCTTGGACTTCCCTGTTTTCATTACAGTATGCCTCTTGTCATCTCTGCTCTATGCCCAGAGTGGGACAGCTTCCTCCCTGAATGACATCCAACAAACCTGCCCCCTGGCACTTGAAACATGTTTTCCAGAAATGGGACTGAAGGTATTTCAGAAGCTATCATCCAATGAAAGCATAAACACATCCCCCCCCCCCAAAACTGCTTGGGTAAGACTTCGGCAATTATGTAAATAAGCTATATACTGTACTTTGATTACAATGTGAGTTAAACCAACTTTCGCATGCCGGGCTGGAGACTAAACCATTGCTTGCCCTTGCTTCCATTGTTTCAAATCCATTACAAAGGCATTACAGTTGCCAAATAATGAATTTGTAAACAGAGTTGGTGTCTGCGGGTGAAATTAAAAGCCAGATGCCAATGAATGGAATGGTTAAAACATGATTCCAAGTGCTTAGTTTATCTAATGTTTTTAATAAAGTCTAAGAAGCTATGTAGGAAAGTGGGTTTTCATAAGAAAAACAAAAGCTGTGTGGTCTCTAATTTCTCCACAGCATGGGCCTGACCTATATAAAGTCTCTTGCAAAGTCCATGTGAGGGTAACCAAAGAGTTCTATTCCTGGAAAATGAAACCTTGGGGACTTGCTGAGAGTTCGGTCTACGGTTCCAAAGAGCTTTCACATTCCCCAAGCGTTTGCTTATGCTGACCATTAACGCATCAATTCCCACCAACTGCCTTTGGAATAATAGCTAAGGCTTCTGGGGGGGGTGGGGCTGCAAAGAGCATCACAAAAGTTTCCATGCTCAAAAAACAAATAACCCCGCGTCTCCAGACCACACGTCCTAGATGATGGTGACTATAAGCAGCAGAAGACAGTATGGGAAATTTCTATTTGTAGGTGGAGGGGAACAGCAATCACACAGAAAAATCAACCGGGGCAGCCATTTCTCTGAAAGAGATGCAGATGGTCAGGAGCGTGCTAATACCAAAACCTTGATTGACAAGAAGGATCAGAGGTAGCATGGCATATTAACAAGTGTAAAGACTCAACTCAGACAAACCCAGACTCAAAAGCTGGTCCTTCTCCTTAACAGATGTCTATTCTTCGTCATGTTTGACTTGGCCTTTCCAAGTACTAATATCTTAATATCAACATTTTAGATTATAATTCTTGGCTCTTCGAGTTGTAAGAAACTGTTACACAATAGAAGATCAAATTAAATACTATATAAAATATTCAGCACATTGTGTGATCAGTGTGTGGTCTCCTGCCACAAAGGCACAAGCAAGAATATTACGACAAACTGTTTTTACCATAACAAGTGAAGTTAACAGCAAAGCAAATTGATGACAAGATATTCTAAGCCTATGTCCTTCCCATTTCGTGTTTTCAGTACCTCATGATGGAAAGTGGCATTTGTAATATGAATGGTGCAAAATCCCTGATTTGCAAGAAGGATGTGATTGTGTTTATTTCTGCTACTGTGTTCATTATTTTCTACGGATGGAAATGAGATGCTGGGTTAATATTTTATACCAATCTTCAGTAATGAAGGGTTTTAGAAGTCTGCATTACTTTCAGTAAGACAGAAGACCTTCATTCCTTTCAAACAGCAGCAGCAACAATAAGAATAGCTTTTATTTAGTGCTTGCTATGTTTAATACTGCATTCTGCTGAGCCTTCCATGTGACCTCTGCCTCTTGACATCACAGCAGCCTACGAAGTGAGTTTGTCATGTTCTTCATTTTAGCCAGGAGGAGTCTAGGGCCCAAGAGCATGAGTAACTTAGCCAACATCACACAACTAAGTAGCACTTTCCTATGCTGCATTGCTCGCCTTCTGAAGTATCCAGGTTTACTGGACTCCCTGGTCAGACACATTTCTCTGTTGTCATGTTTCTCTTCTGCGTTCTCCCTGCCTCTCTCGTTCCTTGATTTGTTGTCTCTGGGCACTCTGTGTCTCATTCGTAAAAATTTCCATGGCACCTGTGCAGGTCTTGGGCACACCCCGTTGCCCTGTGTTAACTTCACATCCTACCGCTCAGCCATGCACTCGCTGAAAACTTACTTTGGAATGTTCATGCAAACTCCCACCACTTATTGTATTTCATTCCCCATCAAGCCATCAAACAAAGTTAGTTAAATGTTTTTAAAGGCATTACTGGACATATGAATCAGAATCAGCTCTTCTAAAGGAGAACAAAGGCTGACACCTCAAAGTTGGTGTTTTATTTTGACACGTGGGCATTTCCTAGAAACTTGAAGAAAATGCCTTTAGAACAGTCCCAATGCCAAGTAAAGGTAAATAAAATCCAGAGGACTCTATAATGGGGTATTTGAATGCAACATTCCAGCATATTGTATGGCTTAACTTATTTGAGTTACTTTTATAATTGAGATGCTAGAAAATGTATCTCCTTTAATGCATTTGGAAGAAATGTAATTAGAACTTTATTTTGAAGTTCTATAAACCGGAGAAACTTGAGATTCCTTTTTAATGGATGTCAGAGCCCATCCTTCTGATTTAAATGACTGCCAGGCAACTACTACAGCTGAGAAATGGTTTGCAAACGTAGGATGTGTCCATTCATTTTTCTTCCCTCGGTTTGTAGCAACTCTGAATCTTTGAGAGAAAAGAGAGAACAAAAAGGCAATTGGGGGCAGATAATGAAAATAAACTTTAGCATACCAGAAAAGTAAAATTACTTGGCTGGATTCAATTATTTTCATCCTCAATTATTTTCCTGAAACATGTTTTTGTACCTTCGTGCAAAGGATGAGTGCTTTGGATTAGAATTTTCTTTTTTTTTTTTTAAAAAAGATTTTATTTATTTATTCGACAGAGATAGAGACAGCCAGAGAGAGAGGGAACACAAGCAGGGGGAGTGGGAGAGGAAGAAACAGGCTCACAGCAGAGGAGCCTGATGTGGGGCTCGATCCCATAACGCCGGGATCACGCCCTGAGCCGAAGGCAGATGTTTTTAACCGCTGTGCCACCCAGGCGCCCCTGGATTAGAATTTTCTTAGTGAGTGACAAGTTGTTGTCTTTGTAAATGATACTCTGAGCTCAGACACCAACGGACGTCTCACAAACTCATTAAGCCATGAAAAACATATGAGCAATGACTCAAGAAAAAATGCGCATGTTGAGGCAGATCCGAAAACATTGTCAACTGTAAGAGCATTTTATATACGGTTGGTTCCTAGTTTATGTTCTGTTAACTTCGCCAGGAGCCTAATCTTTGTTAGAATTTCCTCTATTTTTAGCCAAGATTTGGAAGCATTTGGAAGTGCCTCCGTTGGTTGGAAACAGATGGCCTGCACTGCCTCTTCTTAGGATCAGTCAGAAAACTCTATAGTAGCTGCTCAACTGTGGTTTCAGGTTGTTTCACATTGCTCATTCTTTCTAGAGTGTTTTTGTTTGGTTTGTTGTGGTTTTTGTGTTTTGCTGCATGTGATGATGGTCTATTTTGGTAGTTTACCATAGAGTATAACCTTTAAAATCATCATTGCTTAAGTGAAATGCTATACCTTAGTAATCAATATTCAGGAAATTTCTTTAATACAAACTTAATATTCAAGTAGACTTTAGAGAACTTGCACTCTTGTTTTAGCACAAGTGATACATTCTTTTCTTGCCAGTACCAATATCACATAAAATTGCTTCTGAGGGGCGCCTGGGTGGCACAGCGGTTAAGCGTCTGCCTTCGGCTCAGGGCGTGATCCCGGCGTTCTGGGATCGAGCCCCACATCAGGCTCCTCCGCTATGAGCCTGCTTCTTCCTCTCCCACTCCCCCTGCTTGTGTTCCCTCTCTCGCTGGCTGTCTCTATCTCTGTCAAATAAATAAATAAAATCTTAAAAAAAAAAAAAATTTAATAAAAAAAAAAATTGCTTCTGAAAAATTGTTCAGCAGTGGAAATAGAGCAGAAATGATCCATGCATCAAAATGTGAAAACCTTCCTTCCTTATCCCACCAATATTTGCTGATGGGTCATCACTCAAATAATAAAAAACAAATAAAAAATGAAGGTTATTACACAAGTATTTTGCTTCAAGAAAATCAACCACTTGTGATGAAACGTTACAGGATCTTATTTCATGAAATCTTAGATCTGAAAAAGATTACTAAAAGATTACGGAAAAAGAGATTACTCAATCCAGTCACCTCATATTCAAGATGGAAAAATGGAAGACCAGAAAGGCTAACTGATGCATAAAGGATGATACATCAACTTAATTAATGGCAGGACCAAGATTAGGACCCTCATTTCCTGTCTCAGAGTCCAGTCTCTATCATTGTATGGTTAATCCTTTTTGTTTCAGAGTTTTACCTCAAGAGTAAGTTACACCATTTCAGAAATGTAAGACACCTCTTGGTTTATGAGAACCAAAATGTGCAATTAGTGGAAACTCCAAGTGATGGAGTTCCTGTTCAAATTGGAACCCCAGATTTACTGATGCCTTCTCCTTAATGGAATCAACAAATCAGTATCAAGTACCACTGTAGCCTGGTGCCCTTCTAGTCTTATCCATGGTCATATCCTGTAACATAGGGTTGGAGTGGAAGGTGGAGAATGAGTTTTGGAAACTAAGTCTCCGAACTTCTCCTTAACTCTATTTCTTACATTAAAATACAGAAAGCCCATAGTTCAATTAGTAGTAACGTGTCAATGTTAATTTCATAGTTTGGTAAATATTAAGATATTAATATTAGGGGAAACTTGGTGAAGGATATACAGGGATTCTTTGTACTCTTTGCAACTTTTGTATTAGTCAAAATTATCCCAAAATAAAAAGGTTGTTGAAATAAAAAAACAAACAAAACAAAAACCTACAGGGACAGGTACTAATTGAACCTTAAGGAATGGAGATAAATATGTAGATATTTTAAGAGACAATGGAGATGAAATCTTGAGCTTTTTTGTAATATTTTGTTTGTGGTTAACAACTCTTTTTTTGAATGTGTGTAACAGTAGATACAACACCTCACAAATGCTTTGGCTTTCCGTTGCCACACAATCGCCACCCCACGAAAGCACATGCACACACCCAGGCTTCTGACACCTATCTTCATATGTCTCAATCAACCCTGCAGCTGGGCAGGCCCACACCTCAGCCCCTTGTGGGAGGCTGGAGAGACCAGAGACGTTCTCATGCTGTGCGCCACAATCGTTGTCTCCGCCTGCTTTGCGTCTCCCAGTCAGACACCTCCTGTCTTAGGACTCATAAGACTCACAGTGCTTTTCTACCTCTCGTCTGAATGAAGTCCAGAAGGATTAAGTATGGAGGGAGGGGAAGCAAATGTTAACTATAGTATTTTCTATGCTTGGAATTTACATTAGAAGCCTCTTGATCCTTGCTGAAGTAATATTCGGGTTCTAAATGCCATGCTATCCCATGCCTACAGTGTAAATTATGTTTGGATAGTTCTTCTATTTTCTCTGATATATGTGCCTTTGGGACACAATCCCCCGCTCTAAGCAAAAGTGGCCACTGGAAATGCAAACTTATTTAATAATGCTTTCAACAAGCACAATTAAAAAGATCATTTAAAATGATTACTTCTTTATAAGCAGTGTAGTATAGCAGAAAGATCATGGATGTTTAGTTAGAAAGGTATGGATTTGCCTCTCAGTTTTAAAAACTCCCTAAAAGAAAGGAGAAAATTGCTGAACTTCTCTGTTGGGACTCCATCAGTTAAAAAAAAAAAAAAAAAGGCAGAGTAATTGTGATAGTTGTATGAAAATGATATTATGTGAAAGCCTAGTAAAACACTTGACATTTATTAAATGTTGACTGCTGTTGAAATGTTGTTGGTACTCCACCACGTTCCCTCAATCTGTATGACTCCCATCCTTAGAATCTGTATCTATGCCTGAGGCACTGTCCTCTGATGTGGAAGGCTCCTTCAATAGAAGTCATGGCAATGGTGAGGAAGTCATGCTCCCTTGGAGCTGCCCGCAATCAATGAGGGCTGATAGTTGGTGTATATATTCCCCTGTTCCAACAGAGGGTGTGGTCCACACTGGTCCCAGAGTTTCTCCAGTGGGATTAAGCTCCAATTGCCTATAGCAATAACTTGCTTAATTAGGCATACGTCATTGGCTGCCTCCACTCTCTTTGCCCCTTCCCTATTCTCTTCTAAAAATTTTTACTGGGCCCAACACTTAAATAAATTACTTATAGTTAAAGCCATGTTTCAGGGTCTGCTTCTGGGGAGCCTTAACAAAAACTATGTCTTTCTTACCATGTGTGTCCACCATAATAAAGAATGGCACCTTGCTTGGAAAGGCATTCAGGTGCACTGCAACACTAGTACTCTTGGGTCTATAGCAAGTTGAAGTACGGGGCTTAGTGGTCAAGAACTTGGGCTCCAACCGCACAGATATCTGGATTAAAATCCTGATACTGCCATCTTGAGCAAGTTATTTAATCTCCCTGAGCCTTAGCTTTCTCATCTTTAAAATGGGGGTAATAATTTCTAAATGGTTATAATGATTAATGAAGTAATGAATCAAAATATGGATGCTATGGATGATAATTGTACCTAGTCCATAGAGTTAGTGCCTATAAATGAGGTGGAAGATGGCCTGCTCCAGTAGAGTGTCTGGAGCATAGAAAGGTCTCAGTAAAATGTAAACCATGTGCCAACTTAGTAATAAGAAAGCTCTAGCATAGGCTCCATTCTTGCTTCTAGCTAAATCCTAATACAACATGGTTCATTCGTACCAAATTAAGTAAAGTACCATTTTTTTTTAAAAGATTTTATTTATTTATTTGACAGAAAGACACAATGAGAGAGGGAACACAAGTAAGGGGAGTGTGAGAGGGAGAAGCAGGCTTCCCGCAGAGCAAAGACCCCAATGAGGGGCTCGATCCCAGGACCCAGGGATCATGACCTGAGCTGAAGGCAGACGCTTACAGGCTGAGCCACCCAGGGGCCCCAGGAAAGTACCATTTTGAATTATAGGTGTGATTATGTATGTGCTAGTCCCTTCTCTCTTTTCTCTACCCATAAAAACACATCTTAACACACACATATAAACCTGATTTAATAAGCTTATATTTTACTGGGTAGTTTTTCATATTACTAAGGTATTTTCTATGACAAAGAAATTCACCATAGGCTTTCTTGAAATAACATGCTCCTATTCCTTTCATTAAACCTAAAATATCTGCTAATTTACCAAATGCTAGCCTAAACTAAACTTTTCAAGAACACATATGTTGTATAAAGCAGGTCACACCTGTACAAACTGTGCACACAGATGCATCATAAAAGTAAGTAAATTATTGTAGGAAACCAAAAAGGTAAAATAATTAAAAACTCCCATTTAGAGTTAAAAGTATGTAATTAAGCAAAATATTGGGCCAATGGTAAGTATGCAATGAAAAATATATGGATTGAATTATACTAAATTATAGGCTCTTCTGGGCATAATCATTAAGAGTCATTCTATCTCTGAAATTGATCTTTATTCCTCAAATCTACTCTTTTATTTATCTAATCAATTTTATTAATGACAGGATTATTTTATGGTATCTTTCCTTTTTATCAGAAGGCAATGTATTCAGTACATTTAGATTCTACTTTATGTTGTGTATGTTTTTTCCTTCAAAATGTTGTTTAGGAAAAAAAAAATTGAGCAGAAGCAGACAGACTGTTCTAGGACATCCCTTCCTTTAGAGATGAGTTTCTCTGGCATAAAAAAAGATTGGCTTCCAAATTGGTTAAACTGTTTCTTCTGTACAGTACAGTGACGTGTTGTCTTGTTACAGTGAACATGTGCTCTCATTTCGGACGAGCTGTTCCGTGAAAAAGTTTTATTTAGCCCACAGAGCCAATCCCCGGATTTGTGGGTGTTACCTCCTTTTCATGTTACCAGGTTTTGTCATCATCATTATTGCTTTCGCTCCGTCAGCTGTAACACAGTTTAGTAGCAACCTTTCTTAAAAAAACAAGATGTTTCTGAAAATAGGCAGAACAGTTGGCTAGACAGAAAAGAGATATCAACAAAAGTAGGTCTGTTGTTCCTCTGTGTTTTGCTCCCTGAATCACTTCTGAGGGAGCTTCACACATTGTAAATGAACAGGCTTTGGATGAGGATATAATCTAATATAATCTGTATGTCCTAATACAAACTTTTATCCTATTTTATTACAGAAATCAATTTATATGGACACTGATTTGTTTCAGAGAATTCTTAAGTGTTTTACTTTTGTTCAAATTAAGGAGTTTAACCAAATATATTGACTGGGTTGGTTTGTTTGCTTTTTTTTTTTTTTTTAAGTGAGAAAACTGGCTTCTGTAAGAAAATGAAAATCTTAATTCAAGATCAATAGATGGATCCAGTTGTTTCTTCATGGTCTGATTGTACAGCTGATTCAGCCAAGAGGAAATAGTAGCTTTATTGTTTCTGATTTTTTCTTCCTCTGTGCATCAACTAAAACAAAAATTAGGTCACGTCTTTGGACAAAATGACCTTTTCCAGCTTCACAGTAATTAGCAGAAATGGCCAATATGGGACAAAGGGATAAGCCCCTCTAATTACTTCCTTGTCCAGCAGAAATAATATGACATTCCTTTCAGAGCACAAGTTGGAAGACACGTGAGAAACAGCCAACCCACTAGCCATTCAAACATCCTGTGGTTCTCATATTTGACAATGTTTGGATCAAATGCCTACAGGGGCACTGTTCTGAGAAATCAATATCCTGAATAGGATGATAAATTCAGATGTTATCTCTGCTTCCTGATTTTACCTCTGTGTCTGGACTGTCTTCCTACAGTGTACATAAATATACCAGTAATATTTTTTAAATGCACATTTGATTTGCTTTTGCGATATCTCTTCATTTAATCTTGGATAAGTTTTCTCTATTTCTCAGTCGTTTTCTATACAAGATTAAACTAAATTTTTATCAAATCGCCCTTTATCACTTCCTCCTTCCCTCACTTAAACTTCTAAAACACAGCTTTTTAATCCGATATGTATGAAAGGGCTTCAGGAAGCCATGAGCCAACTGAAAATGAGTGGTACAAGTGTCTTCACATGTACTTCGTTCTGACAAAAGGATCATGTGGGTGTATAACTCCTCCAATTTTAAGAACTACTGCCATCTGGATTTTCTCCCTCTTGTTGCTATTAGTTAGGAAATGCTAATCCCTACCTTAGATTCTACTGAATACACGGGGTCACTACTTCCTTTTCCATTACAGTTCTTCGGTGGTCCCTTATTTTCTCTTACCTTTCTGGATTTTGTACTTTCTTATTCCAATGTAAGTAAGAAAAGCAAGAGAGAGAAAAGAGATATGATAGACTAACCCTCTGCCAATTACAGTGGTTGGCATGTTCATATGTGGCACCTCATTTGATCACTGCACCCCTACAAGTTAGACAGTATCCTTTTTTCTACAGATGAGAAAAGTGAAGCTCAAAGAAATTAGTCATTCCTACAGCCTGTAAATGGAAGAATCCAGATTTAAATCTGTGTTGAATCTAGTGTCGGGGAGGAAATTTTTCCTTCCTCCCTTTTATGTTCTTTGGCTGGCCTAATAATTACATTGACATAAGACAATCAAACAGAAGAAAAACAATTTAATTTAGTACATATAGGAGTCTCACATAGACATGAGGCGGTCAAAGACAGGCAATTGAGGCTTATAATGTCTTCCTGAGCTAAGGCAAAGGGAGCTTCAAAGGGAAGGAAGACCATTCACTGGAGGATGAGAAGAGCAAATATTTGCTGTTCTGATGTAAAAAGTTATCCCTGATAATAGTTCTGTTCTTGATACAGGCCCCCTATCTAAATTCTTTTAGGTAGTTGAGGGGGAAGTAAAAGGCTCTTCTTGAGTCTGTTAAGCCTTGATTGCCTTCAACTCAAATAATTCACATGCCAAAGTGGCACATTCTGGGGGCAGCCTGCCCTGAACCCCATCACTAAAGTTTATTCTGTCACAAAGCTTTTCCAGACAGAGTAAATGGTCATAGCTTACTAACAGCATCACCTTTTATAACATGTAACTTACATTTTATTATTATTTGCTATCATCAAAACATACATTCATTATTCTAGTACAAATTTACAAACGCACATATGCTGTTTTAGTGCATCAGTGTTGTCATATTGTCTCATACTGCGACAGAGTGCAAGAATCATTTATACATTCATTAATTCGCTCACTTTTAAAAATAACATGTATTAAACCTTACTCTTGTCAATGCTTTGCTAAGTTCTGGAATAGTTGTTCTAAGTTCTACCTTCACATTAGATTTTACTGGGGGCCTTTTAAAAAATGCCAGTACCTGGCCTTGGCAACAGACGTTTAGATGCTGTTAGTGGAGGTGGCACTTGGGCAGTGTATTTTCAAAAAGCTTTCCCAGGCATGGCCGGTGTTGAGAACCATCGTTCTAGAGTAGTGGTTTTTCAAAGCATAGTCCCTCCATCTGCAGCATCAGCATCAAGTGGGAACCCAGTACAAAACAGATTCTTGGACCCCACCCAGCCTCCTGAACTGTACCAGAAACTCCAGAGATAGGACTTAGCTATCTCTGTTTAACAAGCCCTCTAGATGTTTCTGAGGCAAGCTAAAGGTTGAGAAATACTTCTCTAGGGACACAGGATGAATAAGGCACAATACTTGCCACTAAGCAATTCTCCTTGGTTTCAAGGAGCTCCCAGTTGTTTAAAATATGCATTTAATTACCTAGCACAGTTCCATAATCTATAACTGTAGTTGATAATGACAGCATTATTACTACTTAAAAAGTGTAATGACTTTCATCTCTTCTGGGGCAGCCGTTAAATGAAGTGTTTATAAGAAAGTATGGTCAGTGAATAACATCTCTTAACAAAAGTCTTATGAACTGTATGGGTTCAGCTGAATTGTCACAGTGTTTTGTAACATACACACACACAGTGAGAGAGACAGAATTTTAAAATACACAACTTTAGAGGGTAAGTAGTTCCAATAAAGGATTTTAAAGTGGTCTTTGTGTTGTGTTTCCATTCTATTACTGTCAATATCGTACTTGCTATTTCTCATCTTTACTAACGTAGCTTTTTTTTACAGCGTTATGACAGCATAATTGACATACAATAAACGGCATACACTTGAAGCACTTAATTTGATCCGTTTGGGCACATATATACACCAGGACTATAAAACAGCTGCAAGGGGCATCCAGTTCTATTCCAGATGCCTCTTAATTGTGCAGCTCTCCCCCTCTACCTCCAAATAGCAGAATGGGGTTGCAGAGAAGGCTTCCTGAAGAAGGTAGCATGAGCTAAGACTTATAAGCCAACTAGATGTCACCCCAAGTGAATAAAATGGGGCAAGTTGTGCAGGATGGAAATAAAGCACTTCTCATTTGTGTGAAGTCTAGATTCTTGTGGTTGTTGCTATTTATCATCATGTAGGGTTTAAAAATACCTGCTAGACCCCTTTGTCTCTTAAAATTCCAATTGAGAAAGGAGCTTAGCCACTATTCATGTAGGGTTTAAAAATACCTGCTAGACCCCTTTGTCTCTTAAAATTCCAATTGAGAAAGGAGCTTAGCCACTAAGGAAATACACAACACTGTTACTGACAGTAGCAATCCCGGTTTCTATCTCTGCAGGTAATCGCCTGCAGTAGGGAAACCTGTTTAGCTTCGACCACCCATCTGCTCTTGAATGCCCACTTTTCTGCTGTGTCTTATACAGAACAGCTTGCATAAAAGTGATATTTTTGCTTTTGTAGCAATGGAATCTTATTCTTTGCCTTTAACTTCCTTTTAACTTTTCTCTCTTCTTTCTCCTGGGCAAATTAGTATGTCCCTAAATGTTCATTTATCATTACCGTCAGGTGCTCATACCGGGACTTTACTCTTTGGGCTTAAGTTCTCATTCTTTCTTCCATTGCAGGCTGGCTCCATGAGCTGGGAAAGAGACTAGAATCTCCATACTACGGCAACAATACCTTAGGGGGCCCATCGATCCGAAGTGCCTATATTGCCGCTCTGTACTTCACCCTCAGCAGCCTCACCAGCGTCGGGTTTGGGAATGTCTCTGCTAATACAGATGCAGAAAAGATCTTCTCCATCTGCACCATGCTGATTGGTGGTAAGGCAAATTAATTCTTCTTTCACACCAACAGAAGGTGGCATGCCATTGCTCTTCTGTTTATTCGGTCCTAAAACGAAATAGAGATATATTATTTAAATTGGAAGAGTCCAAAAGCACACATTAGAAAATCAGTGACAAACACTTTAATACACATATAGATTATCAATGAAAGTCTGTGATGTCAAAGAATTCCATTTTCTGGACAGATGAAGAAGTAACCATTTACTTGATGGCTGATTTTGAAAGGACAGGAACTTTGTTTTCTCGGTGTACTGTTTACCCCTAGTGTTTGTGAATTACACGAGTCTGAATTGCAAGTATACGTTGAAACTCCATTTTATCATCTCAAACAGGTCAGTGTTATCAAACTGTATTAATCCTAATATAGTACATTAAAGATGTTTGATAGATCACTTAGTTAAAAATAACAGCAAAAACAAAGAAAAACACCCAATACAATAATAAATATTTAACATTTTAAAAATCGTTTTTATGTTCCATTCTCTGTGCTAACTGCTTCAGTACAATACTCTGAGTAATTCTAAAGGCAAATCTATGGGTTGGGCACTATAACTATCCCATTTAACAAATAGAAAAATTAATACACTATCGTCTCTGAGCCCCAAACCCACCTTCTGGGCTGTGCTTTGTAATGCTGGGGTTTGGACTCTGCAAACCTCATTTTTCTTTGCCGGCCGATTGGAGTTCCTTCCGCCAATAGGGGCGCCAGAGCGAGACTGGAAAGCAGGACGTGGGGAGAGGAGACTGTCTGCTCCTGTGTCTGATGCACCGTCAGCGGCAGACCATCTCTATCAGCAGCAGACGGTCCCAGGGTTCAGCATCTTCAGGCACTCCAGCCTCATTGGGTCTTTTTGGAGATCTTGGCATCAGTTGGGAGCGCCTCCACATCCAAAGTCAGAGCCCTGGTTCCTTATGGCTTCTCACAGCTCCTCCTTCGGGCTTCTATGTTCTGAAAGCACACTTCTTCCCTGTGTTTATCCATCTCCAAGGACAGAAGCGATTATTCTATCCATGTTACCGCTATACTCTCTTTTTGCTCACTTAGCTCTCTAGCCCCAGAAAAACCAATTCTCTATAGTGAATTTCCTCCATTGAAACCTTTAGTTTAATTTCCCTTTTCTGAACCTTCTAACTTACTCAGGATTGACACTATTATTATTCACAGCTTTCAGATGATAAAATCTAAAGCTTGGAGAAAGAAAGAAACTTTCCCAATGTCACACCATTAGTAAGTAAAAGAGGCAAGGTCTGAACCTAGATAAATGCTTACTTCCGTATATAAATACATAATCGGAAACTTACTAAATGACAAGCCGGGTCTCATGGAGTAATAGGAGATGTGATTGTTTACCTGGGACAAGTAAATGTTCTTCTTAGGCCAGAATTCTTAAACTAGGATTCTATCAGTGTTTTTTGCCCCATATGCTTCTCCCTAAAAGCCTGTTTTATTGTCTTCTTTTAATCTTCTTAATCCCAGCCATCTTTTAGAATTTCGAGCCTTATACTAGGGGATGGTTCCTACCAGCTTCCTTGCGTGGAAGATGTAAAATGAGTATGCGGGGCTTTAAGCAATGACTCATCCAGCCCATGGCGAAATCAAAGAAGTATAAAGCCAAGCCTTCCCTCAAGGAACTTATGATCCAGTTTGGAAGAGATGGGCTGAAACACCTGGAAAGAGTTTTAATAATAGCAGGCAGTAAACGCTAAATGCCAAATCAGTTAGGAAGTTCAGAGGCGGTGACAAAGCAAGGGCGAGGGATTGGGAGAATTTCTTGGAAAGGCAGTGCTTATGGCAGAGATGCTGAAGTGGCATGCTGGGACCGCAGCAGTTGTCACAGGCTCTTGGCTGACGTACAGCACCAACAGCCCAGGGAGCAGAGAACAGAAACTCTCACTTTCTGAAGAGCTACAACGTGCCAGACACCGGTGGTGGTTTTATACCCAGTGTTATGACTTCTACAATTGCCAGTCTCCTCCATGGCCCGTCTTTCAGCTTAGCAAAATGACAAGCATTTTGCCATCATACTTATTTAATATTTGCCCATATTTCTCCTATTCCTGGTGGAAATTTGAGGAAATGCTCAAATGCTCAAGGCTTACCCTACTGATTTGACATTTCAAGAATCTGCTAGATAATTGAGTTTTTATTCTCTATTTATCCGCATGCAATACTGTGAATGGTCCTGGATCAGAAATGGTTAAGGCATAAATTATTCCCTGCTATTCACTGTAAGTAGAAAGCAATGCTGGTCACAGGGCCAAAAGGTAGGGGAAATAATCAGATAATGTTACTTTGTCACTTGTTAAATGTTCATTGATCAGATTATCCTGGTGCAAAACCAGTGTTCATTTGTCAGTGCCATTAAAACATTTAGGTGACTTGAATAGCAGTTAGGAAACCACTTTTGAATGGCAAATGGCATCTAAGTAACTTGAATTTATTAGTTAAAGCTTCTCAAGTTTGTGAGAAATAACTGTATTATTGTGACAATTACCCTCAGCTAGAAGAAATGATGCCTGTATTTTAATATTTCCTAATTAACTAACTAGCATAACTTTGAGACCTAATCATAAACGCTCGCAATATGGAACATTTTGTTCACTTCAGTCCCATAACACTATGAGACAGAAGTTATTAACACCTTAATTTAGATATAAGGCAGCAGACGTTTAGTGAGTTCAAATGCTGGGATTCACTGAGACCCAGCAAACTTCTTACAAAATATCCATTTTATTACATACTATAAATTAATTTTATTCCCTTAATTTCTACAAATATACACAAATAATTTATTTTTTAAAAAATTTAGGCATATATTACTATGGAATCAAGTCTGAGGTATCTTATTAGGAATCTCCACCCAAGGCCAATGAAACTACTAATGACGGGGATGCCGTATTTACTACAAAATCAGGCAGTGGCAATATTAAATGTTGCCCGTGACTGTTAAACCCCAGATAATTATCTAGGGCAGAGGCACTCACTGGCTGAGTGAAGAGGCAGGAGGAAGGGGAAGCTTTCATGTGAGCATCTGGAATGACAATGTGTGCCAACCACTGATTTATGGGAAGAATATTTAAAACTATCAAAGAGATCCAGCAAAATTAATAAGAAAAAAACCCCCATACCTGGACAAATCTATGTAAACTTTGAGAACACCCAACACAAAAAAGTAACCTTAAAAGTTTCAAACAACTATTACAATTTGTAAGTGAATATTGTAAACCTGTAAAGCTGATATTTCTATATCAAATATCAGATGTGCAATTCTACTATACAGGAAACTACAAAACATTAGTGAGAAAATTTACAAATAATGGAAGGATATACAATGGTGATAGTTTTAAGACTCAATATTATAAATATATCAGATTTACCCAAATTTATCTAAAGATTAAATGCAATGCTAATGAAAATTCTAGTACATGTATGTTTATGTGTGTTGGTGTGTGTGTGTGTGTGTTTGAAAAATGACAAGCTGTTTCTAAGGGTTCGTGCAAACACAGAACTAAAACTAGTCAGAGCAATTTTAAAGAACAAGATTGGAAAATTTGCACCACAGATATCAAGATGCATTGTCACATTACAGCAATTAAGAAAGCATGTGTTAGGGGCACCTGAGTGACTCAGTCAGTTAAGTGTTTGACTCTTGATTTTGATTCAAGTCATGATCTCGGGGTCCTGGGATTGAGCCCCGTATTTGGCTCTCTGCTCAGTGGAGTTTGCTTGAAATTCTCTCTCTCTCTCCTTCTGTCCCTCCCCCCTGCCCTCTTTCTTTCACTGAAATAATAAATAAATAAATCTTAAAAAAAGAAAGAAAGAAAGAAAAAGGAAGCACGTGTTAGCTCAGGAGCAGACAAGCCAGTGGAATAGAAGAGTGCAGAAATAGGCCCATGCACGTATGGTCACATTATTTATGACATAGGTGTCATGCAGTGTGAAGGGGGAATGATGATTCTTGCAATAAATGTTACTGGGTCAAATGTATATCTGCATGTTGAAAAACAACTTTGACTCCTCCTAAAACTGTACATTAAAATTAATTCCAGCTGGAGCCCTAACCATAAAGAAAAAATGGGTAAGCTAAACTACAGAATTTGTATTTAGCAAAAGACATTATTTAAGAGTATAAAGAGAGCCATAGGATAAGATAAAGTATTTGCAAACATTTATCTGACAAAAGATTCTTACCTATTATATATAAAGACTATCTACAAATCAATAAGAGCAGAAAATCCAAAAATTCATAAAAACTTTGAAAAGTACTTCACAGATTTCCATGCCAAATAGACAATACAAATATATAAAGGTGCTCAACATCACTCATCAAGGACATGTAAATTAAGATCAAAATTAGATAGCATTTATATTCACCGGAATGCTATTCTTAAAAACAATGACAACCCATGGGTCTGAGAAGATATGGAACATCTTGACTTCTCCTATACTGTTGATGGGAGTGCAAGTGGTACAAGAGTTTTGTCGATATCCACCAAAGCTCAACATACTTGTACTCTGCCACTCAACACTTCCACTTCTGAGAGTATATATCCAATGGAATGCTTATATATATATCAAAAGACAGATAAATGCATGTAGAAGCATTATTGTAAGAATCTCAAACTGGAAATGCCCATTCATAGGAGAATAAATAAGTAAATTGTGAAATCATTATTCAGTAGAGCACTATACAGTCATGAGAATGAATGAACTATTACATCATGCAGCCACATGGATGAATCTTACAAACAATGCTAAGCAGAGAAGCCAGACACCAAAAAGTACATATTGTACGACTTTGCTTAGAGAAAGTTTAAAAGTAGGCAAAGCTTATGGATTGCAATATAATTCACAACTGCAGTTACCTTTGGTAATGGGGCTGGTTAGTACCTGTGAAGGGGACACAGGGGAGCCCTGGGGTGCTGGTAATATCCTATTTATTCATCAGGAAGATAATTGACTTTAAGAAATCTCAATGAGCTGTACATTTAGTATTTGTGTAATGTTCTTGTTGTGTCATTGATATTAATTTGCCTTGTAAAATTACAATAGATGAGCTAAAAATAGTAACCACCAAGTGTGGGATGGGAAGGTAGGTAACAGCTGAGTTCTCACCTTTCATGTCAGGTTGTTTTTAGGTCTTAACTAACATGATGAGTCAAGCAATACAAGTAAAATTATGTTGTCTAAAATATTGATGATAATCACAAGAAGACCTAAAATAAATAATTTTAAAAGATTGCCTTTGTGGCATGGGATGGGTGTGAAGGGATGGGTTTGGGGCTGAACTATTCATAATATACTTTCTAAGCAAATTGTTTATGATGACAAAACTTTTTAAAGAGAGTATCAAATGACCAGAGTTTCACTTCAGTTCCATAAATATTTATGGCACACTTAAAGTATGCCAGGCACTGTGCTAGATGCTGGGGAAACAAAAATGACTAAGACATGATACTTTCCTTCGAGGAGTTCACAGTTTAGTAATGGAAATAGGAACTTGGGCAGATGATGTTCTTTCTTTTTCCATTTTAATTTTTCCTATTATAATGCACATTTAGAAAAGACTGAAAAATCCACACAAAAATTAGAATTACATAAAATCCCATTACCAAAAAATAATCTTTTCAGTCTTTTTATACATACATAACCCTCTTTCGGACAATATTTATATTAACTGTGCATATCATTTTTGCCACGAAACAAAATATATTAGAACATTTTCCCATTTCTTTAAAAGCTCTTCTATCATATTTAGTAATGGCTGCCTCATAGTCACCTAACAAATCAGCCCCAACTGATGGGTCCATCAGCTCAGGCTCGGAGGTTAGATAAAACTTCCTGGTGAAGGTGACTCATCCCTAAGGACATGTCCCATTTAAATGAGGCATTGTTGGGGCGTCTGGGAGGCTCAGTTGGTTAAGTGTCTACCTTTGGCTCAGGTCATGATCTCAGGGTCCTGGGATCAAGGCCCATGTTGGGCTCTCTGCTCAGCAGGGAGTGTGCTTGTCTCCCTCTCCCTCACTGTCTCTCTCAAATAAATAAATAAATAAATAAATAAATAAATAAATAAATCTTTAAAAAAAAACGAGGCATTGTTGTCCTGAAAAAGGTAAAGTGAAATTCATAACAGTTAAGGCTTTCCTTGGGTCCTCTCATCCTATATATATGAATATATATTCTCCCGACATAATTTTATTGGACCCATATGGGCTATGGTGTTCACAAATTCAGGCTTTTTAAAGATGTCTACACTGCCATTTGAATTCATCATTTAGGAAATTAGTTCTCACTCTGTTTTCTCTGCCATCTGCTATCCACAAACCTGTGTACTCTACCAGGCGTGGAAAATTCCAGGTCAGTGAGTAGGTGGGAGAGGGGAGGAGGGTGGCTAAGATTACCCAAAGCCTGAGCTCTGGTCTCCTTTTATCAGGGGCAAACAGTCTGAGGGCCCTGCAGAGTGGCTGGCGAAGAACTCAGCAGGGGTGTTACACCGCAGGGGAGCAGTGTTGCCCGCAATGTGGAGAGAGAAGTGGGGAGGGAGAAGGAGGAAGAGGGAAGGGAAGGGAGGAGGTAGGAAGAGAAATGGGAAGGGAAACTAGAGGACAAGAGGAAGAAAAGCGAGACAACGAGAAAGAGCAGGCAGCGCTCTAAGAGTTTAGCACTTTCATTTAAAGTCTGTTTACTTTCTTCCGAGACCCCAATCATGGAGGTTCCTCCCAAGACCTGCTGTTAAGCCGAGATTTTACAAAACGCATTTTATACAAAATTCCTACACAAAGCAAAAGAGCCTCCCACACACTCAGCAGCAGCCCTAACATGCTACTTGAAGAATTATATACATCAGATCTGCGAGGAGTGAAAGGAAAAGTGAATGGTAACTTCCAAACTGACCTGGCTATTGCAGTTCTTAAGCCACAGTACCCGGGATGGTTTGGCCTGACAGTTGTGTTCACTCTTTGCCGGTCTGAAAGCCATAACCAGGGACAAAGAGGCAAAATAACTTCAGAAACTGGTGGGGGTCTTATTTTTTAACCACTTAAGGGAGAAGTATTTGCCTATGCTGAAATGAGACCGTGAAATTATGGTGACTCGGATAGACGGGGACTTCCCAACAACACTTAGAATGCTACGATGAATCCAGTAATTCATTTTATTGATAATGTACAGTTAGGATGCTAAATGATCTGAATATATTACTTCTCTTACTTTAAGTGCTTTACACACATTATAATTAAGCAAAGCAAAGTTAAAATCATACACATAATTAAGGAAAGCAGTGTTAAAATAAATGAAATAAAATTGTTCTCAGTACTCAGTTTAATCTCCAGGAAAGACTATTACAGACTTTTACAGATGGCAGGGCTTCCAAACACTGAGCCCATAAGTATATTAAGGGAGCCTGAAATCGGTGTTTAATTTCTTTGACTTGGAGCAGAATTGTTTCCTTTCTTTGCTGAGTGTTTACCTTAAATAGAGGTCTCTTCTTCCAAACAAAGTTCTTGACATCAGAGTTACTGTGCTTTAACAAACATACAGAATGGACCTCTATTTACGGTTTCCCAAGAGCCATTCAACGGTAAGTTATTAGGCAATATCCAGTTTTCTTGGAATAGTTTTCTCCTGTTGGAAGACATTTCATTTTTGAAAATTTAGGGGAACATATACCTACATTTGTATGGAGCAAGAACTTACTAAATATTTCTTGTCTTTCATCGAGAAGTTATTTCCACTAACAATCACTCTGAAGTATTTAAGAGGTTGCTGGAAAACCTTAACTGAGTCCTTTTCCCCATATTTTAGGCCACTGAGTGTGTTGAAAATTCTTGTTTATGCTTTCCACTCTCACGGGAAAAATGAACATAAATTGAGCACCCTCTGCTTTTCACACAAAATGTTAGGCACTTTTATTTATTATTTTTAAAAAGATTTTATTTATTTATTTGACAGAGAGAGAGGCAGCAAGAGAGGGAACACAAGCAGGGGGAGTAGGAGAGGGAGAAGCAGGCTTCCCGCTGAGCAGGGAGCCCGATGCAGGGCTCAATCCCAGAATGCTGGGATCGTGACCTGAGCCGAAGGCAGATGCTTAATGACTGAGCCACCCAGGCGCCCCAATGTTAGGCACTTTTAAAAATATATATATTAACTCCTTAGATCTCAAAAAAAGCCCTATGAGTAAATACTATGCGCATTTATATAAGGACCGGTATCCATGGCAATTATACATCTTCCCAAGTTCATGGTTAGGAAGTGCCAAAGTCAGGTTTCAAATCCTGATGTGTCTGATTCTGAAGCCCATATTCTCTCTGCAACTTTATATTCCTCATGTATGCAGATCCTAAGTTTAGCCTTATTCTAGTAACTTTTCCAAAATGTTGGGGGCTTCCTTATTATTACCATCTTTCGAGGTGTGGTGACCATATCTTCCACAGAGAAATGATGATATATAACCTGAAAGAATTTTAATTCCAGTGTTAGATTAGATTGAAACTAGCATGCCAGTGGTCACTAATTTCTGGCAAATGTAGAGGAAAGAAAGAATTTTACCTAGGGCCATCCTGAAACAGGATGGAGATTCAGGAAGATAGACGCAGTAGTATGTTGACACATTTGCACTATTGTATCCATTCTGATGCTAAGAAACTTTAACAGAGCTTCTTGGCCACTGAGATTTTGGTACAGGGATGATTTGATAGATCCTAATAGACAAACTACTAAATTTTTAGTCTTTTTTTTTTAACCCAAAAGCTGTTGAAACAGATGATTTCACCGAACCCCTGAATTTACCTCATTGTCAATTCTGTCCAGGATGGGGATCAGGGCTGAAATCTGAGTATCACTGAGAGTTGATCTGCCCATCAATGTAACTAGACCTGGCTCTCAGCTCTCCCAGTGCCACAGCCCCAGGTGGGTCCAAGGCCTTCTCGGACTATCGGCTGGTGTCTGCAGAGGCCATTCAAGTTCTATTTGGCTAATGACAATTTAGTGTAAATTCCTGTCCTGCTTTTTCTGACTATAAGATATTTGACCACTCCTTACAGTGGGCAACTCCTGGACATCACTTATTTTCCAGTAGAAGACCCATCTCCAATCCCCATCAGCTCTTGAATTCTTGTGAACAAAGTGTTCTATCCTATTATAATCTGGTGGTGTTCTGAGAAAGGAGAAGGCTCAGCGAGAAAGTGGGGATTAAATACCATCTGACTGAGAAATCTCATCAAAACAGGAGTCGCATGTATATAGGTACCATCTGAATACCTGTTTTTCTCTGTGGATGCATTTGTTTCTTTAATGGTGTCAGATTTTCTGCTATCTCCCCCAAAATTTAAGTAACCGCGGAGCTAAAGTAAGGTTGGTGATGGGAGCCATATTAATTTCCACTTTAGATTGCTCAAAAAAATCCTCAATTACATTTCTAGCAACTTTCTCCATGCTTTTATTAATAAAAATGTGTTCTATTTAATACCCGAAAACTAATTTTAAGTGATGGCTTAGGGGAAAAGACTAGTAAAGATTAACCGGTTATAATAGACTTTTTTTAAAGATTTTATTTCCTTATTTTTGAGAGAGAGTGTGTGCATGCACGTGCAAGTGTGGGGGCGAGGTGGAAGGGGGAAGGGAAAGGGACAAGCAGACTCCATGCTGAGGGCGGAGCCCATTAGGGCTCTCCTGACCCTGAGGTCATGACCTGAGCCAAAATTAAGAGTTGGACTGAGCCACCCAGGTGCCCCTAGAATAGATTTACTTTTAAAATGTATTTGTTATTATGATAACCATTGAACTATAACTTTATAGCTTATTTTATGAAATTATATTAAAATTATTTACTCATGGCTATTAAACTATACCCATTAAAATAATATAGAGGTAAAAAGTACAAACAACTTTGTCATAGCCAGAATAGCAGCTAACAGATGAAGCGTGAGTCAGAGAGGCCGATTTTGCCTATTATGAGTATTTTTAAAAGATATTTTTACTTTGATCAAGCCATTTGGATTCCAAGGACGGCATCAGGATGCACTCTGACAAAGTAGCTGTACGAACAGCTGTAGCAACATGGCCACAGTAACATACTCTGCTGGATTCAGGTTATATAAGCTAAATTTAGGCTCAAGGGGTGAACCCGTCCATCCTATTTCTCCCCCATGTATGCTGTGCTGTCTTCTCTAGCTTTGATGCATGCCTTGGTGTTTGGAAACGTGACGGCGATCATACAGAGGATGTACTCCAGATGGTCCCTCTATCACACTAGAACTAAGGATCTGAAGGACTTCATACGGGTCCATCACCTGCCCCAGCAGCTTAAGCAGAGGATGCTCGAATATTTCCAAACAACCTGGTCAGTCAACAATGGAATCGATTCGAATGAGGTAACGTTCATTTCTCATGTTCAAGTTTTCAGACACAAAGCACATATTCTTAGGTAAAGCAAGGTGCTCTAAAGCAGGTCTCAGAAGCGAAGTACACACCCACCAGCTTCTTTATCTCTGTTTTTTAATCCCTCATGAAACTCGGTCCATCTTCTTTCATCCTTTTTGGCTTATGTTTTCATGATGCCACTTTGGATGGACCGATGTTTTACATTAATTTGCTGCTTCGGTTGATCGGGTGGACTAACTTTCATTCTCATTGACCCTCTTTGGAGGAACCATTCCATTCTTAGGACCACTGAATTGTGTAATGTTGGATTCTTAGATAACCAAGTTAATGTGTGCCTTTAAAACGGACAAAGTAAGAAAGCAAATGTCTTCTGGCGCATGTGTTATCTGTGGACTTCCAGGAATACCCCAGAGCACCACTGTAAGAAAAGAATCCTATAAATAAAGCAACCGTGCCTCAACCGCCCAACCATACTGTAATCCACACTTCTAAGTGATCATTTGGTTTCTCCTCTCTTGACATGATCATGATGCCGGAGGAAACACCAGTGGGTCCAAATTCCATACCTTCTGTCCTGAGAGTCTTTGTGAGAAGCAAGTCACAAGAAGCCATACATTTTCGTCCTAGAGTCTTTTATTAATTTATCCTATTTCTCCAAACTTATTATCAGCTGATTTTTAAGTAGCACCTAACTGGGGTCACAGTTGCTGAACAATCGCCCCAGGGTTGAATAGACATATATTTCCTCTTCTGTACTCTGGTTGGTCCAACAGTGGGAAGAACACCCCTCTTCTCTTGCAGAGTAAATCAATCAGACCGGACTTACCCCAGCTTGATTTCTTCTTTCATCTTGACAGCTTTTGAAAGACTTTCCAGACGAGCTGCGTTCTGACATCACTATGCACTTGAACAAGGAAATCCTGCAGTTGTCCCTTTTTGAGTGTGCCAGCCGGGGCTGCCTCAGGTCTCTGTCTCTGCACATCAAAACCTCTTTCTGTGCTCCGGGGGAGTACTTGCTGCGTCAAGGAGATGCTTTGCAGGCCATCTACTTTGTATGCTCAGGCTCCATGGAAGTTCTTAAAGACAGCATGGTGCTGGCTATTCTTGGTAGGTCTGAGTTGAAAAAGCTTCATGAAATTTTACCCTAGAGCATAAGTCAAGAAGAGAAAATGGCGGGGTGGGAGCGGGGGGAGATATAGCTATTGCGAGTAAGAAAATTCTGGGTGAATATATGGAATCAGGATTATTCTTTAAGTGTATATAATTTGCCAACTGTTTATTATTAATTATTATGCCACATACTGAGTTTACGCTGTGCTGAGTGTTACATACAACATATCATTTCATTCTGGATTAAAAATCTAGCAGTATGTATCTTAACCCCATTTTACAAATGAATAAATAGTATCTTTGTTAACTTAATTTGTCCCAAATAACATGATAAGAGAATGAACACAGTTCTTTCTGATTCCTAAAGCAAAATTATTAGTCGTGATGCTTGCTGCCTTTTGATAAAATAGCTGGTCAGTGTTAAGAGGGCATTTCTGCAGATTCAGGGAAGAACATAAAAATTATTTCATCTGGGCTAGAAATAGTGCAAAAATGATTATGCATTGAGAAAAAGCTCTCATTGCAGTCACTAATCCTATATCATCAAGGTGGCCATAAGCCTTTTTTTTTTTACTTCCTCAAAGAAACTCCACAGAATAGTTTGTGAAGATTTTGTTCCACAAAGTTGACTCCCATCTATTCAGACATAATTGGTTTTCATGGAAATAAAAGGTCAGCTGACAGAAGAGGACACGTAGAGTTAATGTGGACAAATTCCTACTCACGATTTTAGGTGTACTTCTCTTAAAATCACTGTCTCTTATTTGCTAGTTTGTTTATTCCACTAATACTTATTGAAAGCCTATGAATGTGTCAGGTTGTGGCCTGAACAATAAATATATTTTGAAAGCCAATGTAGTACATCAATGTTTAGAATTTGTGTTAATAAGAAGGGGCTAGTGAGGTGCCTGGATGGCACAGCGGTTGAGCGTCTGCCTTCGGCTCAGGGCGTGATCCTGGCGTTACGGGATCGAGCCCCACATCAGGCTCCTCTGCTATGAGCCTGCTTCTTCCTCTCCCACTCCCCCTGCTTGTGTTCCCTCTCTCGCTGGCTGTCTCTATCTCTGTCGAATAAATAAAATCTTTAAAAAAAAAATAAGAAGGGGCTAGTTTATTTTTCATATCATTTAAGAACGAAGATTTATAAACAACTTAACCATTTATAAAATATTTTTACATGCAGGGTCTTATTTCAGCCTTCCTAACACAAAGACATAGATGGGAGTGATATTTTCGCTGTTTTTTCAAAGTCAAAGCTAACCCAGGTCTTTTGATTCTATCTCCGGTGCTCCTTCCACCTCCAAGTGAGGCCAGTTATTCTGTGTAATCGTTGTAAGCCTGCTCTCTCTGGATTCGAGTTCATAAGCTTCAAAACAGATTAAACTTTGGGAAAAGGAAGAGAACTAAAATTTATTGAATCCATAATATGAGCCAGGTGTTTTATGTCCATTATCCAACTTAAACCCTACTACCCTGTTAGGCTGGTGTGATTATCCCTGATTAAAGCTGAAGAGGTCGAGGCTAGTGAATAGTGAGTACCCACGGGCTTCTCATCGCTTCATATTCATCCAGTTTGCCACTTACCAGGGAAAAGGTCGGGCTTGCCTTTTAAAGCTGTGGCTCATTTCTTGACTCACCCTCTTATGTTTCTTCTCCTTAACAGAAAGGCTGGAGGGGAGGTGGGGAGTGGGGAGGTACAGCAATTGGGTGGTGGGCATTGAGGGCACTTGATGTAATAAGCCCTGGGTGTTATATGCAACTGATGAATCCCTAAATTCTACCCCTGAAACTAATAAAACAGTATATGTTAACTAAATTGAATTTAAATATAACTTTTAAAAAAAAAAAAAGTACGGAATAGCAACTGACCAAGTTTATTTTCAGCTTGGCCAGTTCATTATCAGTGTATAATGGTCATTCTATTATTTTGTGATTCTAAATTAAAATTGACAGTTATTTCTAAATTTGCTTCAAAAACTTACCTTTAATCATAAAATACTTTTCCATGGGTTTCCTTAGGACCATATAAGTTTTATAGCCTGCCTGTTGACATAGCTGGCTTTTAAGAGGGCATACATTTATTTTTCCAAAACTATATGGTTTGATATGCTTGTAAGCAAAAATAATGTACTATGTTTAAATACACATAATCTGTTTTTTTCCATAATCTTGGTGTATTTTTACATTCGGTAGCTGGCAACAATTCTAGGAATAGAATATGAAGCCATCGTCTATAACATTAGAACATTAATAGGTACAAATTCAACAGCTTCTAGGTAATTAACATTGTTAGTAATACATAATTCAACTGGATTTTTTATTTTAAAAAATTCTACTCACAGCTGAAAGAGTTAATCCATTGCCTTTTGCTCTTGGCCCCAACTTCCTCCATAAATTATGATTTTCGTGATAAACAATTTTCACATCTTCGTTTCTACTGTGTCGAACACCAAAAGTGATCTAAATGCAAATTGCCGCATGACCATTCTAAATACTCGTATGTGTATTGGGACGAAACCCAAACAAGGATAACAAATTATTAATATTTCATCTCTGTGATTAACAGTATTTCAATGGAGATTGAGTATTTTACTCTCCCTATGGTAATATTGTCTTATAGGGCCAATTAAAATCAAAACTGACTTTGATAAACTTAAGCCCATGGCTTCACGTTTGATCTGTAGATATTTAATACATGTTCACTCTGCCAACAAAATGAATTAATATATAATGTTGTAGGGAAGAAGTATCACCAAACAGCTGTCAAGCCACAACTTATTCAAGCAACTCAGTTGTCCAATCAATCGTGAAGGCATTTCTTAATCTGATGCCTGGGGAAGAGGTTGACATAGAGTCGAGGATTTGTTACGGAGATAGAATTTGTTTGCCTTGCACACTTTCATTTCATGTCCTGGTAATTGTGTTTTTCTACCAATTTCATCACTGTTGTTTAAAAGAAAATGACAAAGCACTGATAAATGTTCTCTTCACAGATGGTATTAGTCTGCCTAATTATAATTAAACACGTGACTGCTCCAACCCGGATGGTTTGTACCCCATCAGCTTTCCCCCCACACACCCATCCCCCAGGGAAGAGTAACTGGTTAGCAAATATCAATAGTAGAATTCTGAAAAATGGAGATAGTAAGAGACCATAGAAATCTTTCTCTTCTTTTAGAAATAAGGATACTGAGACCCAGAGTAAATAAGAAACTTAGATCAAGGTCCTAAATCTAGATAGTGAGAAACCCACAAGACCATAAAATCAGCGAGGGTAGGGACCATGTTCTTATTCACCAGTGCACACGCACCAGAGCTGAACACGAGGTCCGGCACGCCTGTCAGTGTTTCATAAATACTCATTAAATGAATTAATAAACTGGAATTCTTTCTAGAGTGCCAACTTTGGCAAGATGTTGGTGCTGTTTTTATAGCGGGGGTCACTGTGGCTTAAATAGCCATGCTGTGATCACCCAAGGTATGTAAGTATGATGACCCTCACATCGTTCCGAACACCAGTTGTTTAACAGAAAATATAAATGCTCTTTGTAGCAAGACTCCGCATGGTGATAAACTGTCCTGAGATAAACAAATTTCAAAATCTGCTATATCCAAAGCATCCCGGCTATATTGACATCTTACATCAGTGTCCAACTCTGAGTTTTTGAGCACCAATTTAGATTTCTAACAAAATATGTAAGAAACAAAATTGCCAAGTTTAGCAGTATGGTGACAACAATAAATCCCACTTGAATTCTCCAGCATCATGTAGTTATATATTCCCTCAACTTCCATAAGTGCAGATTTCAGTCCTTTTTTCCTTTGGCCAAATAGGCTCAACTTCAAGGTGTGAATTTAATGTTATTTCAGAGCTAATATGCAGATGTAATTCAATAATTTTAAAATGCTCCTTTTTATCTGTTATATATTTATGACTATTTCAAATATTCATGGTTAATTTGGCATGTTTCCTTTTACTGTGAAATTTAACAAAACAGAATTTTATTGAAGCCTGTTACAAGTCAGAGACTTTCCTTCCAGAAATGCTGGGCACAAAAAAAAAAAAATAAAAATTTAGAAGTTAAAAAATTAACTGAATGAGGGACAGGACAATTCGTTCTATACCATTCCAAAGATACTCTTTGCTTGGTGGTTTCTCTGTGGATCAATGGTTGGTTGTTGATTCCCTGTGAGACAGAGCAAAGTGGCCATTAAAAAAATAATAAAATTTCAAGCCCAGGCAGGAGGACAAAGCAAAGAAATTTTAAGTTGGAGCCATGAATCTAATGCCAGCGTCTTCTGTGAACTTAGATCATATTATTTCAGCGTTTAACCTAAGTTTGTCTGAGGATTGGATGGATTTTCTTTCGTGTTTCTCACATGGATGCTGAGTGAATTAATGGCTTGTGTCTAAAATAAATCTGCAATCAGCCCTTTGTTAGCACTTACATTTATGCTCACCTTCCTGCTAGGCTAAACTGATTCAAATCAACCGACCGATTTTAAAGATTCAAATACATTGTCCAGGGGCGCCTGGGTGGCGCAGTCGTTAAGCATCTGCCTTCGGCTCAGGGCGTGATCCCGGCGTTCTGGGATCGAGCCCCACATCGGGCTCCTCCGCTATGAGCCTGCTTCTTCCTCTCCCATCCCCCTGCTTGTGTTCCCTCTCTCGCTGGCTGTCTCTAACTCTGTCGAATAAATAAATAAAATCTTTAAAAAAAAACAAATACATTGTCCAGTATGATCTAATCAGCAAGCTCAAGGAAGCAAGCTAGTTCCCAGGCAGGGGAATCCAGCTTAAGACTCATGGGCGGCAGCATTGTAGGCAAAATAGCAGGGGTGCTGGGTGTGGGGCGGGCGCAGATGACAAAGTGGTGGTGGGTCTCTCTCCCTGCAGTGGCGCAAGCTAAGACCTCCTAGTTTTTATTTATTCGTTTTCTTTTTTGATGGGAAAATTCGCCTTTTCTACCATCAAGAGTATCAAAAGTATGGCCGTGTTCTCCATTTTCCTTTGGCAGATGTCGCCGTCCGTGATGTCCAATACCTCTCTCTACCTCCCCGTTCTGAGGAGAGGGAGGGAGGGCACCTCCTCCCTCCTTGCCCTCCTCTCTCATAGACGTGTTCAGAGGTAAATAAAACAACCTGCGTATGTTAGTTAGCAAGCTGATGATGAAGCCAATGATTGGGCTAGAATCAAAATTATTAATACACATTTTAATGGTCTTATACAGAGCCTTTTTGAGCTCAAAAATAAAAAAAGTTGGAGCCATTATTATTTCTCCTGAGCAGTTGAGGCAACTGTGACAAAAATATCAACTCTTTGTCTAAAGTCATTTATCGAATGCCACGAGGGGCTATCTGGAGCCCATCTATGACCGACAGTTCCTAACTGTGGCTCTGCTAGTCCTTATCTCCCAGACCACCGTTCCCAACCAGGAACAGTTGTGCCCACGAGGAGACATTTGATAACGTCTGAAGATATTTTTGGTTGTCACCACTGGGGTCAGGAATATGAGATGGCGCTAAACATTCTAGTGTGTACAGAAACCACCCCCCCAACAGAGAAATACCAGGCCCCAAATCTCCATACTGCCGAGACGAAGATGTCTTTTTCTTCTGTGGTGTCACCTCAGAGAAGGGAAGCCTGTAAGTCAAATGAAATCTCCAGTCCCAGCTTGCTTTTCTTTAAAAGTGACATGTCTCTTTTTTTCACTGTTTCAAGGGAAAGGGGACTTAATTGGAGCAAATCTATCAATTAAGGACCAAGTGATCAAGACCAATGCAGATGTGAAGGCTTTAACCTACTGCGACCTTCAGTGCATCATCCTCAAAGGACTCTTTGAAGTGCTAGACCTCTACCCAGAATATGCTCATAAATTCATGGAAGACATTCAGCATGACCTCACATACAACCTTCGAGAAGGTCATGAGAGTGATGTAAGTCTCACTTCTAATTAGTGCTGAGACCAAAAACATGGGGCCTGGAGATCATTTATAACAGTAAAAGCACATGTCATGACTTCACTTGTAAGAGTCTCTGAATGAATAAGGCGTGATTATTCAGCCACTAGTTGAACAATTAAATAACTAGCTAGAAGTCAAGCCTGGGGTCTATCAGCATTCTAGAAAAGTATTGTTTACAGATGAATTCCCTTAATTCAGTTTTTTTCTTGCTTATTTTCATGTGCTTATAACGAGAATCAGTTTCAGTGACATATAATATTTAGCTACATTGTGTGATTTCTCCAGAATTTAAAGATCTCCAGATAGAATATATGGCTCAGAGTTTGCTGTGTTTGTAACTGTTTACTATTCCGCTTGCTTGTTAGGGAGTTTGCTTAAGAATAATCTTTTTCTTAACCAGTACCCAAAACAGTCTATCTTAAAATGACTAAATATGCATAAAAGGATTCAAGCCAAAGATTGTCACGCTGAAAGCATAATGAGCATTTTATGAAATTATATATTTGCTGCATGTTTCAGTTTATACAAACAGCTTTCCTAACAAAATGGGTACTACTCTGCATCCTGCGATTAAGCTGATCGCGACCATGACTTCATTAGATGTGTCAGAGATACAAATGATTTAATAGGAATGATTGTTGAAAGGCAAGCCAGAGCATGAACAGCATTCTGTAACAACGAAAGCCTTGATCGCTGCCTCGAGTTTTGTCCCAGATATTTGCAATACTCGATTTTTTTTTCCCGAGAGTTTAAAGAACTCTGGTTTCGACTAACCCATATTGTGCAGGCATTTTGTCAGTCATTAATATGCCTCACTTGGAAAGGTAGAGAAAGAACACAAATTGTATGTTACTTGATCTTGGTTGAGGATATCAAATGACAATCAATACGTAGATGGTATCCCAGCCCGAAGTTCAAGATTAACCGGTTTTGAATGTGTGCTTCTCTCCACTGTTGATAGCAAACATCAAAGGACTATCAATATTTATTGGGAATCTATTTGTGCTAAGCCCTCTGCCTAGATAAAGCATCTCATTTAGAGCTTGAAATGACTTTGTAAGGTAAGTATCAATTAATTTTTATGGAACAGAAAACAGATTCAGGATGGCTAAGTAGCTTGTATGTAGTCGCACAGACTTGTACGTGACTGGGACAGAGTCTGAGCACAGATAGCTGTCCTTTTAAAATCTGAACACAGATATCTGTCATTTTATACACTACTGGGTTTGTTGTCTCTTTTGAAGACACTTTTCATATCTTCTGATTCAACAGATGGACTTATTTTTTTAAGATTTATTTATTTTAGAGAGAGACAGCACAGGGGGAGAGGTACAGGGAAAGGGATTGAGAGCATCTCAAGCAGACTCCCCACCGAGCACAGAGTGGGGCTCGATTCCCCCACCCTGAGGTCACGCTTTGAGCTGAAATCGAGAGTCGGACTCTCAACCAACTGAGCCACCCAGGTGCCCCTCAATAGGGGCCCCTTTTAAAACTAGAGTTGTCTTTTGCACTCTCTAAGACAGCCTCATGGGACAACTATTTCTGAAGCATGGAGACGTGCTGGAGGGTGGAAGCAACCAGAAAGGAGAAAAGAAATGCGGGAAGAGCAAAAGAGCCAGCATGCCTCAGCCTAGTAGAGTGGAAAATATTGGATCTCAACCCCTGCCTTCTTTTTATTTGATTCCTTTTCAAGGATCTGTATCTCTGATCAAATTTTATATCCCTTTTTTTTCTATTTGCCGGAACATAAATCAGAGTGATTTTTAGACTCCAATACCTGAATTGCCTGTGGGATTACTTTCATTATCTGTTCTTTCTCTTGCGTTGTTTGTTTTGCTGTGGTCATTTGGTTCCTTCTTTTTAGCAGATGTCATACTTTTGTTCAAAGGTAGATGCTGTTTATGAAAATTATTCTATTATTTTCCTCCACGCAGGTAAGGTTTTCTCTTGGCAGGCCGATCAGGTTCCAACCAGCCAATTCCATCCTGCCCAGAGTTCCTGGCAGGTTATTTTTAGGCTGCTCTGTTTCAGCTTTGCCCATCCCCGGGGGCTGTAGCCTTCACTCCTAAGCCACGGTTTTTCCAGGATCTCAGCTGAAAGCCTGTTTGATGGGGCTTGAACTCCAGCCTCCGTCTCCTCAGCACGCGTGGTGGCTGAACTCTGCTCCTCCCAGGTGCTGTTTCCTTCCGAGTCTCTCGGAGCGCTGCCCTGTGCACGCTCACGATAGCAGCCGGCTCACGCGTCCAGGGCCACACTGAGGCAGTTACCTGCTCTCTGGGCTTTTACTCCTCAAATCCCAGGTGCTTGTGTCACCTGAACTTCATCCTCAGTCTCCTTTGCCAGGAAGATGGCTCCTTCTGTTCTACTCTATTCCACCTCACAAGGCAATAGCAAATTCCCTCCAGAAGATACTTGGGTAAATGCACAGCCTGCGTTGGTGTGCCCCTCTTTTCTCGGGGACCACAGCCCTTCAAGCCTTCCCTAAGCTGATTGTGCTCCGGTGCTTCCAAACAGTAATTTTACATGTTTTGTCCAGCTTTGGTTTTTACTCGAGGGTCAGTTCCATGTAAGCTATTCATGATAGCTGGAACCCTAAGTATTGCTTCTTTTCAGAAGGCTTATCAGCTACAGTTTTAAGGGCAAACAGCAATGGTGGTTGAAAAAGGATGCTAGTTTCTTACTGAGGGGTTTATCAGTGATGAAACCTATTAAATTTTAAGTGTGTTCCCTCATTTTTCCTCAATTTTTCATTATTGTCATGTAGTCTAATCAGCTTTAAAAAATAAAATCTCCTCTTTCAGTTTCCCCACCTCTTTAGTAAAGGAAGGGGTGTTTCCCCAGTTTCTTGAGGTCAGTGACCTCTAGGAGAAGGACTTTGAAGGCCCACCTCCAACATAACACAAGAGGCTACAGCAAAGTTCAGAGAAGGCTCCTGACGTAGAGAGAGGGAGCCCTCGAGGACGTGCACATTCTTCCCACTTGGACATATCTGATCATACTTGGGTGGTTTAAGGTGCTGACCTATCCTAGCTGCTTAAAACCTCCACATTATCTTAACATCCTCCTTCCCCACAACCTACATCTACTCTCTATAGAGACCAGGCTCCATGCTTAAATAGTATAGTTATAAATTGAACACTTCAAAGTCTCAAGTGATCCTCAAGAGAAACAAATGCATATAAATCATAATTTATTGCAAAAGTTCCAGTGTGGCCATATTAATAGGTAAAACATATATAAATAAACATAGTAGAATGCTAAAGTTTCATAGTAATGGAAGAGTCAATTTGCCATCACCAGCCTGTGGGGGTTGTGTGTGTGTGTGTGTGCGTGTGTGCGTGTCGGTGTGGAAGGTGCTGAAAGATCTGACCAGGACACATGAGAAGTGGTATCCCGATTGGTCCTCCTGCCCCTATTCTTATTCCCTTACCACCCTCTCTCCTCAAGGCTCCAGAAGCAACCTTTTCAAAACTATAAACTGGATCATGTCATTCCGTTGCTTAAAATATTTCAATGGATCCACATAGACTGTTAATAAAATCCAGACTTCAACCATAACTTTGGAGATCCTATGCATTCCAACACCCGCCTGCCTTTCCAGACCCATCCGATGACGTCTTGCGTCCAGCATCACACCCAGCACGCTGGCCTGCGTTCCCTTCCTGCGGTGGAGCTCCTCCTGCCTAACCTGACCTTCTGCTCTGCAGTTTGTCTCTCCAGGTTTTCCTCTGGCACATCACCTTGTTTATCTTTTTCAGAAGTTATTTTAATATGTATATCATATGTATATTTGCTTGTTCACGGTCAGTTTTTCCTACCAGAATGTCTACTTTATGTGGGCTTTGTTTTACTCTAGGCTACAGCCTCAGTGCCTACGTCGGAGCCAATGTAGAATTAACATTTAATATCTATTCAACGAGTGAATGAATGAATGTCAGAAAGTTTACTTTGGGACCTGAAACTTATGTAAAATTTTAGGAAAGTGAATAAAGTCCTGAAGACAGCAGGCACATAGCCAGGAAATGGAATTTAAAATGACAGGTTAAGAGGGGCACCTGGCTGGCTCAGTCGGTAGAACATACGACTCTTGGTATCGGGGTCATGAGTTAAAGCCCCACATTAGACATATGGAGTACTTAATAAAATAAAATGAAAGGAAAAGTTAAGAGAATTCAGAATTAGATTCCTAAGAAGTAACAAAGCCAAAGAAAGTACCAGTAGGAAGGCTTAAAAGAACAAATTGAAAGAATAGCTAAATTGGAAATGCTCTTTTTTCACATTCCCTTAAATTCAAGACAAGAGGTTTTCAAAAGCCATAAGAGGAATTTAAGCTGAATAATAAGGAAAAAACCCCTTGCAATATAGGTAATGTAATTCCTCCAGGTAGTTTGGAATAGTAAGTTGTGTTAAGATGAAAAAGGATCTGTCTTCAAATCTAAGCTCACACACGTATTTTCTGTAAAAATAGATGAACTGTTACAACACTAATACCCCCAGAAAGCAGACAACCAATACTTTTAACCAATAAATCATTCTGGACTGTTATCCTCCTCACATTTATTGCCTAGGGTATGAGACTAAAAAACCTTCTGGGTGAAATGAATTTACATGTGGAAAATTCCAGGGTCTAGCAAAGCAGCTGATCTGTGTTTATAAAATACTTCATCAAAGCGTAACACGTGAGTCTGTCACACTTAATGGTTAACTGTGAGGTATAAGGTCCCTAATGTGTATGGTGGAATCTGGTCAAGTATATCTCATGTTCCTTAGTTAGCATTAGCTTCAGTGGCATCTGAATGCGAATTCATATTTCTATCGGGGTCTAGACCCCATGCCTTTTATATGCTAAGGTGAATCTTTATTTTGTTTGAAGTATTCAGTAGGCAGCCCCTATCTCAAACACAAATTGCACTAGCAAAAGCACCTAATTCCCAGGTACTATTGAGATGTGTCCATTGGACCACTTGGCACTGGACAATTTCTTGAGTAATTAAGCTGTACTGTACCCTGAGGTTTGACTCTGGGCTTCCTCCCTTAGATAAAAGCAAGCCTGAATAGATCTTCCAAGTGAAGTCTGTGATTTGCCAACATCTCTTGCCGCCTATGTGACTATAGTACAATTTAATTCAAGATTGTAAAGAGAGCTATTTCCAAAGGAGGGACTTGGTTTAAATTTAGTTCCCATTTCAGACTGGAATAGGATTGGGCTACTTGGAAGCAATTTTCTTGAAAATGATTTCCCAAATGATAATAATTTAAAAAATCGTATCTGACAGCCCTGATACTCAGCTCTTCGAGAGTGGCCTGTGGGTAGGTGTGCATCTGCTGGCCCAGTCTTACGTAATAAGAGAACATAATTAATTCTGCGCCTTTTTGAAATAATTACTCTTTGAAAATTGCATATTGAAGGACTCCCGTGTCATTTGATCATGTCAGCTTTCCTTGCTATCCCGGGAGCAACAGGTGTTTTGTTTGTCAGTTGTATATTTTAAAATACTCTCCCTACATGAAATACCTTGTAGTCAATTCTTTTACCTACTGTACACTTTTATGGTGCTGAAGGTGGTGTCAGATATGATAGGAGAAGCTCGGTAAATAATGGCCTAGATATTTTACTTGCACCCAGTATGTTTTCTACGTTCTGAAACTTTTCTCATACTGGTCTTTCAGTGGATTCAAAAGTTGTGGCAAACATATTACCTTGGAGGAAAAGATTGCGTTCCAGAGCCCAGCATCGTGTTTACATTGATGGCTTTCAGTAAATGAAGATTGCTGTTGAATTTCTGGCACTTAATTAACATCTTACTTGCTCTGACTGCAGCAAAAAGACCTTCAGTGTCTTCTTTTCTTCAAGCAATTACCCAGGCTTACTGCTTCATTCCCTCCATTACTATCAGTCTTGTCCCCATCTGTTTCCCCCTGAAAGATCTCAGGGTAGAATGGACTCCACTGGACCATTCCTCTCTAACCGTGAAATTCTCTTTCTCCCACCTCAGAGAGGTGAAGGCTCTGTACTCCTAAGAAGAAGAAAGGTTATTCTTAATTCTTCTCAAACTACAGACTGATTCTTTTTTAAATTCTTATTTTAGGACAGAGCTAGTGTGGGGCATTGGCAAGGAGGCAGTCTGAGGATCCTAGTAAGTTTGGGGGCAATTTAGAATAAGGACATTGATTGTAGGTAATAAAAATCCAACTCGAATAGAGCATCAGAAGCAGAGAAGATTTATTTTAAGGATTCCAAGTATCTTATGAGATTAAATAAAATACACACACACGCACACACACACACGTGCAGGTGCATACATACACACACCTGGATCTTAGGAATTCTTATAATTAGGTTAGGATTTTCTCCACATTTCTTACTTTTCCTTGCTTCTCCATTTCTCTCTCCTTCAATCAT
Organism: Ursus maritimus; assembly: GCF_017311325.1. Taxonomy (NCBI): domain Eukaryota; kingdom Metazoa; phylum Chordata; class Mammalia; order Carnivora; family Ursidae; genus Ursus; species Ursus maritimus. The sequence continues at coordinate 35,439,437 of NW_024424453.1, forward strand.
CATGCTGTCTTTCTTTCCTTGTCCAAATGACAAGAAATGGTCGCAGATAGCAGCTCCTCAATTCAAGTGGGGAGCAGATTAAGCTGGACTCTCTTAGTTGATTCTAGATTCCTGTAGAAGGACTGAGTGGTTCAGCTCAAGTCAAGTGCCTACCCAGGTTTCATCAATTATTGTGTGTGGGAGTGTTTGTGTGAAGGGGTCAAGGATGGAGGGAGATTACACTGTAATAATATGGTGGTTTCCATAGCAACCCATGGACTGAAGAGTTGAAATAAGATCCAGGAAAGTGGTGGGTGGTCAGAGGTAGTTGTTGGACAAATGAAGCAAAACCAGTGATTGTATGAGCTATGGGGAATCACATCACTGTAGGTTGTGCAATCATATCACAGCAACATTTTCTTAGAAAGCAAATCTTATTTAAACATATATTAAAAAAAAAAAAAACAAATAGCACATAAAAAGCTTTAAACCACCCTGAATGGGCTCTTGTTTCATCTCCTCTGGATTCTGTCCCCTGTAGTCATTTGTCAGTCAAAAAGTATGAGGCATATCCTGCAGAGACCAGCCACATTTTGAGGACATCTGGGTATTTTAGCTTGTGTTTGCAAGTTGAATAGTGAACATTTAGATTTTTAAGCTCCTTGGGGAAAGCAGGGGTTAGCCGAGTTGAGAAAGTTAGAGGATAAAAGGCCACCTGCCACCCCATAAACAAGATAAAAGTCTTTCTTTCCCCACTTTCCTGGTTACTTCCATCCTGCAGGGAGCAGCAGATGTTCAGCGTGTAATAAAAAGTGTCACATTTGTATGTGCGCACACACACACACACACACAGAGGCAGGACTCCATTTAGCACATTCCTTGAGAATGAAGAACTACCGAGACTGCATCCACCAGGAATCCTCCGCCCTGCCCCACTGTAACCTAGGGTCCTCTATTCCCCACTGCATTTTCGATGGTTGTTTCAGCCACCATAGAAGCCCAGAGCTTGCCCTCAAGTTCTGCTGTAGACTCGGGTAACGGAGCCCACCTCTGGACAAGGCTCTGTGAAGTGAAGGTGGTGTCGAAGCTGTTGATGGTATCATAGCTCCTGTGAACCAAGATGCATGCTCAGCACTTTACAAACGTTGCCTTCTGTTAATTCTCACGATATTCTTGGAGCTAAGTTGCTAAGTTCATGTATTAGATAAGAAGGCTAGTTAAAGAAGAGAGAGGTAAAAACTAGTCCAGTCCTTCAGTAAGTAAGCAAGGGAGGTCAGGAACTGCAAGTTCAGTCTCACACCACCTGAATCCTAAACCCAATGGAAACAGTGTAAGTTTATCCACCAAAACAAAGTTAGACATGTTTCCTCTGTCCCTTACTCCTAGGAGCAGTGAATGTCAGCTCTGTTTTAGGTTAATGGGACATTCATGGGAGACATGTTTCCATGGAAAAATAAGCTTCACATGTAAGAGAAAATGAACCACACAACTTTTTGATAATTCTTCAAACTGTACACTTTTTATTTGTGCATGTTTTTGCATATGTTATACTTTCATGAGAAAATTTAAAAAAAATATTTGAAGAACCCAAACAAATTGTAAGTGGAGAATTCAGTTGTATACATATAAGTTCTTCGAGAGCCATAAATATATTTTATTCATCTTTGTAGTCATTTTCCTAGTAAAACTGCTGGTACAAAGTATGGGCTTGATGAATGCTGATTGGAATTTAATTCATTCACACGCACAGACATACACACACACATACATATGTTTCCATATCCACAGAACAATAAAATATTAGGACTGGAAGTGATCTTAAGTGCCATCTATTAAAACTCAGTTTTTCCTTTGATTACAAGTGACTTAAAGGGAGGAGCAAAGAAAATCTATTCATTCAGAGAACTAAAAATCCAGTCGTTGGTTAGGTATTTAACTTAAGTGAATTATATACCTAAATGAGTTAGAATATTCCCTTTGCACAAAGTAGACTTTTACTTTGGGATGGAGTCGTCCATCAACCATTTCCAGGTATGTGTTTCAAAGAAGATTTGGTCAAAAAATTAAAATGTTTCTGAATAGGTTTTATTTTTTCGTGTTAACTGCATATTTAGTAGCACATCTGCTGACGAGGAAAGGATGTTAATGTTTATTAAGTACGTATTAGGAGCAAGGGGGTTTGTTTACATTACCTCCTTTCATTTAATTTTTAATCCTGGTATCACCCCTGAATCCTTGCTTAACGGATGAAGGAACTGGCTGTCCCAGCAGTTCCTGCCTGAGATTACTGAATTAGTGAAAGAATCAAGTAGTATAAAATTGAGTCAAACGCCGGCATTCTGAATCCCAGCCTAGTACATTTGTCCACTAAAGCACTCTGCTATAAATCAGAACATAATTCTCCTAAAAGAGTTGGTTTCCTTCAGCCATCCTGACTTACGGCAGAAGCTATACTGAATTTCCAGAATAACATTCACTTTAATCTTCTTAACCTTAATGCTATTACTGGTCATGTCTCATCAAAAGCCCACTGTGCCTAAATGTTTCAGGAGAGAAATCTCCTTAACAAGAGGATGAGTAAGACGGCTGAACCATTGTAGTTTGGCCATCCAACTTGTCCTTTCTCTTAGTACTTGTGCTTTCATTCGCTTATAAATCCATCTATCTATTATTAATAACCCTGTGGTCACCGACTAGTTCTGGGAAAATGTCTTCCCATTCAAGTACAGGCTTTTCAGTCATCTATATATGTAATGGTTCTTCATTCTTCCTTTGTTCCATGTTTGAGAGTAAATCTGTGAAATCTCCACTCCACGATCATTTCAGATGTACAAAATAGTATTTCCATTCTTTTCAGGCTTAGTTTCACTCTTGTAAGAAGTTGGAGGCCTTCTTATCAATTGAAATAAAATGTTCTCAGTATTTCCTTTATGTGCACATACACACAGTTATGGAAAAGGATTAAGAATATAGGTGAAAGGGGTGCCTGGGTGGCTCAGTTGGTTAAGCATCCAACTCTTGACTTCAGCTCAGGTCATGATCTCAGGGTTGTGAGACAGAGCCCCACAGTGGGCTCTGTGCTGGGCGTGGAGCCTCCTTGGGATTCTCTCTCTCCCTCTGCCCCTCCCCTTTCTCTCCCTCCCCCTCTAACAACAACAACAAAAAGAATACAGGTGAAAGAAGCAATATTTTTAACATTCCTCAATCAATCTGCAAATACTTTACCTCTGTATGTCAGGACTTTTTGAAAACATAATTTTATTCTGTTTTTTCATTCAAGAATTGGATCTCCTGGGTCTTGTTAGAATAATCCTGACTGTTTTACTATAGTATATATTTCACTGTTTGCACTCTGCTAGTCTAATATTTCACCGGTCATCCTTGGGCATGTACAACATTTCTTCGGTTAGCCCTTTAACCCCAAGCCCAAACTCAACTGATAAAACATAGAGTCAGTGGGTGGTATAATTAAAACTGTTCTAAATGAGCTAAGTTGGTGGAAATTAAATTAAAATAAAAAACAAATTACAAAATCCTAGGATAAACATCTCTAATAGTGTTTTTCCCGTGAAGTTCCCCAAAAGGGTGTAGACGGCAGAGATGATGACATATGGTAGAGACAGTCTGCTTACACCCCAGCGCAGACTGTGCTCGGCAGGCAGATCTGGAGGCCTCCGGTTCATCAGATTGGAGGCATCTATCTGCTTGCCATTGAAACCCAGCATATGGGATGCCAAAGGAGCAGCGGCTTTGACTGAAGGAAACAGTAGCCAAGTAGTCAGAAATCAGAAGTAAGCAAGATGCCAGGTTAGGGGGGGAGATTGAAGTACCTTGAGATTATGAATTGGCAGGCCAGCCCGCGGTACTAATGACAACTCTATAAGGGTGGAGGGATCCATGGAGATACAGGTCTGTGAAATGAATCGGGATTTAAAGGATTTGGTTTCCATGTCATTGAGGAAAATGATTAAGGAAAAATTCTGAGATGAACATCTGTAAGATGCTAAGCTTTTAGTGATGTGGTAATCCCACTTGTATGTTCCACTCGGAAGATTAAGTTCTTTAAGAGCAGAGCATATGGTCACCGATCTGTGTCACTGCGTTTTGCCAGGATTCATAAACAATCCCAGGTCCGACTAGGGTTAACGAAGCATATTTCTATTCCAGGTTGTACAGTTTACGTTTTTTCTTTTATTAGTCGTACTTTCGTCTTGATGGGACAAAATGTTAGCATTATATACGGGGAAAAGAAAAACGGAAACAGGATTCTGTCAAAAAAGCCATGACTACGTGTATTAGATCCAATACACATAGAAACTGTATGACTTGGGACAAGTTGCTTTCCTTCTGCGGGCCTCCAGTTCCTCATCTCAGGCCTAAATGGTCACTAAGAAACCGTCAGTTGAGTGAAGCTAAATGCTGCAACAAACAACCCCAAGTCTCGGTAATTTAATACAATAAGTAGAACAAACGATTTTTGCAGTAAAGCTCATTCATATCACAGTGTACAGGTGGCAGCTTCTCACTTGATGATGCAGGAATCCAAGCTTCCTCTATCTGGTGGCCCCATCACCCCTCAGGCCTCAGAGCCATCTGGAACTCAGAGTCCTTCCCCAGACACTTTGTATCCAGTCAGCCAACCAGTTAAGAGAGAGGGTGGCGGCTGCCTTTGTATTTCTCGGGGGCCAGCCCCAGAAATGGCACAGATCTCTTCTGCTCACATCCCATTGGCCAGAATGAGTCATGTGATTCAGCCTCCGTGCAGGCAGTCTGGGAAATCTCCTCAAGCTGTGTGTCCAACAGGGTGCATCCACCCGGATGAACGGCTAACCAGTTGGTGAACAATTAACCAGGCTGAACCATAGGTCATACCCTTCTAGCATGACCTTTCTATTATTTTTTTTTTATTCCAGCTCAAGAAAATTTTTAAACATTGAAAAAGATGTGCAACCAAATTATTTGTTTTTTGTTCTCTGTACGTGTTGTATTTTACTATTGTGTTTTTGTTTCGACTTTAAATGAGAATGTGTTCTTCAGGAAACACAGAATGGGCACACATGATATCCTTTAGTAATTTGAGGAAAGCGTGAGGCAGATGCTTGCAGCTAGCCGGACAGAGAAGTGCGCCATCGTTTTGTGAAAGTTCAGCCTATAGGAATATGTATCTGCCAAATAGATTAATAAATAGGAGGGTATTCATACCTTAAAATATTTTTTCAGTTTTTCTAAATAATTTACCATAGAATCACTTTAATTGACTTCTCCAAGTAAAAGTATTTATTTAAAAATTCTGAATGAATTAACAAAAAGGAAGAGAGGAGGAGATACTTAAAGTCAATGATTTAGAGCCAGTGCCAAGTAGAAGTTACATGTCCTAAAGATCTAATGGAAATTAATAGGAAGAATATGACTCCCACTGTGGGACTCCAAATGACTTATTTTGGACGCATCTATATTACCTAAAAGTAGTATGCCTTCACAGTCCAACTAAGGCCAGAATTGTTCCTTCAAAGAATCCAACGTGCCAGTTTCCCACAATCCCCAAAGACACAACTTCACAAGCACAGCCTGATCCAGCAGATTGGAAACTTGAAGGACCAGAATTGCTTTGCACAAACTCTTGTAAATAGTTGCTTTGAAACGCAATATTCTTCATGCTTAAGTTTCACAGAGTGCTTTAATCATAAAAGATAGGCATTTGGGGGTTCCCGGGTGACCCAGTTGGTTAAATGTCTGACTCTTGGTTTCAGCTCAGGTCTGATCTCAGGGTCCTGGGTTTGAGCCCCATGTCCAGCTCCATGCTCAGCGTAGAGTCTCCTTGAGATTCTCACTCTCACTCTCCCTCTGCCCCTCCTGCTCTTGCCCTCTCCCTCTCTCTCTCTCTCTCTCTCCCAAATAAATAAATATTTTTAAAAATATGCATTTGGTCATGTAGCAGCTGCCTATGACCCCTCTATCATGTTCCTATATAGGCCTGTTATTTTCTCTGGCTAACTGAGCTTAACCAAGGCTCTGCGGTTTAAATAAGCAGAGTAGCTCATTTCAGTTTGCTGGTACAAACACTATTTTCAAAATATAGGGCTGTTCACCTTTTTCGTTACAGTGTCTAATTGACAGTAAGCTTCCTTGGCAGAATTAGGCATTTCACATTAGCTTTAGAAGTGCCATCAGGAGTTATGATACGAAAACTTCTCACACCAGATTGAGCAACTTCCTTCACCGACCTGGTTTGGAACCAAAGTACTCAGCGTGTATCCCGAAACTCTTACGAAACCAGCTATTGTATTTCCTTACAATTACATAGTAGCTGATTTTACAAGCTAACCAAGGAGCCATTGTACCCTAATCAGAAGCAGGTCATTGGGGGGCATGGAATCTCAGCTCAGTATAATGAGTTTAAACTGCAAATTCTTTTAGCACTGATTAACTGCTGAACTCCCAAATCATGGAGTTGGTACATAGCTCCTGAAGCCTGAAACCTTTGAAAATCTATGTCAGTGTGGAGAAATTTCTAGTTTTCTCACATAATGGTGTGTATTTTCCTCCTTTGCTTTTCTAGAATGATATGAACCACATATTTATAAGTAAATCTCTCTCCCTCAAAATCATCCTGCATTTTCCAAGTTCTTGAATAAGTGTTAAGAGACTCTTTGACTTTTCTTTTAATCCCAAAGCCTTATAATTCATACATTTGAATTTAGAGATAGGAAGTTAAAATCGTGCTTGAGTTAATTTGCATACATTATCACTGACTTGACTGTATGGACAATTTTAAAGTGCTTCATTTTGTTTAAGTGAAGCAGATAAAAGTGTTGAGAAAGAAAAACATAGAATACCAAGTCATTACTTTATAGGAAGTATTCCACGTAGTGTTGCACAAAGAAGAGTTCTGTGGCGTGGGTTGATGGCCCTCTGCTAGGAGAGCAATGTGGGGAAAACTCATGTTCAACAATTTTATGGCCTCTTTATTAAGGAGCCCTACGTATATATCAGTTTCAGTTGGACAAATCCATCTGTGTGAGTGTTTGAATATCCATAGCTAAAAATGCCCTATTTCCCATTAACTCAATTCAAAGAAAACTTTTCTTCATAATCAATATATTAATAATAACATAACTAACATTTATTAACAGGAATTAATTACTTTTTATGCCAGACACTGGACCAAGTACTTAACAAATGCAACAACGTGAGGACTTTTTTCACCCTAAGTCCTTTGTGTATCATAAAGCTGAAGGGATAAGAGACTCACTGATCCGCCGGCTCCAAATGCTTTCTCTCGCTAGAGAACCGGAAGAGGGCGGGAAGGCATGGCGCCACCTAGCGGTCATCTCTGGCAGGAACGTTGGGCACTATGGCTAGACGGGAAGCAGGAAGGGAAGTGTGAACAGAAGGGATCCAGAGTTTCAGTGAGAGAACTGAAAGAGAACACCTTCGTAAGGGCTAATAGAATAGAAAGAGAGGGGTAATTTTTAAAAATCTTACTGTAGTTTATCAATATATAACCTTTAAGGGTTTTGAAAACACAAAATAAATATTTTTAAAATTACAGTTCACTCTTGAACAACACGGGGTTCAACTGCATGGACCCACTTACACGTGGAATTTTTTTTTTTTTTATAAATACAGTACTGTAAACGTATTTTCTCTTATGATTTTCTTAATAACATTTTCTTCTCTCTAGCTTACTTTATTGTAAGAATACAGTATATAATACTGTATAACATACAAAATGTGTATTAATCGACAGTTTATGTACTTGTAAGGCTTCTGGTCAGTAGTAGGCTATTAGTTGTTAGGTTTGTGGGGAGTCAAAAGTTATAAAAGAGTTTCCACTTGGGGGGGAGTGGTCGGCACTCCTAACACCCAATACTGTTCAAGGGTCAACCGTACATTTGGGTGCTATACATTTCTCTTAATGTCCAATGTAACCAACTGGGTCTCTAAGATTTCTTCAGTTTACATTTATATATCTCATTTAATCCTCAAAACAACTTTAAATATTATCTTTTTTTTTTAAAGATTGATTTATTTATTTGAGAGACAGAGAGAGCATGCAAGAAAGGTGGAGGGAGGGGCAGAGAGAGTCTTAAGCAGACTGAGCTGAGCTCTGAGCCCAATGTGGGGCTCGATCTCATGACCCTGCGATCAGGGTCTGAGCTGAAACCAAGAGTCAGATGTCCAACGAGCTGTGCCATCCAGGCACCCCATCATCATTTTTTAGAGGAAGAATGAGAAATAAAATTCTTTGGGGTTAAACTATAAAATTCACCGGATTGTTTGTTACCTCAGCATTACGTATTTTATCCCAATTACCATGCTTCCCAAGGTCACATAGCTAATAAGTGAAAAGACTAGGAAAATCCCAGCTCTTAACCACTATGCTATACTACCTTCTAAATGGGTCCTATCCATCCCACTTCCCAACACACAGAACTTTTATGGTAATACACAGCGATGAAGAGTTTTTGTGGTGTTTCCTATACTATAGTCTCAGTGGTTGAGCTCTCCAGAACTAGAAAATAAACTCTAAATTCAAGTCTCAGTTACTTCACATGTGCTTTCTGCATCAGAAGTGATAGTATTTACTTAGAGGAGAAGAAGTCTCCTCTAAGTCTTAATAGCTTGTCTTGACCTCAAGGCTCAGGGTGAAATTGGGAAAGTTCAAAATCATCAGTTTTTTAATTAAAATCTCATTTCTGTTTCTAAGTTATACAACAAGCAAAGGAAACATGTTAGCTACTCTATTACCCACTTAGGGTTTCAGACCAGCTTCAAAAATATCTTTTTTAGATTAGATGGCAGTGAACTCCTAGACTTTTTTGATTGGAAATGAGTGCCCCCTTATTCATAGCCTATTCTTTCTCAAGAGCTTTCCAATTCCTCTGTCTTCCACCTGCCCTGCTGGCATTCAGTACTTGGTACCTCCACTTAAGTCTACAAGAGAAAGAAACAGATCAGAAATAAAAATGAGACCTATTGATTTGCTGCTTGCCCATATCATATGACAATTATTTATGGTTTTGTAAGAACGGGCCTTTTAACTATCTGAGTTACTGCGTTATGTGGGACCATCTTTTATTCATACTCTATTTATCCCAAATAGCCACCAGTACTGGTAATGTTGCTGTCCAGAGAACAAGATAAAATATGTGATGATTCCTTTTTCTGAATGAGGACACATGTTCCTTCAATCTGCTTTGTGACTTAATCAATGTGGCATTATTAACAAAGCAGAGGATATCATGAATCACTCAGAAAGAAGAGTCTTGTAATTTGCATCTCATTTCCCAATTGAGCAATCAGCTGTAGATAACATTCCCACCAGAGCACTTTAGTGTCTTAGGAGATTGCAGAGTTGAGAGGACATTTGCAGACTCACACAGGAGCTTGTAATTCCAACCTGCAAACCAAGTAAACCATGAGAATACCTTCCTTGGATCACTGATCCCCTGGGTTATAGTTTAGGATTCCTAAGCCTCCATGGTGGGTTCTATTCCCATTTGCTTCCTTCCTACCTCATAGTAGTTAACTTCTTGGTGGATCAGTCTCTTGAAAAGACCTTGAGCGTAAGGAAAGCTTATTGGCAATGCCTCACTATTACTGGAAAACCACTCAGCTTCTAACGGTGAGGCATTAGCATCCCATGAAAGGCTGGGCCCCAAATCTTATTGTCCGAGTACCGTGTGTCAGAATTCTGAGACACTGTAATCAGTGGGCAGAAATAGATGAAACAAATCAAAGAACTTGCAGCCCAGCTAAAAGAAAACCCTAAAAGCAGGAAAATTTACTACTGGGCAATTTAGAATCTTAAGGAAAAAATAAGTTGGACGGCCAAGGTCAGTTATGAGCCTTTGACAGCTCTTCTAGAATGTCTTCATTCAGTAAAATAGACAACGTTAAAGAATACATTTTTCACCTCTAAAAATCACCATTAATCTTAGTATGTTTGATTTCTGTTTGCCGTTCAAGCTCACTAGTAGAATTTTGAGGCCTTCCTTACATTTTTTTTTAAAACGGAGATTGTGAATTTGTTTTGTTTTTTTTGTAGCAGATTGAGTAATAAGAGACCATTTTCCTTCTTCTATTTCTCCATGCCAGTGAGCAGTGTTTTTTCAATGCAAGGGTTCTCTCTCTTGTTCCCACTGGACTTAGAGTGATAGAGTAAGTTAAGTGGTTAGGACTGGGGAATAAAAAAGAGAATTGATGCAGAAACTTTTTAAACCAACTCTGCATAGTTGAGAATGTGTTTCTCTCCTAGTCCACAAGGTTATAAAGCCTTACCTCGTTTGCGATAACCTTGTGCCCAGACATGTCCCCAGTCCTTCTTGCCCACACTTGGTTTCTTCTGTCCTGGCAAACTGAAGGTACAATTCTAAGATCTGAGTGGGCTGACCCTCAGCATTCTTTATTTCTCTCAAGACTTTATTGCAATGACCTTCATTCCTTGTTTTATGTCTGATTTAGAACATTTTATCATCTTACCCTGTATTACTTCAGTCTTTTTTTCTTTTTTAAATCATCCCAATTAGAGATTACCAGCAGTTCTGTTGTCTAAAAGCCTTAAAAATTTCGTGTGGGAGGGACTCGCATTGGATAAGACTGTCTTCCTCAAAACATGCAAAACCTTTGAGTTTTCCAGTTACTGGAACAAGAAATGATATCTATAAACATCTATTCAAAGGTTGTATTGTGCATTTTTTCCCCATGGGACTAGAGTGCCTAGAATGCATCATATTTCTGGAGAGATCTGTAACTCAGAAAAGCCTAACAAGGTGCTTGGATAACTTCGTATCATGAGATTTGGGGATCTGCTTTGTGGCAGTCATCAAACCTTATGTGAGATTCAGTTGCACAGTATGTCAGGCATCTAGTCTTTCAGCTCAAGTAACAGCATTAACCGCTGGAGGAGGCACCTGGGACAACTTCCGATTCTGTGCAAGGTACACCGAGAGTCAGGGCACCTGGCGTCTGGTAGGCTCTGCCAGAACTCTAACCTGATGCGTGGATTGGGCAAGTCATCTCCCTGGATGGCAATTTCCACGTGTCTAGGTGGGGAGGTGGACTAACTCTGGTTTCCACCCTGACCTGGAGACCTGGCCTTACCCACCACCAACAGAAGAGACTCTCTGGAGTTGGTGCTCTGGAATTTGATTTACTTAGAAATGCTTCTCAAACATTCTGCTGTCTGCCAGGTTACAAATCATTGTAGCAGACACTCTTTAGGGTGATTTCTAGCTTTAAAATACTGGGTTTCCATTAAATGAATATTCTCTGCAATTGGCAGATTCTGGATCTGCACAAAGTGTTGGTCAAATGAATGAATATATCATCGTACTCTTTTAAAATACATGCGATTCATGCCGTATACAAATGAAATGACTTATTCAGAAAGCCTATCACAGTAGTGCTGGTTATATGATGGATACTTCTAACCTCATAGTATTGCAATGAAAATTGGTGGAAATAATGGCTGGGAGCATTTTTCAGGGTGCTTGTCACATAGTGAACACTTAATGAATTAACAGGTGATAGGATGGTAATACAGTGATGTTGGTTATGAGATCCAAGTATGCCCCACGGGCCAGCAGCATCAGTATTGCCCGGGAGCTCATTAGAAATACAGAGCTCAGGCTCCACCCCAGACCTACCGAACCAGGACTTGCATATTATAATGAAATCCCCAGGTGATTTGTGTGCACATAAAAGTTTGAGAAGCCCTGATACAGAAAAACAACCTTGGGATTCATCAACATGATGGAAGTCCTGCTACCAGTAAGCAAGCCAAGGAGCTAAAGTCACACCCAAATCAAAAGACACTGAGGCCAGTTTCTTTTGCCTACACCTCTGACCTGGAGCTGTTCAGGCTTCCTGAATCCCACAGAGTTATTCATTTTGTCATCCAGGCTGTAGCGGAAAGCCTTTGCAAAACACATTTTTGTGTCTACCACGTAGCAACAGCACTGTAATTTTGGTTTTCACATTTTTAATTATTCAGCTGTTTTATTTGTCACCATTTAGGGAATTATTACAAAACTTATGTCTACAATGCTTCTGATTAATGCATATTTAGGCAACTAAGCAGATGTAGAATGGGTTGACTTCTTTGATAAAATTAAACATTGATGAAACATGTATTTGCACAGCAATAATGATGCCAGCATTTGTATAAATAATAACACATCTATTTCCCTAATCATCTAGGAAAAAAAAAAAAAACAACAACAGTGAGAGTTGACAGAATTACCAAATATGTCTCACTTCTTAGGCAGATTATTTTTGAGTGTAAAAGTTTTTTTTTTATGTGAATAAAGTTATGCTAATTTATAGCATCTATTAGCATTTTAAAATGAAAGAAGTGTCTTTGAGCAGAAAACAATGTGGATGAGACCTGAAGCATGTTTCCAGGATATATCATAAGTTCCAGAGCTTCTTTGTCCAGCGTGGAAAGCTGCATGTTTTATAATGGACTCCTCCACAGTACTGTAGTTTGATTTTATATAAGATGCATTCTGAAACCCAGCTGAAGTGGTGCTATAAATAAAATACACCTTTGTTTTCAACCTCTTAGCATCGCTGATATTGGGGTCTTTCTTATCATTGATGGCACATCCCAATTTGATTGGCGGCATTTTTTTATTTTTATAATCAATGGGAAATTAAACTCAATACAATAGGAGATCAGGACCCCCAGTGAACTTAATCACAGTTCACAAGAAACATCAGTGTGAGGAAAACAAATGGGACAGAAAGGAGACATTACCCCCACCATATTCAAATGAGAAGTGGAGGTGGACAAATGGAAAGAAATTAGATTAAATAAGAAAAGATTCCATGGGTTTCTGTTTTCACAGAGCCAGAGAGAAAAATCATAGAAGAGGCGAGAATTTAGCAGAAGGGCAGGAAAGAGGAAAAGGGGAGATGGAAGACAAAAGGGGAGGGAATAAGGCATCAAGATGGAAAGTACAGCCAATACCTCCACTATTTTGGTCATTATTTTCTAGGTGTGGCATTCAATTTGCTGCTCCCTTTTCTTAGTCCACACACTGGTCAATAGAGCTCCCAGAGGCTGGAATGAGGGAGGCTTTTTCTGCATCTTTTAGGAGGTATTTGTTCTTCTGGCCTACCCAGGTGAATCAATTATCCCCCACATTCTCTCTCCTCTGCTTCCTACATTTTTCCCAGTCCCAAACGTCCTGGGAAGGCTTAAGTGATTCTTATGACTTCTGTTTGTTTGTTTGTTCTTTCAGGTGATATCAAGATTATCGAACAAATCTACGGTCTCACAGGTATGGCTTTTTCCAAAGACCAGAACATTTATCTGAAATCTGTAGGATTTCCAATAAATCTGCCTCCCACTTCAGGGTTTTATGTATTTATTTTCTACTTTCCCTGATACACTTCCTAATGAAATGTATCGACTGACTTTCTGGAGTTTGGAACAGAGACGTATTGAAACTCATCTCTCTATTTAAATGTTATATTGATGTTGAAAAGTAGTTGTCACCAGAACCTGCCCCAAGTAGTAACGTCCTGAGGCACTGATCTTGGAAGTACATTTATTATGTTTAAAACTAGTAGCCAAATGTTTTCTTGTAGGCATCCAGTTGATGGTGCAACATGATTATCCATGATCCAAAATTTTAAAAAAAGTGATTCAGAGATATTCTGGAAGTGGTTTCACTTGAACTCTTAAGGCAGTCCCAACTTTCAAGAATCCTCCAATTTCACAGAAAATTTTCCCAAGAAACAGTGATTTATCAGATTTGTTACCTAGATTTTTACTACCAATAATCCAGTGAAGGGAATCCTATACAAAGCTCCTTGCCTTGCTCAGTCCTCTCCTTGAAGCAGAACCCAACACCCTTCACACACGTGTCTACACACAGACACGCATACATACAAAGAAACACATATCCAATTACATAACACAAGTCAAAGACATTGATACTTTACTGAAGATAGTTGGGGCTCAAGCAGGGTTTACTTTACTTTTAATACTATTGAGAAACTTCTTAAAAGCCCTTAAAACATCTCAATGCATTCAGCTGAGTTTCTCTCTGGCAGTAGTTGTCTTTTCTTTCTCATCTCTACAAAATCCCTCCTCAGGAGCTGACAAAATGGTTATTTTGTTTCAACTCTTCTCAACAGGCCGCCTTTCCTCAGGACTATTCCCTTTCCCCCAGGCCATTCCTATATTCTCTTTCGCATGAAGAAAAATTTAGCTTTCTTTCGGATTTTCCAATTTGAATTTCTCACCCCTTCATAGCAGTCTGAAAATGAACATCCCTTTCAAGAATGCGACATCTTTAACTTTCAAAAAAATTATTGGGTATAATTAAGGCTTAGGTTCATTTATAATATCAAAACCACCAGAATAACAGGGCATTCAAGGTAATAGATGTTTATTTCTCTCTCATGGACAAGGCCAGAGGTGGGTGATATAACTGTGTCAGTAGGGTCCTGAGCTTTTTTCTTTTGGATTCATTATCCTCAATGCCTGGCTTCCTTTTTTAAGATCTTCTCATTGTCTAAGATGGCTGCTGGAGATCTCTCCACTTTATCAATAGTCCAGACTTGAAACTAAAAAAAAAAAAAAAAAGAAAGAAAGAAAGAAAGAAAGAGCAGGATAGAGGCACCCCTCTTCCCAGATGTCTTCCTAAAAGTTCCTTTTAACCTGTCCACTTGCATAGTAGCACCCCAGAACTTAGCCTCGTGGCCAAACCAACTGGCAAAGGAAGCTGAGAAAGGAGATCTTAGGGCAAGGTGCATAGTTCTGTTAACTAGCAAAGAAGGGGAGATTATGTAAAAAGAGAAAACCAACACTCTCTGTAGCACCCACCTTGAGGCAAATGTTTCCATTTTCTTCAAGGTCATCATCATCACCACCAGGACAAGCATCTGTTAAGTACTTCCAATGCACATGGTTAAGTGTTTTAATGTCCATTATCTAATAACTATTTCCTCACACCGTTCCCCATTTACAGGTGAAACCAAGGATTTAAGCAATTATATTACTTGACCAAGTAGTAGGTAGTAAGTCTCAGGATTTCTAGGACTGTGTGACCAAAAGTCCATATCCAGCCACTAGATTTTATTTTGCTTCCCCTGTAGTCATAACAGGTTTGATTGAATCTAGTCACCTGTGAGTATAATGTTATGAGCTAAATTAGAGATTCTTTTGCCTATGGGATAAAAATCTCATTGCCCTCATGGAAGCATTTGTCAGGAGGAAATGAAGGGGTGGGTCAGAAGAGAAAGAAGAAATCTGTGGCCTAACTGTATGGCAGTGTATACAGGGGTGAGTCCAGCTACTCAAGGGAAGCAAGCGTTTCTGTGCAGACGGCCCGAGGAAAGGAACCGGTACTCCTGCATAGACATTGCGTGTGGGGCTGGGTGTTAAGAGTCTAATAAATTTGACTCCGCTCGGCAATAATGTTAGGAGGAATAATTAATTCTTCATGTAAGTACTGCTCACTGCCTTGATCACAAGAGTCAATATCTAAGCACCTTGTCCAAGGTGCCAAGTCTCCACGATAAAATGGAAGTACGAAATTTAAACAAACTTGTAGAAGTGCAAACACTATAGATTATTAATCAGAGAATTCTTTTAGGGCCAGCAGAGCCTCCTTGAACCAAAAGAATGATTAAATTGCCAATGCAAATGTAAACAGAAGTCCAATTAAAAGAATTCACTCATTGTTTTTCATTTCTTTGATAAGTGTGCCCTGTTGTGTCTTTAACGGTGAGCTAATTTTTCGATTCTACAGTGCTACCAAACAAATGTTCCCCTGCAATTCCACGTGGGTCCAACTTTTGTTACAAGCACAGAACTTTAAAATGCTGTGAAAAGCAAAAACTAATAAAAGCCAAACAATGACTTTCCCCATAAAGAACTAATGACTTCTCCATTCATTAAAATAATCATATCTAGTTGGAAAGATGATTCTAATAATGCCATTTCCTCAAGAAATTTTGAGCCATTAAGATTAAAATACAAGAAAACTTCATGAGTAAACTATTTCGCTTAGTTTGGCCTAAACTGATTGGGCTATTGCCTGTAAAGTCACCACGGGTTCAAGTTCATTTTTTGTTGTTGTATCTATCATTATAACTGTTAGAGGAAAATCAATATATACCAATAAATCAACTGTTTATTAAGATGAAGGAATAACCATGACAGCTCATGAGATTTAAATAGCACTCTTAGATCTTTCCAGTTTGTTGTCTTATTTCTCTTAGAAATTATTGATAAGCAGGTAGAAGCAATTGTATCCACAAAAGAGAATGAGGCACAAAAAAAATGAATTGACTTTTTGGAGCAGGGAAGCCATGTTTGGGGAAGAACAAGAAATATCCACTCTTACAGTGACTCCATTGAGGGCCACTCGCTGTCCTCTCTGCCCTGCCCCTGCATCATTACCTCCATTGCCTTTACTCATCCTCCCCCTTGCTTCTTCTTAGTCTAAGAGATTGAATGAGTTCAGTCAAGAGTCTAAGACGGGTTTAGCAAGACTTCTCCTTCCCTTCCCAAGGTCCTCAAGGGGAGCAGACCACGTGGTTTGCCCCATTTCCTGCCAACTGACGTCTGAGAATAAAAATAACAGGAAGCAGAGTAGCTGTGGATGCTGCTGGTCTAACTCCATCTATGTGATCCAAAATAGGAAAGACTTATATTCTCAAAGATAATGTATTTTTCTGGTTGAACTGCACATAAAGCTCCACTAAAGACCCTATGACTTTAAAATAACAAGGCCCAAGACCTTCCTGTAAAACTGAAATGTCCCAAGAGCATGTCACCATATGCTATTACAGATGACAGGCTGAGTAAAATCTGGATGCAACCCAGGTAAAATGCACATTTCACATGGCTCCCCACCAAGATAGTTTAAAAAGACCAAGCGAGGCGTTAACAGGCTGACACCAGGATAGCAAAGAGGATAAAGCTGGGGAATGTCAGGAAGGAGAAGACACTGAACCCCTGAATAAATAATAGCAAAATCTGCAAAGTCTTAAGCTTTCCTGAGAAGTAAGTTTCTAGAGCATTTGACTTTGCTTAGACGGGCCCAGCAGCAGGAATGATCTACCTCTCAGGCGGTCTTTGTGATCTGTACTAATCTGTGTTATCCACTGATTTAGTCAGAGCCCAAGGGAAATGGCAGCATCAACAAAAGACTCCCATCCATTGTGGAAGATGAAGAGGAGGAGGAGGAGGGAGAGGATGAGGAGACAGCCTCCCTCTCTCCCATCTACACAAGGGGAACCTCTGCACGCAGCAAGAAGGCTGGAAGCAATAAAAGCTATCTAGGCCTCAGCTTGAAGCAGCTGGCCTCGGGCACTGTGCCGTTTCACTCACCTAGCAGAGTCTCCAGTTCACATTCCCCCAAAAACAAACAGGACACTGACCCCCCTAACCATGCTAAAAGGAAAGAGAGAAACTTGAAATTGCAACTGTCAGCTTTGAATAGCACTGGACCCCCAGACCTCAGTCCAAGGTAAGAATCACATCATGTAATTCTTTCCTAGGTGAAAAGGGCTGCCTTTTGTTCAAACTAGTATCTAGCTAGTATATTTATTCAGCCTTCTGGGCCTCTCAACCACACAGGTTCCTAGCCTGGCTTCTTTGACTTTCCCGAATTTTAGGTGCAAATTTTGCCTCTACATAGAGGTGTGTGCAGTATGACAATAATTAGTGTTAGTCGTAGTCTCAAAAGGGTACATTAAATATTCAGAAGTCCTTCTCTACTCCTTTCATCCATTAAGCTCTACCTTTATTATTATAAGTGTGTATTTCTACGTTGTAATTTATAATTTATAAATTTAAATGAAAATAAAAGATAGAACAAGGCCCATCGATGTGATTCCCTCAATGCCTGATCTTACCAAATGTTTTATGGAACAATAAGTTGAAATCGTAAAGGAAACGAAGTGTCGATGTTCATTTTCAATACTATTTTCTTCATCATTGTGGATAACAGAAGCTTAGTTTTATTTCTGGCCTCTTCTGTAAGTAACATGAAATGGCTCCACTTTTAATTGTAAAAATTCTCTTTACGACCAACTAAAAATGATTGAGAGGGTGAAAAATCCTGATGCAGATGATGTGAAAGGGGTGGTCTATGGTGAATACAAGCAATAGTAAAAAATCACATCATAGTCGAATGATAAGTAGAAGCAAGAAAAAAAAAATCGAATGCCTCCTATGTGCCATGTCTTCTGCTGGGTAATTCCACGTTCACTATTGGACTTAGTCTCTTCAGGAGGTCAGGAGTCCTGTAAAGCAGTTCATGTTATCTGTACTATGGAGATATAAGAAGTGAGCTATTTTGTCCAAAATCGCAGAGATGAAGGTTGGAAATCTGGATTCAACTTCTGTTTTTCTACTTGTAAAGCAAGTGATTTTTGTCAGTAACTAGTCATTTGAAGGACACAATTTATCCATTTAGAGAGAATATTTTTAAAAATAAGCAAAACAGACTTAGTGAAAAGTAGGTGGACATTAAAGGTTCAGGAATTCAGTTGAGGATGGTAATTCGAAAACATTGCCTTATTCTTCTCCTTCCTAAATTTTTAATAAGAAGAAAGACAATCAATTTTAAATAGGGAAAATATATCAGAGCTGGAAAAGAAAGGTTTATGTACAATTGATCCTACATTTATAAAAAGATTTGAGAACATACATCAAAATGCTAACCGTAGTGGTGGGTTACAGGTGATGTTTATTTTCTAATTTTTTTACTTTCATGTTTAAATTTTCTATAATAGACTTATGTTTTTTAAATAATGAGTGGGTTAGACGTTATTTAGCAAGGAAAGAAGACTAGCCGAAGTCCTAATAGTCATTTATATGTAATTCTTTACCTTTTACTTCAGGGTTTTGTCCAGGTTCAGAGTAAAGGTGTCATCAAAGTTATTTAATGTGTTGCTATAATCATTAGATTAAAACATTTTAATTTTGGATAGAGTAGTGATTTAATATGAATTCAGATAAGAGGACTTCTGTAGCTTAAGGCTTTGAATCCGAGAATAAATAAGATTCTAAATTCTATAGTATTTCTATCCAATAGAAATATAATGTGAGCTAAAATTGTGAGCCACAAATGTAATTTTAAATTTTCTAGTAATCACATTTTTAAAAAGCAAAAAAGCCCCCCAAAAAACAAAATAAAGTGAAATTTAATTTTAATAATACATTTTATTTGACTTAGTATGCCCCAAATAATATAATTTCAAATGTAAATAATATTTAAAATTTACTAATAAAACCATTTGCATTTTTTTACTCAAATCATCGAAATCCAATGTGCATTTTATTCTTACAGCGTATCTCAATTTGCAGGAGCCACATATCAGGTGCTCAGTAGCCATATAAGATTATCATATTGGAGAGCACAGCTTTAGAGTATGTAGAGTTTAGAAATTAACACTATTTTTAAGTCTTCTAGAAATACTGGAACTTGGGGTGCCTGGGTGGCTCAGTTGGTTAAGTGTCCAATTCATGATTTCAGCTCAGGGCATGATCTTAGGTTCATGAGATCAAGCCCTGTGTCAGGCTCTGCACTCAGTGGGGCGTTGGCTTGGGATTCCCTCTCCCTCTTCCTCCACACGCCCCCCTCCCATGTGTGCTCTCTCTCTGTCTGTCTAAAATAAATAAATAAAATATTTTTTTTTAAAAAGGAAGAAGTACTGAAACCCATAAATATAAATGTACAACTAACCAATGTCCTTTATTTTAAACAGGATTGTTGATGGAATTGAAGATGGAAACAGCAGTGAGGAAAGCCAGACTTTTGACTTTGGCTGTGAACGCATCAGGCCGGAGCCCAGAGTTTCTCCTCCTCTAGGAGGTAAGCTCTATATTTAGCCTTCTGTCAAAGGGCAATATTTCTTTTTAACTTGTAATGTTTGGCATAGGCACTTTTTTGCCTTCCCATTCTCTGAATATTTTCTACGTGATAGAACTTTACCAATGTCATGGAACAATTCGATTTGAGTCTGTGCCATCTCCAAGTTATTAAGGTACAATTTGTAATTGTTCCTCCATCCAGGCTGTTCTGCCATTTACCAGCCCAGGTAAATGGTGTGTCAGGAGACTCAAATATCTGCTCTTCATTAGAGGGTGACCATGTTTTCTTATTACAAATGTAGACTAATCTGCAAAAACAACATTAACCAGAGGAAAAGCTGTGTGGGTTCTACACTGTAGGAACACTGGTTATTTTTAACCAACTAATCGATGAGAGATTATGTATTTGCATTTTGTCAGAGGATAAACAACTTCAGAAGGATGTAAGAAGTTTGGAAATGATGGAGAACTATGTGAAGCACTACCCTCTAGTGATGGTGAATTAATGTAAGGGTACCCCCAAACCTAGCCCAGCCTCCTCCCTCTCCCTTTCCTTCCTGAGTTCATTGCCCATAAAAAAGAATCTATCAACATAATAGGCTAGAAATGACAAGTAAATTCTAAAGAAGACACACCTGTAGTTAATAAAGAGAGAATAATGAGCAAGCATAGGCTATCCACGACAATTTACCAGCCAACTACCAGATGAAAGGCTAGCAGTCCCCTGCCAACTCTGTCCTCCCTTTCCCACTCAGCTCTGAGATCCTTGTGTCAGGATCTACTACCAATTAGTGAATACCTCCATGAACAAAGCCAAGCCCAATAAAAAGTTTTGTATGTACAGTCCTGGGTGTGTTTCTCCTTTTGGTAGAATACCAGTGTTCCATTTCAATCAACAGTCCTACTTCCTGGCACTCGTCATCTTCTGGGGAAATGGAAGTGTCCTTGTAAGTCTCTAGGGGGAGTGGGGGAGTGTGCACAGGGAAGGAAGAGGTGAAGATTTCAGTCAACAATCCTGATTCAATTGACTTACCTGTGCTGATGTTACTCTGGGGAAAGAGGCACAGAAATCATAGTTCTAGTCACACTGATGTATCTGCTATGAAAGTTGATGGTAGCTTCCAATTGGAAGATTTCCTTACTGAGTAACCTAGACCTGGAGATGATGCACAGAGCCTCACCACGTCCATCCACCTATTTCTGGTCCCACCACTTCCTTAGCCTCCTCTTCTTTTCCCAACATCCACCCCTACACTCATGCACTCAAGCAACAAATTTTCTTGGCTCTCTCCTAAACCCTCAGTTCTAGGACTTTGTATCCTTACTGCCACCATATTTTCCTTGCCACATCCATCTCTTGCCTGCATTGCCAACCAAAGTCTCTTCTCTGGCCTCACACTGCTCTCCATACAGAGTAAACTTTTAAAAATACAAGTTTATTCTTGTAACTCTGATCCTATGCTTAAAACCCTGAGATGGCTTCCTGGTGCCCTTAGTGGGAAATCCAAATCTATTGCCTAATTGCTTTTTAAATCTGTCTTTTCCCAGCTAGACTCTAAGCTCCATGAGGCTCAATTATATTATTTTTTTTCACTTAGCCTACTGTATATGTTCTCCAGTCATTCACTGAACTAATAGATTAACTTTGCAAAATTCTTTGCAAAGTGAGCTTCTACTACTTTGTCACTTTGGATTGATTTCAGTGACTTTTTTCTTCCACAACAAGTTTTCTACCCATAATTTACCAGAAGTAGGGTATTAGGATGGTCATATCATTTTATATAAATATATTTAAGTAATAAATATAAACAACCTATATCATATATATATATATATATATTCCTTTCCACTCCAGCTAGCAGCAATTCATATATGTATCATTCATTCCTTTCCACTCCAGCTAGTAGTGATTCATCTATACTTTTGTTGCGGACAGAAATAAATGTATTTGGAAGAGTAAAGTAAAGAAAAAGTGGAGATAAGAGAACCAGGAAATGGGAGATACTATCTTTTAGAGCAACACAGGAGGAGATAGGAAACCTGCAGTGGAGTTTAGCACCTGAAATAGAAGTGGGGGGGAAATGTTCTCATGGGCACAGGAATTAATATTTGGGGGAAAAAAAGGAGGAAAAGAACACCCCTTTTCTACGGTTTAGGTATTGACTGTGATGTATTTTTAGAGAATGGTCAAAAAAGAGAAACTGTGCCATCTTGGAACATGGTGGTGATTGTGTTCAGGGGAAAGGAAGATTTGCCATGGACACATCCAATCAGTGTGGTCACAGTCCCCACCATGATATGTGCCTAGTTTCAAGGAGTATTTCAGGCACGATCCAGAGGATTACTAGAAGCATTCCAATCCCAGGGAGACAGAACCTACAATGTGCAGGCATCAGGAAAAGGTAAAGGTGGTAGCTTAGGCTTCCTTCTCCATTCCAACTGTCCCAATCCTCAAATATGAGGTTTATTGCTTAAGGACCCATTCTGTGTGTGTTCCACTTTTCAGACCCAGAGATTGGAGCTGCTGTTCTCTTCATTAAAGCAGAGGAGACCAAACAGCAAATAAATAAACTCAACAGTGAGGTATGGATCTTTCTCTTTCTTTGGTCACTCTGGAATGGTAAGAACTATAAATCCTAGTTACCGGCAAAAGCGGTATAATAGAGTAATTATAGGCATGTGCTCTGGTGTCAGACCACTGTGGATGAATTCCACTGAGCCATTTGAGTTATGTGACCTTTCACGAGTTACTTACCCTCTCTCATGCTCTATTTCCCCATGTTTAAGAAGAGGACAATAATTATGCCTGCCTTATGGCCCATTGTAAAATTGAGTTAGTACAGGCAAATCATTTAGCATAAAGTAAGCACTAAATAAATGATAATTATACTAATTAGCATCA
Source organism: Ursus maritimus (assembly GCF_017311325.1). Taxonomy (NCBI): domain Eukaryota; kingdom Metazoa; phylum Chordata; class Mammalia; order Carnivora; family Ursidae; genus Ursus; species Ursus maritimus. Next base: position 35,462,164 of record NW_024424453.1, read on the forward strand.
TAAATGTATTGATACTTGATGTAACTGGTGCTTTTTCACTTTTTTCATGTAATTTTTAATGAGTTAAAGCAAGATGATTAATCCAAAGATGAATGCTATTTCTCAGAGTAATCAAATGGCCTTTGATTACTCTTCCTTTCCCTGACATATTTTTGCTGTGTAACTTTGAGCACTTTACCTCTCTGGATCGTACCATCTATCCATGTAAAATCAGGTAATTTTTTAAACAACTTTATTAAAATGTATTTTACATATCATAAAATTCACCCATTTCAAGTGTACAGTTCAATGATTTTTAGTAACTTTATTGAGTGGTTCAACTGTCACCGTATCAGTTTTAGAATACTTTTACCAACTCCCACCCCCCCACCTCCACCCTCCCCCACAAGACTTCTCATTGCCATTTATGATTAATTTCTGTTCCCACATCCAGCCCTAGGTACTCACTTACCTACTTTTTCCTCTTTTGGCCATTTCATATAAATAGAGAAGGTAATTTCTGAATTACTGTCCTAATTTGGGTGCCCTCCCCAAAAATTTTAATTAAAAAAAATAAGAAAACAGATTCAAGAAAAGAATTTGGGTGCAAATAGTTTATTTGGGAGGTGGTCCAGAAAGCAAAATGAAGGAGTAGAGAAGTAAGACAGATGAGAAAGTAAAGCACATAAATAAAGGTGTGCTAATGAGATAATTAACTCTGTAAGCAATTGGGGCTCAATCCTGCTGGGGACCACTGAGAGTGTATAGGACAATTCAAAACTGTTCCACCATAAGGCAAGGAAAGGGGGAATTAAGGGTGGTTCCTAAGAGACTGATTCTCTAGCTCTTCATGCAGGCCTAGCTGCAGAGGAGACTCAAAAGTTTCTTCAGACAGGAATATGCAGGAAGACCTGGACCTGTCTTTGGTGACCTTCAGGTTTGGCCTAAGGCAAGGACATGTGGACAGGCACAGACAGTCCCTTTCTAGGACTAAAGTTTTATATTATTTGATGAGATCTTAGCAAAAAATGTAGCCAGTTACTTACACTGATGAGATTTGTGAAAAATGAAATCATATAATCATAATCAGTTTTTCTTAAACCTGTGTGTCTTCAGCTTAGTGAAGATTTACGATTTACTACCATCCCTCCTTCTGCGCCCACTCTCTCTGGAAGTGTAATTTTTGCTAACAAGACGTAAGAGCTCCAACGGGTAGACTAACAAGATAGATAAAAATGGAAAATTAACCAGATTGAAACTCCTTAAATCACAAGGATTTGCACATACACTGGATTATCTAAATAACCTCTTGTGAAAAATTCACCGAAACAATACAAAACAAAACAACTAAATACCTTGTTGGAGAAAGTTCTATTGAATAATTTCTTTTCAAATATTGTTCTCGGCTAAAAGTACCATTAATACTGTTTGAATTCTTTTCCCTCACATCTGAGATAATTTAATGGTTTTAAAAACTGACCAATATCTTAGCTCAAAATATTGGATTTAGTAATTATTCTGGGGAAAAAAATGTGCTTATATCTTCACCTTTTGGAATGTACATATTTTCCCAAGTCACAGTTGTAAATCCACACACTATATGATTTTCCTTTGACAACGTGAGCCAGTGGTAGATATGTTAAAACAGATAACCACTTGAAAAACAAAATATTTCCCCAGTGTGATTCGGTATTCATGATTGCTTTTCTAGTGAGATGACATAAATCTTTTTATCTTGCCGTATATTGAAATAAAAAGGGCAAGTTAAAATATCAGTGGTCCAATTATCCTTCCCTAAAGAATTAGTTTATCCTTATAGGAAATACCTGATTTCTTCATGGTTGAAGCTTAAGTAAGAAAATCTTATCCTTTACATATAATTTATACAGTCTTGACCCTTTGGCTCATTAAAACCCACTGACAAGCAGAATGAAAATACAAATTGGTTTCAAACTGTAAAATTATCTTTCTTCCAACCTCCTACCTGTTTTTTCCTCATATCTCCTATAAACCAATGTTGTTTATGTAGCAGAAAAAAAAATCTACCTTTTAAAATCCAAGCCTAATTTTTCAATTTCACCTGTGTCCTACCACTCAAACATGTGATCATTTGATTGCTTTATTCTTCATTTATTCTATTCCTTGCTAGTAGTAAACAAGAGAAGAATTGACAATGAACATGGGATGTACTGCATAACAATAACTCTTTAATAAAAAGGTCAATCCCCAGTATATGTGGGGCATGTCAAGTGTTGTGTCAAGTTTGAGAACATGGCAACAACCCCATTCTAATATTTGCTTAAACATTTAAGATATAAAGAAATTGTTCATTGAAGTGTGGATTTCATAATTAGCTGGCTAAGGACAGAACAAAAATCAGAAAAGGAATAATGTTGGTAATAACCTACATTCACAGAACAGGGAAGAGAGTTTAAAACATGTAGGGCAGCTGCTAATATTAGAACGCTTTTGAAAACATTGTCATTGCTTTATAGTAACAAAGAAATAGTGCAATTCTAAGGAAATTGTTTAAAAATAACAACAAAATGTCACTGTGGGGGCCATGGGCTGTGTAAGTCAAATGCTCCATTTCTGAAAAGGTTTGTAGGTAAGGGTTAGAATATTTCCTCATATCTGAAATCTGGCTGACCCAGAAAGATTCTGTGGCAAAGCCGACAGGGGAAGCTGCGTGCTCTGCCACAGCAGGCGTAGGACATAAAACACACTAGTAGAGAAAGAGAATAAGCTTTGGAGAAAGAAAAATATTCGGATGTCTATTCATAAAATTAACTGTCTGACTTCAGCAAAGTGTTCACCTTCCCTAAGTTCAGATTTTTCCTCTGTTAAGTGGTAATGATAAAATCTGCAATACAGGATTGTTGCGAGGACTTGATACCATATATAAAGCACCCAGCATGATGTCTTCTGTTAATAAGGGGTCAAATGCTCATTCTCTCCTTATACAAGGTTATACTTCCGTTCAACAGAAGGCGACTTTCAAGTTAGCACCCCCTGCTCCCTCCTGCCCAGTGCAGAGTAGTAGGAGAGAATTAGTCTCGGTGCTTATGGGGGAGAAAATGAAAATGAATGGACTTAAGGGAACCATTTGATCATGAAAATGACTACTTTCTACCTGACACTTTATTTGCTATGAAAATACTCAATATAAAATTAGAATAGAGGGGTGCCTGGGTGGCTCAACCGTTAAGTGTCTACCTTTGGCTCAGTTAATGATCCCAGGGTCCTGGGATCAAGCCCCGCATTGGGCTCCCTGCTCAGTGGGAAGCCTGCTTCTCCCTCTCCCACTTCCCTTGCTTGTGTTCCCTTTCTCACTGTCTCTCTGGCAAATAAACAAATAAAATCTTTAAAAATACCTTTAAAAAATAAAAAAAAATGAAGTGTATAATTTGAAGGCTTTTAGTATGTTCAGAGTTGTGCATTCATCACCATAATCAATTTTAAACCATTTTATTACCCCACAGAGAAACTCCATACCATATAGCCATCACCCGTAATGCCTGAAGTTCCCGTACCCTCGACCCTATTAACCTACGTTCTCTGCCCATAGATTTGCCTATTTTGAACATTTCATATAAACGGAGTCATACGGTATGGTCCTCTCTGACTGGCTTTTGTCATTTAGGATAATGTTTTCAAGGTTCAGCCATGTTGTGGTGTGGGCGTACTTCATTTGTTTTTATACCCCAGTAATATTCCATTGTGTGGCTATACCACTTTTTGCTTATTCACTCATCAGCTGATGGACATTTGTGTTGTTACCACTTTTTAGCTAATATGAGTAATGTTGCATGAACATTTATTAAGACATTCGCACAAGTCTTTGTGTGGACATGTTTTAATTTCTCTTGGGTAAAGTGGAATTGCTGGATCAACTCTATGTTTAAACATTTGACAAACTGCCAGACCGTTTCCCAAATGGCAGCAGCACTTTACATTCAGCAGTATATGAAGGTTCCAAGCTCTCTACTTCCTTGCCAACGATTTTTTATTTGTTATACGACTTTTTTATTATAACCATACTAGAGCGTATGAAGTGGTATTTCACTGTGGTTTTCACTTCCATTTCCTTGATAGCTAATAATATTGAGCATCTTCCCATGTGTTCATTCTTTGGAAAATCGTCTATTCAGATCTTTACCCACTTTAAAATTGAGTTGTAAGAATTCTGTATATATTCTAGATGCAAGTTATGATGTGCAGTTTTCTTCTCCCATTATTGAAGTTGCCTTTTTGTTTTCTGAACATTTTCTTTGAAGCACTGAAGTATTAATTTTGGTGTTATCCAGTTTATCTATTTTTTCTTTTTTTGTGTGTGATTTTGAGGTCATATCTATGAATTTGTATCATGAGATCAGTGAAGTCTCCTTCAGTCAAAGAAATAGAATAGCAGTAACAGAAGTTGTTCCTTACCTAAGAGTTGCTTTACTATTTTTCTACATGGCTATGAAAATTTAGAGTTCTATTGATAATTCACACAGTGAAACCTACATGGGTAATACCTTATGGTAAAGGGTATTCCTCAGTCCTCTGAATTACTGTTATTATGACATCTTCTCATTGACAATTGGTTCAACCAAAATGCACTGACAGAATTGCCAGGCCATTCCAAGATCTGACTGTGAGATCTCTTTTCTTCTTCATCATGATCACATATGCATTCCTGACCATCAATTCACAAAAGCAAAATCTTAAAAAAGGCTGCACGTTCACTTTCTGACATAGAAAAACAAAATCCATTTAACTGCTGGCAAACCATTCTGCATTTTTCATTTTAAAACATAAGTATTATTGATTATAATGCTACATTTTGTGGACATAACTTTCTACACCAGAATAAACCCAATTATTTAATGATTTGCAGGATGCTTTTTGCTTATTTTCAGTTCTCAAGCCTGTATGGATAGGTAGATTTGTAGCTCTCATGAGATACTAACTGATAATACATACATACATACCCTAAAGAATAGTGCGGATCTCCCAAAAGAAAAAAAAAAATGCCACTCAAAAGTTTATCCTGTGAAGTGTGAATTTAACATGGATACAGCTTTTGGATATTAGCTGTTTTTGTCTTCCTGGCCTGTGATTACTTATATATAGGCTTCTTCTTATTTTGAATAGAGGGACTAATTGGACATGTCGGTAAGGATCCAAGGGAGACCAATGCCACATTCCAAATGAGCAATTTGAGCAGGGTTGAATAAAAGGAGTATTTACAAAGAAGTTAGTTCACAAAGGATAGAACTGTCCCTCCCCACTGTGGGGAATAATAACAGCAGAAGTTCACTACAACCACTAGGTCTGAAGGGGTCAGAGTAGAGAATGGTTATAGAATCTTGAGTCAGAGGAAGTTGGGTGGAGAAGGCCACCTGAAAGGAGCTGTGATCTTTTGTTGGGATCCTCTGTGACCTTCTGCCCACCTCAACCCTGCAGGGAAGCAGCCAGAGGAACATATACCCCGACCTCCCTCTCCTACCTCCCTCCGATCTGCTGATGTTCTACAATGGCCAAACCCAACCAGAAGTCAAAGAGCCAATGTGCCTGTTGATGGAGTTCATACAAGTCAGCCTCCAAGGAGCGGAATTGGTTGGAAACTGGATCTATTCTAGGAATAAAAATGGGAAATATTCAGTAAAATGAGTTACTGCATATTCAAGCAAGTACAGAAAAATTCAAAGGAAATTTAAACAATCGGTTATTAATTACTTATTACTAGTAATTATCCAGTTAGTGGTAGCTAGTTATTAACTGGCTACTAACTGATAGCTTCAGAATAACTGGGTATTTTTTAAAAAGATGGACATGGATGTTTCCCCACCCCTCCATACTTCCTAAATAATTTGTAAGTTGAAATTTTATTTTAAAGATTTATTTATTTGAGAGAGAGAGCAAGGAAGAGAACGCAAGCGGGGGGGGGGCGGGGGGGAGGTGGGCAGACAGAGTCTTAAGCAGACTCCATGCTGGGCCCAGAGCCAGACATGGGGCTTGACCATGACACCCAGGACCCCAAGACCACAACCTGAGCCATAACCAAGAGTCTGGTGACCAACTGACTGCACCATCCAGGAGCCCCATAAGTTGATACATTTTTAAAAGAACACACCCTCTGTCATTTTCCATTCATCAATAGGAAAATTAAGTTCAATAATTGATCCAATCCAGCAGCTACAGATAGCATTAGAATTTTTTTATAGAATCTTATGGTTGGAAAGGATTATGGGGAACTTTTTCTTTCTTATCCTCCCCTAATGCATAAATTTCCCCCTTTTAAAAATGAGAACACCATACATCTTTCAAAAGGGCTCTGATTCTGCCTCCAAACGCCTATTAATTCTCTTGATTCTTCCATGATGAATGCCAATTCTTAAGTCCCTTCTCTGAGCTTTAACACCTACTTTCTAACCTTGCCATTCAGTATTTGCTTTCATAAACTTTTATGTTACTTTCATGTGTACATTTCTTCCTTCCCCAAGGCTCTTGAAAAAACTTTGATTATATCTAAAAAAAAATCTGTGAATTGCCTCAAAATTATTACTATTGTTATTGTTATTATTAACATTGTTGTTAAAGTACTCAGACTTTACTGAAGTACAACTTTACAGAATGAATGTACTCAGACTTTACAGAATGTCCTGTATCTCAAGTAAGTCCATTGTTCAGTACTAGAATATAAGCATATATGAACTTGGGAAGGTTTGGGGATTTTTTCTTTCTTTTTGTTAGAGAACCATCAGGCACCTAGATAAATGGGAACTGACGCTTCCCATTTACTTGTGTCCAATTAGAAATAAACACAATATCATAAATCAATACTAAATTAGTCAGAGTTCTTATATGACCATATGATTGGATAGAATTTGAAATAATCAATTTTTATAAATAATGGATTAAAGAATTGTCCTGGAACAAATATTTAAGCAACCTTAGCTTTGATATTATTGTATTTTCATAATGTGATAGAATCATAAAATCTGAAATTTGAGAGCTATCTCAGAGGCCACCTATTTTGGCTTACCTCCCAGTATGGGATTTTTATTTCTGAGGGGATTAGTAAGTTATTTTGCCTGAACATTTTCTGTAGTAAGGAGCTCACTATGCCCCCAGAAAAAGCTATACAAGCAGTTCCCAAACCTAGTTGTGCTTTCATATTCTCTAGATTTTTTTACATGATTATAGATCTTTTTATAAATTAATATATAAAATATATTTAATACTAATAAATATTTTTAACATAACTATTCCTTTGGCCAAGCATAGACTAACTGAATCTCAGAACTCTACAGTTGGGACTGGGTATCTTTACTTTTAAAACTTCTCCGGGGGTGCCTGGGTGGCTCACTCAGTCAAGCATCTGCCTTCAGCTCAGGTCATGATCTCAGGGTCCTGGGATCGAGCCCTATATCGGGCTCCCTGCCCAACAGGGAGTCTGCTTCTCCCTCTCTCTGTTTATGTTCTCTCTCTCTATGTCTCTCAAATAAATAAATAAAATCTTAAAAAAAAAATAAAAACAAAAATTCTCCAAATGCAAAGCGCCTTGGTGGCTTAGTTGGCTAAGCTTCTGACTCTTGATTTCAGCTGAGGTCATGATCTTTGGGTCCTTGGAGCCCCGTGTTGGGCTTGTGCTCAGGAGGGAGTCTGCTTGAGAATTCTCTCTCTCCCTCACCCTCCTCCCCACCCCCCACTCTCTTTCTCCCCTCCTTTCTCTTTCTAAAATAAATAAATCTTTAAAAAAAATTCCCAAATGCTTCTGATGACAGCCAACGTCATTCCTCAATTAGTTTAGCTATTAGAAACCTATTCTCTATGTTTAGCTCATGTAACTCTCTGTAAAACCTTTTATTAATATTTCCTACTCTGTCTCCTTTGAGTTGCATAGAAAAGCTACATAATTTTTTTTAATGAAAATACTTTAAATTTTGAAGGTAGCTAGTATCTCTCTCCCTCCCCACTCTGTGGTATATTTTCCTCTTCTCTAAATGCTCTCTCTTCCTTGAAACTTTACTCATATGACATGAAATACAGACCCTTAATTGTCATGATTAACTTCCTTTGCCACTTCCCCCTTCTCTTGTCCCAATTTCTTTTTTTATAATAATTTTTTATTATGTTATATTAGTCACCATACAGTACATCATTAGTTTTTGATGTAGTGTTCCATGATTCATTATTTGCGTATAACACCCAGTGCTCCATGCAATACGTGCCCTCCTTAATACCCATCACCAGCCTATCCCAATCCCCCACCCCTCCCCTCTGAAGCCCTCAGTTTGTTTCCCAGAGTCCACAGTCTCTTGTGGTTCATTCCCTCTTCTGTTTATCCCCTCTTCATTCTCCTACTAATCTCCCTGCTATTTCTTATGTTCCATAAATGAGTGAAACCATATGATAACTGTCTTTCTCTGCTTGACTTATTTCACTTATCATAATCTCCTCCAGTCCTGCCCATGTTGCTGCAAATGTTGGGTAATCATTCTTTCTGATGACTAATATTCCATTGTATATATGGACCACATCTTCTTTATCCAGTCATCTGTTGAAGGGCATCTCGGCTCCTTCCACAATTTAGCTATTGTTCTTGTCCCAATTTCTTAAAGATAACCACAAATGATCCCAGTGTCCTACAGATGACATTTCCAGAACAGACATTATTGTCTATCATGTTTTAGTTTATGACAGCACCTGAGGATATTGTATTTGTTCTCTCTGTTCAGAAAGCTCTTCCCCAAAATCTGCATAGACAGCTCTCTTTCCTCTTTAAAGCCTATGTTCAAATGTCAACTTCTCAATGAGGTCTTCCTTGACCAGTCTTTTTAAAATAGAAGTCCCCTCTCCCCACATTTACTTCCAAATTTGTTTTCCCTCATAGCCTATCAAACCTCTGTTATGGTACATAGTTTATTTATCTACTTTTTCATTGTCTTTATGCTCCCATTAGAATGAGGACAAGAATCTTTATCTGCCTTTTTTTCTTTGCTATGATTGGCATCAGGTGGACACACATTTATGGTAATGAATGTATAAAAAATGCTGAATTATGCATTATATCTGTTTTAACCATCAGGCATTAGAACATTGAATAGAAGAGAAAAATGAAATTCCAGTTTTGAGTTTGAAGAGACACTAGAAATCCCATCATGTGAGATGCTTCCATCACAGATGAGTAAATTGAGGCCCAGAGATAATTACATATGCAGTAAGAGGTATAGAAACGCCTAAAAACAAGACCTGAATCCCAGTTCGGTGGGTTTTCTTTTTATTGGATTAGATTTCAAAGAAGGCCATCCTTGGTGTGCCCTGGAAATATTTCCTTCTGAAATATTAGATACCCACATTAAGACTTGAGTCTTTGCTTCCTTAAGTTACCCATATATACTTAAATGTAATATTTGATTTAATCATGGACAGATAATTTTAAGATATGATAATTTTAGAAAGGGCTTTTCAAAAAGCCTAAGAAAATATACTCTATGTTTATTCAAGGGGAGATACACCTTTCCCAAATATGTTTTCTCATACGTGTTTCCCACTGATGACTATTCCACATGCTAGCATTTTCAAATCCAGAAAAAGAAAGGAAGAAAAGAAAAGGAGTACATTTTAAAGTAAATAAAATGATAGATGGGGAGGAGTCTACTGGTAATATACTGATTTTTTAAAATGTATTTTTAAATCAAATCTGATAACTGGTAACAAAACACTGTTACTACAGCCTTATACTGACTTCAGTTGATGATCTGAAAGCCCACTCTCTAAACTGAATACACTCAGCCTTGGAGATAAAGGAGTTCTATTCAAATAGCATTTATTAAAGAGTTTGATAGGGAAATGTGTTTTTGTTTAAAACTCCATTATCAAAAAAGCCTGATTTGGGGAAGGTGTCTGCCAATGGTGAAAAGGAAACTCTTTCTAGACCTCTTAACAAGCTTTGGTACCATGGTTCCATGATGCTAGACCTTGCTGAACGAGTCTTTCTCACTGGGGTGTTCATTGCTCAGTTGCTGTAAAAGTAAAAGAAGAGCCTTTGCATTCATTTAAATAGGAATATACTCCTTTGGGGTTTGTTTGTTTGTTTGTTTGTTTGTTTTTGGACACTGATTTGCAGTACTTAAAAATCAGTCATTGAATTTATAACAACCAGAGATAAAGGAGAAACAATTAATAAAAAATCAGTTTTATTTTTCAGATAAAATATTTTGGGGATTTTTAAAGGAATTACATGTATATAGATGTATTTTTTAAATGAGGTTCCAGTGTACATACTGAATATTTTGTCTTTATTTTTTAACCATGAGCCATTTTAAACATATAGATATTGATAAAATAACAGATATCCAAATAACTATTATCCGTATTAAGTAAATAATAACATGTTTCTATGTTTCAGATGTTGTGCTTTAGAGAAACTTAAAATTTTTTATCCTTTAAAGTTTTTCTTTCCTATTTCACGAAGTAATAGAACTCAAGAATTAGAGAAAAACATTTAAGAAAGAATTAGAAGTGAGAAAAAGATCATTGTAAAAATTGCCTAAATTGGAAGCAATACAAGAGCAAATAAACAAATAATGCCAAAATAGATCTTGAAAAAGAAGAAAAGTTTAAAGCATCTAATCTATGAAGAGATTTTTTTTTAAAAAGTATTTGAAGAAAAGTGTCAAATATTAAAGATAAACAAAGAAGCTCTAACATACAAAAAATACAAGTCTCAGAAGAAGAAAGCCAAATTCAGGGAACCAAACAAACACTAAGAATAATAATCCAATAAAAGTCCCCTAAGATTACCACACACACCAAAAAAAGGTTTTTTGAAGCTGCATATTGTAATCTCACACTCTAGGGAAATTACTGGACTTTAAGAAAAAATATTCATTAGGTATCTAGATAAAAAAGATCTTATAAGGGATGTACATGGATAAATCTAGACTGTTGTTAGACTTTTAGACAGCAACACTTTATGCAAGAGAATGGAGTAACATACAAAATATACAAAATGTAAAGAAAATGTAAACTAAGGATTTTATATGCAGAAAAAAATGACTATCAGGTACCAAACTGTTAACATGAAATAACTCAAGGAATATTGTTCCCATATACGTTTCCTGAAGTATGTTCTTGAGAGCAAGATTCCAAAAACCAAGATAATTTGAAAGACATTGTCATAGGACAAGTTCATCAGCATTAAATCTGTACTTATTTATAGTACTAAGTCTAAATGAAAGTTAAAGAAGAGAAGGTATTACGTTGTCAAAAGCCATATGCTCTGACAATATAAATATGGATGAACCATTGAAAGGGGAGTGGGGAGAAAATTATAATAGAATATGCCTCCCCCCAAATTTTTAAACTGTTTTCAGTAATCATAATTTGTAATGACAGTACTGGTATTGATATACTGCAACTGTTGTATGTATAATGGGGTATAAAGCAAATGAGTCATTATGGGATATCCTAACTCTATCATCTTCTATATCTCAATAACCAGAGAAATCACAGTGTAAAGGAGATACAAATGTAATATATAAAATGTTAAAACCCTGTAATCCTGAAATAGAATTAGTAATACTAATATAAACCTATGCAGTGTCTTGTACATGCATACATTTCCAAGCCCTTTCAACAGAAAAGAAGTATAAACAATGACCAACCCAATAACAGTGAGTATCTCTATCCATCAATTATAGTCTCAGATAAAATTTCCCAATAAAAGAAATCAGAGTCTCTTTAAATAGCTGTTTCCACTTCTGGGGACATGAAATACACATATGTCTAGGACACCTTAGTGTACAAGACAACAAGAAAACTATCAAACACTACTAGGATGATGTCAAAAGAGCTCAGGAGCCAAAACAAAGGGTCTCCCACTCACCAAACATGGGGTAATTTTGGTAAGATAACAAATACAGTGGGGTTAGGTTGCCTGGGTGGCTCAGTCGGTTAAGCATCTGCCTTCTGCTCAGGTCATGATCCCAGGGTCCTGGGATCGAGTCACACCTCAGTCTCCTTTCTCAGTGGACAGCCTGTTTCTCCCTCTGCCTGCCACTCCCCCTGCTTGTACTCTCTCTCTCTGGCAAATAAATAAATAATTTTTTTAAAAAAAATACAATGGGTTAAAACACATAAAATAGATAACAAATGCCCCAAAATGACAGCATAATAAGCTTCTGAATTTCCTTCCTCCTACAGACACACTGAATGTACATCTGTACACAGAATAATTCCCTCTGAGAGAAACATAAAAACAAGAAATAATTTTTTTAAAAAGCTGAATGACTCTGACATACCAGGTAAATGAGAAAATCCCCACATGGAGAGAGATAGGAAAGGTGGGACACATAAACCATAAACACCACCTGAGATAAAGTGCCATACAATCAAGAGGGAACCCCTAACTCCCAGCATTGGAGAGTTTGGACTTAGTGCCCTCAGCTAGGGCCCTCAAAACACCTACCTCTGAAAGCCAAGTCCTACAGGATTATAGCAAACAAAGGTAATTTTTAAATGGATGTAAGAATATATCAGATAAAGGGCTAGTAACCAAAATCTATAAAGAGCTCATCAAACTCCACACCCAAAGAACAAATAATCCAATTAAGAAATTGGCAGAAGACATGAACAATACATTTCTCCAAAGAAGACACAAATGGCCAACAGACACATGAAAAAATGCTGAACATCACTTGACATCAGGGAAATACAAATCAAAACCACAATGAGATACCACCTCACACCAGTCAGAATGGCTAAAATTAACAAGTCAGAAAATGACAGATGTTGACGAGGATGAAGAGAAAAGGGAACCCTCTTACACTGCTGGTGGGAATGCAAACTGATGAAGCCACTCTGGAAAACAGTATGGAGGTTCCTCAAAAAGTTAAAAATAGAGCTACCCTATGACCCAGCAATTGCAGTACTAGGTATTTATTTACCCCAAAGATACAAATGTAGTGATCCAAAGGGGCACGTGCAGCCCAATGTTTACAGCAGCAATGCCCACAATAGCTAAACTATGGAAAGAGCCCAGATGTCCATCGAGAGATGAATGAATAAAGAAGTGGTATATATATCTATCTATATATATATATAATGGAATACTACTCAGCCATCCAAAAAAAAAATGAAATCATGCCATTTGCAACATCATGGATGGAACTAGAGGGTATTATGCTAAATGGAATAAGTCAATCAGAAAAAGACAATTTTCATATGATCTCACTCGTATGTGGAATTTAAGAAACAAAACAGAGGCAAGTAGGGGAAGGGAGGGAAAAATAAAACAAGACGGAATCAGAGAGAGACAAACCATAAGAGACTCTTAATCATAGGAAACAAACTGAGGGTTGCTGGAGAGGAGCAGAGTGGGGAGATGGACATTAAGGAGGGCACATGATGTAATGAGCACTGGGTATTATATAAAACTGATGAATCACTGAACTCTGCCTCTGAAACTAATAATACACTATATGTCAATTAATTGAATTTAAATTTTAAAAAGTGAAAAAAAAATGGGTGTAAGAACATCTCTATGGTTGTATATCCAGGTTCAGAAGAGAGGGAGCATGCAAAAATGCCCATCTCCTAGTTTCTCCCTGGAGCAGATAGGACTGCATACTTGCCCAGCTGCTACCTGAGGGTCCAGCTCCTAATCCACCTGCATCTAGATGCTCTCTATGATTCTTCACTTTGGGACACTGACAGATCTTAGGACACCCTCAACTACTGGGAGCCACCAAGAACAAAGACAACAGCTTCAACAATCACGAAGACCTTAAACCCTCAAGATTCCACCAAAATCTGTTGGAACTAATGAATTCGGTAAAGTTGCAGGATACAAAGTCAATATACAAAAATCAGTTGTATTTCTATACACTGTTAATGAACTATCGGCAAGAGAAATTAAGAAAAACAATCCCATTTACAGTAGCATCAAAAAGAATAAAATACTTAGGAATAAACTTAACTGAGGAGGTACAAGACTTGTACACAAATAAAGACAAAATATCGTTGAAAGAAATGGAAGAAGATCTGAACAAATTGAAAACTCCAACTACAGACTTGCCAAAGGAATTGAGGAAAGCTGTTTAGACTAAATTCTCAGCTCTTACTGAAAGACAGGTACATGAGGAGTTAACCAAAGGGAGTAGATCCATAATAGGAACTCATGATCTGACCCCTTAGAGTACAAACTAGCAGCACTGGCATCAACTGGGAGCTTGTTAGAAATGCAGAATTCCACCCCATACCTACTGAATATGAATATACATGGTGTCAAGATCCCCAGGTGATTTCTCTATACATTGTCTTGATAAGCACTGTCTATACAGTTGGTATTCAGAGATGAGACAGACTTTTATTTGGTGAACACCAAATAAATAGCAGTGAGGATCCCTTGGCCAGACAGCAATTTGGATACTAATTAAACTTTGTCACAGGAAGTAGGAAAATAGATGAGGAAAGCAATCAAAGGGTTGATAAATAATGGATTATAGTAATACAGTTAAAGTAATAAAGTTGTCTGAAGGCCTGAGTTTGCAGAAATTCAATGAAACCATTGGAGTAATCACTCTCAAGACTTGTAATTCTTCTTATTGTAATTTAAGAAGCATCAGATGCACCTGCAAAAGTAAAGCCCTTGGTACTATTCCTGTGTGACCTCGCATAAGCCACTTCACCTCCCAACATTCTAGTCTCTCCAGCTGTAGAACAAGATTTACAACTTTCTTTAAGTAAAGGGATTGAGATTCTCATTTGGATGAAATTTATGCAAGTGCCGAGTATGATTATTATTTTAGCTGACAGATAAAAAGATTGTCATTTGTTTTTGAACGTGTTGTGAAGCAAAAGACACAAGGATGAAATTATGCCGATCGTCCTTTTTGTTTTGCCTGCTTATGGAGTTTGATTGAACTTGTCTGAATCCCATGATAAATATGCAACGTAACAAAAGATTAAATGAAAGACCATTTAATTACCTGAATCAGAGCTTGTAAAAATGTATATGTGTTCATGGCAGGGGGGAGAGGATTGGTGTAATTAGTACCCGGAATTTAGGAAAATTGTGTCTAGCAGGAAAATGTGTACATGTTTGGCAAAAATTGAGTGACGGGTCAAGAACTCTTCAAGCTAAGAAGATTATATCAACAGATGCATTCCCCATCTGCTCACTGAATGCACAAAAATTGAAATGGCATTTTTTTCTATCAATTGAAGTTCCAGTTATACTAAGAGGCCACGAATCATACCATGCCAATAGCCAAGACTGAAAAATGTAAAACATGAATAATAGAAGGCAAAAGTTGGCTACTTCGATGTGAAATAAAAGGTATTGTCAAAGACATGTTTTGGTCTTCCTTATGAAACTCACACTCCTGTTCCCAAAAGGCACAATGCAAAGACACACCAGAACAGCAAATCTGTGTTTCACCAAAAGGCACACAATCTAAATGTAAAAACTGGCAGTGCACAGTCTTATTGGGACAATTAGGGCACCAACACCACAAATGGATTTTTTTCAACTATGTAATAACACAATGGTTTTAAAATCTCCCCTTTGAAGTGATGGGGACGTCCATGAGACACTGAGATCATACAATACGTTCTTACCTGCTAGAGGTACAGTGATATTTACTTCTGTGTCTTGCAGTGCTATTTATGGGAGATTGGTGGAAGTTATTTAAGTGAATATGAAAATACCAGAAACTCATATTAAGAAAATAACCATGCAACTTATTATTCATTAAATTACTCATGTATCAACAAAGATTTATAAATGGCAGGATTTATGCAGGGACTACAGCTATTATAAAGAACAATTAAGACTAGTCATCCCTGCCCTCATCAGACCCCACATTGGTCCTCCTTATTCAATTGTGATCAACACCAAGCTGCACATTGTTATATTTTGGCTCACACATCCTTTATAGAGATTTCTCAATCCATCTGACTGCAATTACTCCAACCTTAGAATGGAAATACAGGAAAGTAACATTTCTCAAAGCTCTGGTTATTGCTGTTACTATTTGTTACTGCAAAGATCTATGCAAGGTGACGCTAAAACTTGGAGACTCTGTTTGTTCCAAAATAATTATGTAAAAGCGTTGACAGCATGGGTTGTCTCTCCATGCTGAAGCTGAAGAGGAGTTACATAGATAACAGGCTTTTATTTTCTTTGGGCTAAATGTTTCCTGGGTCAGTATTCCCGACCATGAAAAAGTTTTCAATTAAGCTGTGTTGCATTATCAAATGCAGGTACTGGGATCAGTTGCATGGGGACCAAACTTTAACATCCATTATATTATTTAATCCTCACAACAAAGCGTCTGTGGGCATATGATTGAGAGGAGGGTGAGAAGTAGCATCACATCAGTGAAGCAAATTAAACCTAAGAGGAAAAAACCAGGATCCTCTGGAAATGTAGGCAACAATGACTATTTCTAAGCCAACAGAAGTTCTGAGAAAACCTGGATATAGCCAAAATAGAAAAATTGTGGCAATTAGTGACTTCCTTCTTAGACCACTGTATGGATTATCATGGGTAATTGACCAGTCTGTTGTCGCATGGGTGTTTCTATTCATGACAGAAGGTGCTACTCAACAAGACCAAATACACTGCCCCAAAACCTGCTAAACACCTAATAATTTGTGTGGTAAAATACATTTTACTGGAACAACAGAGGAGGGAAGGATCTTTAGACGCTCCGAAGTTTTGGATAGAAAACTGAACCGCTTGGAAGCACAGATGGTGTTTTCAACACTTCTTTCTAGCAGTTGGGACTTTGGAAAGGATAGAGAAATCTTGGATGTGAACAATTGGCTCTGCAGATGGTGATGGTGAACTGGGTTGGCCAACAGTTTTAAATCCCAGACCGATGGGTTCTTATTCACAGGAGAATTAGGAGAAGGAAGAGGAAGGAGAGGGAAAAGCGGATAAAGGAAATATGACTTAATACACAAGGAAGAGAAAAATGTGTATTAAGTTATGGTTTATCTATTTTATCTTTATAAGTAGAAGTAATCAGAAGGCCACACCTAAAATAGCCAGCTAAGGTAGCAACCAGGGTACAAAAAGGTTTACCAAATTTCAACTGATGAAACAACTCTGAGTAACTTAAGTATGTCACTTGGTACTCAGAATATAGTCATGAGTTATGGGAGTCAGTAAATAGGCTCCACTAAAAAAATGTGATGGGGAGAGGCCTGGGTGGCTCAGTTGGTTAAGTGTCTGACTCTTGATCTCAGCTCAGGTCTTGATCTCAGGGTCAAAAAGGAAAGAAGGAAGGAAGGAAGGAAGGAAGGAAGGAAGGAAGGAAGGAAGGAAGGAAGGAAGGAAAAATGAGCCCCATCTCATTTTTTAGCAAATGCACATCTTCTTAGCATGCTATAAAAAAGCATTAAGTCTCACCACCCTTGGAAAGTAGAGACTGCATTCTTTGCTTTCCACATTTGATTAAGAAAAAGGTCTTCCCTGTTTTAGAATGAATTTTGTTAGCAAGGCCAGCAGAAAGCAGTAAGCAAAAGTGCAGTGAATCTTACCGCACTTTCTGTGCCAGGATGTTGTCACCTTCAGTGTCACCAGAATATCCACCTCCAGGAGATGCCATCTTTCCTTGTGACAGTTGCTTTTGTCCTTGTGAAGGGAGAGATCCCTTACCCAGCAGGGATTAATTTCCTCATGTAACTTTAATAAGGTGCAGGGGTGTGTCCTCAGTGACACAGTGACTGAATTCTTCCCTGATATACATTGATCATTACCCTTCAGAGCTAAAGAAAGCTCTATTTCCTTGGATTCTTTGCTGCTTTTAGTTCAAGCTAATATAGTGATTTTGTTTTCTGGAAATGTTAATGCTTGTTTACATTCCGGGAGCCAGTCAAGACTCTGGATTCCCACTCAAAGTTCATAACCTTAAAGTTACACGGTAAAGTTCGATGTTGACGACGAGGCCATCAAAAGGTATTTCGCCCGTGGAAAAACACCTGTTTATTTTGAAATCTAGAAACAATAGTTCATCAGAAATATGTATGTTGACATATTGTCTGGCTCCAAATTCCCCTTGCTGCACAGTTTTTGTTGTTTTATTTGTATAATTTGATATGAGGAGATTTTGCTGTGCTTAATCAGTCTCTGACTTAGAGATGATGGTATTTACTTACTTGGTGTTGAATTAACATTTCAGATCTATTTTACACATGAAGCTACCTTTTTGTATCATCTGGCCTCCTCAGAAATTCTGGCCACATTAGCAAAAATCTCTCAATGATTAAGCAATATGTCCTTTCCCATGTGATAATATAATATAAGAGAAAGAGCATCAAACTTAGAAGGTCTGAATTCTAGGCCAAAGACCGTCCATCATGAAATAAGGGACCTTAAAAATGTCATTTAACCTCTGAGCCTTAGTGTCCCCATTTTACAGGTGGGGAAATAATAATGTATCCCTACCTATCTTAGCACTGTTCATAGATCAAATAGAGAAAAAGGTACCTAAAGCATACTGTACTATAAACTTACTCAAACATTTATTGAATAACATAATTATTGATGTGCCTAAAATGCAAAGTGGTTCTTCAAAGACTGTGTCTTTATCCACTCCTAATAAAAGTCCTATTGAAAGCATTTTACTGGGAGCTAATGTATCCCTGGTCAATTTGATACAGGAATGAAGCTTAGTCCACAGAAATGGATGGTCAATATATCCCTTCAAACATCTCATTTAGTGTCAGCCTTCTCTTCTGAAATTTTGATAGAATTGCTAATCACTTCAAGATGGAGCCCATGGGTGTATGTCTGCAGTGCCAAGATCCAGATCCTGATTTTAGTGTGATCCATGTACTTTAAATTTGAGGCTTGGCAGGTCATGAAATCAGACAACCTGCAGTGAAAATTTCAAAACACGTAGCATCTTTCTCAGATTCACTGTTTTGCTTCTTAAATGTGAGGCTCGGAGGTATCTTTTTATCTCCAGAAGTTTCAGATCTGCTGAAAAGCCTGGACAAGCATTCGATTGAGTCCCTCGAGTTCCATGCTAGCAGCAAGGCAGAAATACTTTTGGCCTGGCAATTTCAAGGCAGGTGTTACCAGTTGGTTGCCTGAACCATGGAAAAACCTCCTTCTGGCCTTTTTTAAATGTCTGTTTCAAGCGGCACTACCTCCCGATGGGCCTGCCAGGGAGAATTAGTTTCAGAACGCATTTGCAGGAAGTGGAATGAATTAAGCTGCTGGAGGAATTAGGAATGTATATGTCAATGTTGAAAAAAGTATGCCCAAAACAGCAATATTGGATCTGGCATCACTGAAGTTGAACTTGCCTTTTGTTTTGTTTTGTTTTTTGAGGATAGTCAATGGGTTCAGCTGCTTATATTGGAGTTTTACAACTCATGATAGTATACTCAAGTCATAGAAGGTCCTTTATAAAATACAGCCTTATAGCAATTGAAGGCAAAGTATTACAACATCGTGTTAGCGTTAACAAATCTCACCAAAGATTAGAAGATACACGTTTGTTCCTGCTTTCTGAAATACAGGGTTTCCTCACTTTGAAGAATGTAAACACTCCAGAAATGCTAGATTCAATCTTCTGGTGGTTTTCCATGGTTTAAAAAAAGTGATGTGGTTGGTAAGAAAACAAATCCTCTGGCGAATTTTATTATTGGTTCTAAGTGTAAAATGAATAATGAAGACTCTTCAGTGGTTCTTGGGTGTTTGAAAGTTGTGTCTACTTGGAAAATCTCACAAAAGCTTGATGTCTTGCCTAGAAAAGTGAGTAAAGAACATACGACACAATTTATAATTCCACTAGGTTCCTGCTTCACTTTTCACCTGCAACACCCCCAAGCTCCCCACTGGGCTGATCTGTACCTAGCTGCCCACCAGATTTCTCTTATTTTGCTGTTTTCCCTCTTTCTGCAGACTCCTTCTCTCGCAAACCTGGTGTGGGTTCTTGTTCACGGCCTTCATCATCACTGAAGGCCAGTTTGCCCCTGAACCTACAATAAACATGGATCTCGACCAGAAGTGACAGCAGTGAGAGCTATCATTGGTTATCTACTCTGGACAGATGGTGTGCTGAGCGCTTTACATACAATACCCACCACTCCAAACTGGTTTTTGTGGTGTCCAGGATGATTTGTGTGCACCACTGTGTGACCCACTAACTCAGAGGAAGTAAAAGATACTGCCTGCATTTAAGAGATACCACAGATAATTGGCCCATGTCTCTTAATTTTGTTCAAGAACCCCGAGTCACTGATTAAGAATGCCAGACTATGAATGTCTGTCTAGGTTCCCTCAGAATAAGGATGGCTTTAGATCAGGGGCCCAACTTCTCCAGTCACCCCTTGGATTCGGCTGGAGTCAGAGGTGGAACAGCTTTTCAGACCTTCTTGCTGGGAAATCTCATTTCCCAGCCTCACTGCTCTGAAATCATTACCATGCACTCTGACTATTGCCTTCTGCTTTGCTTTATCCACACAGGTAACGACATTGACTCAGGAGGTCTCTCAGTTAGGTAAAGACATGAGGAATGTGATGCAACTTCTAGAAAACATTCTGTCACCCCAGCAGCCATCGCGGTTCTGCTCTCTGCACTCCACATCTGTGTGTCCCTCCAGGGACAGCTTACAGACCAGGATGACCTGGAGTACGCACCAGCCCTGCCTACACTTGCAAGCAGGTGGCGCTGCTTATACTCAAGCACAACTCTGTCATGGTAATGTCACCTCAGACATTTGGAGTGTGGATCCCTCCTCTGTGGGGAGCAGCCCCCAGCGAACTGGAGCCCATGAGCCACATCCAGCAGACAGTGAACTTTATTCTCCAAACCTTGATTATTCACCTGCCCACTACCAGGTTGTCCAAGAAGGTCAACTGCAATTTTTAAGGTGCATCTCTCCGCGTTCGGATTCTACACTGACACCTCTGCAGTCCATTTCGGCGACTCTCTCGTCCTCTGCCTGCTCCTCCTCGGAAACATCCTTGCACCTGGTTCTCCCAAGCAGATCAGAGGAGGGCAGCTTCAGCCAGGGAGCCACAAGTTCCTTCAGTCTGGAAAACTTGCCAGGATCTTGGGACAGGGAAGTAGCGGCATCAATCTCTACGGAACCCTTGGAGAACTTTCCACTGGAAATTGTCACAAGCACAGCAGAAATGAAAGATAATAAAGCCATAAATGTATGATATTTGCGCACGTGCAGCAGCTGCCAGTTTCAAACCCACCATTGCATGACAGCTTTAGTTTGCCTTTTTTGCCTTGGGCAGTTGTGAAGACTGGGCAAAGCTGGGAGTCCTGCAGGAGAGCACGTGAGGAGCCAGCCAAAGGCAGAACCACGTCCGTACTGTAGCAAACACTTGCTAGATCCTTAGAAACATAGCAGAAACAGTTTCCTATACAGGTATTCACTTACTGGTCTGTTTGACAGACTTTTTAAAAGTCCAAAGACCCTGAGGGTCTGAGCAGCTAGAAGTCCCAGACAAAGAAATTGTGGATTCGTTTTGTCCTAGGTGACTTTTGTGAAGTGCAGCAAAGGTTTTTCCTGAGTGCCTGTTTGTCATTCCTGAACAATATCCATAGCACTGTTGGCCTCGGGAGTGCACAGCTCCTGCTGATCTATTTTTCTTTTTGTGAAGGCAAAGGGACAATTATCACTGCATGTCATCTCCTAGACAATCAGTCAAATAGAGCTGGTGGCCAGTGGTTAGCTATTGCACGTTATTTGCCATGTAAATGAACATGTCTTTATTTATCGAAAAAAAAAAGAGAGGCTATTTTTATATCCTTGGTATGAAATATGTATTTAAACTATTTAAAATATTTATAAAGAAATGAATGTTTTCTTTTCATTTTGGTAAAAAAGAAAAAGCTTGCCGTTTTAACAAGAAATGCACTACTGTTATGTATAGTAGATCAAAAGTTATTTATTATTAAGAGGATGTAGTTTCAAAAGGAATCCCCCTTTTATCTGCATGCAGTTTGCAACAAATGTATCCTCACACTTCTGGATTACAAAAGAACAGTGAGGTCATATTTTATTAATGAAATAAAAACACGGACGGAGTGTCAAATATGTGGGCTCTGGCACGGTGGGGGGGGGGCACCTACTTGGGCTCTGCTGATTCATGCCAAACACCTGAATGAAGGCTGCCCCCACTGCGCTAGCATAAATGTCTCCTCCAGGCATCCCACTTTGTTGTTCAGGAGCCCCAAACCTGGTCTGTAGGATATGAGAGCACAACTACTTTAAGCCATTTTAACCTCAAAATGAGGGAGAGAAACTTGGCTGTATCCTTCCTCTGTGCTCTTCTTGCAGGAGAGGTTGTAGACCAGTGCAAATTCCAAAATGGAGCCAAGACTTCTGAGCAATGACTTGTGAGAGTGAAGCCAGCTTACCCTGGATCAGCGTTTTCATTTTTTTTTTCTGTAACGCTCTCAACAATGCTGGAAGTTATGAGGCGCAGGTGTTTTCATTCTCAGTTTGCAAAGAGATAAAAAGTCCCAGAGATTACATAGCTTGGATGCCGGAGATGGTCTAGAACCTATAATGTTCCCTGCATCTCAGCCAACATATAAATTCAGATGCTGGCGTGGCAATGATTTAAACACCTTCACTCAATTTTTATTTGGTATTTAAGAACATTTAGGGCCAAATCATCCCAGACATTCTTAGAAAACATCACATTTACATCCTCGTCCCCCTGTTCTTATTTTGCATCAGAAAGAATAAACAGTCTGAGAATTGTATCATTAAAAACATCTAAGCAAACCAAAACCTCTGATGTGTGAATCTTGTACCTAAAATTGGCTAGAGCAACAGAAAGAAATCCGTAAGAAAAAAGGAAACAGCACCTGTTTATCAGGCATGTTACTCAAGACAATGCGTCTACTTCTCCACCTCCAAAATTCAATCTCTCCTTACCTAAGTGAATGGGAAAATTGAGGCAAAGGCAACTTTCTAGATGTAGTGTATTTATGTTTGTACACATTCTCCCTTTTGCTCATCCTGACCTATATAAACATTTTTAGTACCATTCAAAAAGAACTAATTGGTGTTAGTGTGTGAATATTCTGGCAAACTAGCACAACTATTACTGATGCTAACAATCTTGACTGACATTCTGTTTTTTGAGTAGTGACTATGAACCAACAGATGTTTAGAAATTAACACATGTTGTATTTCCTCATATAATTGTCAAACAATGCTAAAAGTGACTATTATCCTCATTTGGTAAATGAATAATTGAGCCACAAACTTTTTTTAACTTGTCCAGTCACATTGTTTTAAATGATAAATCCAAAATCCCCATGGCCACTCTGGGTACCCCTCCCTTCATGTCCAAATCCATTCTTGTTGTCTTTTAAAACTTTACTAGTAATTACTTCCTTTTGAAATCTGTGACAGAATAAAATAAAATATTTAGTTTTGTTTTTTTTTTTAAAGGAAGCATACACATAGGACAAATTAGTTAAACTGTGAGGATTTGAGCAAGCCCCAGCAAAATGCCTGGAAACATGCCCATGTTTTTCCAGCCAGTGCCCCCTTCTCTCTATCTACTCGTAACGGCTGACTTTAGTTGGCGTAAGAATCAGATGCCTCCCTCAAAGGTCTGCAGCTGGACAAAAATGAATGAGCATCTGCAATGAGGGAGGGCTGCCATTGATTTCTTAGAGGAGGGCAACTGCCTCATCTGAATCAGTCCCAACCTGCTCCTTATTCACCTTTTCCCTCCTCATCATTCTGATCAACAGAACTGCCCCACATCCTGGGCAGCTCAGAATGACATGCTTTGCTTTGTTTGTTTATGTGTGCTGTGATATTATTCCAGGAAATGAGAATTCCAAGTTTTTCTAGATGTTTGGTTTTCTAAACATTATTGTAATGTAAGTAGCAGAAGCCCTTGTCTTCTTATCAGGGATGCATATTTGGATCTCTACATTTTCCTCACCTACCCACTCTGCTGAAGAGGCCAAAACAGGGATCCAGAGGAAAGAAAAGCACTTATTTTCTTGGGCAAGCATATTTTCTTAAAAACAATATTGGGCACTAAAGTCTTCTTTGTAGCTCTAATTAAGAGAACCAGACGGATTAACAGGACGTTATTTTAATTCAACGTAAGAAATTTCTGGCAATGAAAGCCACTTACGAATGGAGTTTATTGCCTTGAGAGGTGGTAAAATCACTAATAAAGTGTCCTTTCAGAGGTTGCATACAAATGCGACAGAAATATTGTTTTCCAGAAGGGTTCTGCATTGGGTGTGAGGTTAGCAGCGTATGTGCGTCAGAATCACATGGGGTACCTGTTTAAACTTTGGATCTAGCTTCGACCGAGTGCCTTTGGGTGGGCCTGGAAATCTCCCACTTAGTGAACTTCCTGGGTGACTTATATACACTAAATATTGGGAAATGTTGGTCTGGAATCTGTAGTAGTACAAGACTGAGTCCTAGCTAATTTACAGCTAGGTGGACTAGCGTCTACATCCTGTTAAAGATAGGCCTGAGTCTATATTTGTGTAAGAGAGACCTAGGCAACCCCCACAATAGTAGTTTCAAACTTTCGTTCGAATGACCTATTTCCAGGGAAACTTAATAAAATAGAGACTTTAGGGACCTGATCCCTAAGATATGGGCTGAGTCCCAAGTGATTCTGATATAGATGTTTCAGGGATCAAACTCCAGAAATATTACCCTAAGCCGTGTAATCGTCCCTTGGATAATGAGGAGGTGGTTCTGTGGGAGGCAGACCAACTAGAATCAAACGAACTGAAATTGACTGTTATGTACAATACTATTTCCATAGCATTCCTAATACATCAATGACATTTTTTTCATGAAAATAATTGATCACTTTCTTCAACAGCGCTTTGAACATTCATTCATTACTTCAGCTAGTAATGGCTGAGTACCTACTATGTGCCGTGTACTGG
This sequence comes from Ursus maritimus, assembly GCF_017311325.1. Classification (NCBI taxonomy): domain Eukaryota; kingdom Metazoa; phylum Chordata; class Mammalia; order Carnivora; family Ursidae; genus Ursus; species Ursus maritimus. The sequence continues at coordinate 35,487,069 of NW_024424453.1, forward strand.
TACCTCTTGCTTTGTAGTAGGTCTTTGTTCTCCTGTTTCATTTGAATTTTCTAGTAGGAAGAAAAAAGTGAAAATGCCTTTTGAAGCCTTCTAAACTGGTCAGTTCTTCCTGGATAGGGAGGAATCCTATTTGGATGTGAAGCAAGCCAACTACTTGGTTAGAGAATGACAGTTATTATGGATGACCCCTGTGTGAAATGGAACTGCTCATGTTAAGATTATGATTTTGTCCAGAGCAATGAACACAGCATGCTCCAAATAGTTCTTGCCATGGCTACTGCTTCTCATGAGGTGTAAGGTCGCCTTTATAAGACATCACCTTTACTGTAGACTTCTGTAACGCTCCAAAGGTCGTCTCCCCTTAGACCACCATCACCACTGAAAACAGAGCTTCAGAATCTGTGCAGTTGCAACAAAAGACTGTTCCCAACAGCTTTTCCTTTGCCTACTTCTTTCAGTTTATCCAAAGGCACACACTCCAAATAAATACTACGTCGAGAAAGGGGCAGGAGTTCTGGAGGGACACAAATGAGTGCTCGCCTCCAACCATTTTTCCTTACTCTGTGACCTTAGACAAGTTATTTAACACTTATGAGCCCCTGTTTCTTCATCTAAAAATCAAATATTAAAATATATCTAACTTGCAGAGTCTTTGTGAAGAGTCAATGAAGTAATTTGTGTGAAAGCACACTGCCTGACATATAGTGAATGCTAAGCAAATGTCAGTTGGTCTCCCTTGGCTCTCCTACTTCCTCTGCTTCCTCCCATCTCCCTCCCCCTTCCCTTCCTCATTCCTCCACCCCTCCTTATCCCACCTCTTCTTCCCCAGCTTCCTCCCTAGCTCTCCCTTTTTCTCCATTCTCCCCTCCCCTGACATCTCCATTCCCTCTCTCCCTCTCCCTTCTCTCTCCTTCTCCCTCCTTCTTCCCCTCCCCTAAGAGTCCCAGGCTAACTTCTAAAAAGTGAGCCCCCTTTGATATTTTCTCTACAGAGACCTCAATCTAGCTCTTACACGACATCACCTGCCATCTATTCCTTACAGTATTATCAATCAAGTCAACATTCATCTTTAAAAAAACTTATGGGGGAAGCACCAGGGAAAAAATACGCCATCTTTGCTCCTAGCCTTCTTACCCCCAACCTGTGTGGCTTCTGTTCTCTATCCAAATTTTAGTAATCAAAACCTTATTTTAAACTCTTTACAATTACAGAAAGATCCAGGAAATTTATCCACTAACATGAACATGTTTCATAAACATGTGTCTTTTTTTTTTCCAATAAAGTTTCTCTACAGAAATTTGCTGTTGCCTCAGAAATCACACACACACAGACACACACGCGTGTGTGTCTGTGTGTGTGTGTCACGCCCACTACCCTGGGACACAGAAGACCTGAGCACTGTCAGCCAAAAGCCTCAGAAAGTACCCTGTGGTAAGGGGCCTTGCCCTGTTGCCCATAGCTCCTCTAACTGGAAGCAGAGATGAGGAAATGTCTGCCACTTCACACGGAACCTTCAAAGGTTCCCCTCGTTATCCCATAGAGAGAGTAGGTCCCACCAGAGGGAATAAGCTAAATGTCACTCCCTGCAGCTTGTGTCCTGAAAGAATCTGTTCCTTAGGTTGTAAAATTCAACAGAGCCCCGAATAAAGAGCTCACAAAAGACAGGACAGCCCAGTGAAGTAGAGACCAGCACATCTGCACCTGTTGTTCAAGGGAATTAAATAAAATGTATATTCTAGGAAAAATAGCTGGGTGGACAAAACGCTTCCTATGGGCTAAACTATGCCTCCGCAGACTATTTCTTTCTGCCTTAGTTTTTTCCCCCATGGAGATAAGAAGCTGGGAATGGGGTGGAATTTAATACTGAATTTAAGGCTCTGTTTTGGGTTGTGCTTTTGTCTTTGTTTTTTCAGTTGGTTTGGTAAAAATAGAACGTATATATGTGAAATATTTGAGTACAACAGAGAATAAAATGGGAGGAAGTGAACTTAAAAGAGAGTCCATGCTGGTTTTTTGTTTTGTTTTGTTTTGTTTTGTTTGTTTGTTTTGTTTTTTTTGTAAGAAACCAGTATACTAACCAGTATAGCTTATTTAAGAATCCCCCCTGGGGTAAAGAGTGAATACTCTATCCCTTTGGTACTCTCAATTTCAGTGGTAAATTTTCTACCAATACTAAGGCTCCTGAACTCCAGCTGGCAGTTCATTCTCCACTCTGGTTTATTTGTCCTGAGAATTATTTCTGAGCTCAGCATGGAGGTCAATGTTAACTGCTGCTGAGGAAGGGCCTCAAACTCACCTCCATTTCTCAGGGAACACAGAGCCCTCTGAGTGGCTGCAGCTACATGCTAACACTCTCTGGTGTCTTTGGGGTCCCCTGCTGTGATTGGCAGTGATGTTCAGGAGCCCCCAGGTTGAAAGGCAGATTTCTGAAAGTTGCCATGGTAACCCATTGCCCAAAATGAGTCATGAGAGTCCCTGCTCTAGTCCAAGGACCTGTAGAACAAAATCAAATTGTCATCTCCAGCTTCTAGTACCCAAAAATATTTGAGCCCTAGACTTGAATCATTTAGTATACCTCTGGCTAACTTACAGAAAAACCATATCCACAGAAAAGAGCAGCATTTCTGACCCTTGGTTCTCAAAGTATGGTCCTTGGAGCAGCAGCAGCTTCATCTGGGAGCTTGTTAAAAATGTAAAATCTTAGACCTCATCCCAGAGCTACGAAATCAGAGTCTGCATTATATCAAGATCCTCAGGTATATGCATTACAGTTTTATAGAAACACTTGGATAGACATTGGTTTGACTTGCCACCCATTAGAATCATCAGGGAAGCTTTCATAAACCAGATTCCTGGCCCTGGCCTCAGATTCTGATTTAGTTTGAGTGGGACCCAAGTACCAGTAATGTTTAAAACTCCCCAGGTAACTCCAGTATGCACCCAGGGTTGAAAAAACACTGCTCTAGAACAGTGGCTCTCAAAATGTGGTGCCCTGACCAGCACCATCAGCATTATCAGGAACTAGTTAGAAATGCAAATTCTCAGGTCCCACCCCAGACCTACAGAGTCAGAAACTGTGGGTGGGCCTGTCACCTGTCATAATTCTGATGCCTGTTAAAGTTTGAGACTACTATTGCTCTAGTCTACAGAGCAAAGGAACCAGCATGGGATAAAGCAGGTCATAAGCAGGAAGGAATTTGAATATAATAGTATTATATAGTAGATGTTTAATAAAAGATACACCAATATTGACCTTCTTCCAGGAGACTCATCATTTTCTGTCTATTTCAAATATCCCTCTATATTTAAAACTATTCTAATAGATGAATATGTCACTTTCTAATTAGAAAAGTCTCCTTACATTGCTATCTTTTCTATTTCTACAGTTTAGTCTAATGACATCCTTGTGAAAATTTTATTCTTAGGATGGCATTGGTGCATCTCAGTTTTATAAGACCTAGCTTGGTAAAAGAATGGTGTTGGTTACAACAGGAAGTCAAAATTATAAGATTAGTGAACCATGGTCTGAGAGAGAAGCCTCTCCCCCAAGAGTACAGACAATGCATCCCAAGAAAAACCAGTCTAATGTTTTTCCTAGTTTTAATTACAGATAGTTTAGAAATGAGGGCTTAATATTTCAACACAGAACCAGCTGTGTATATAAGCCATAAGAGCAACTGTATGCTGTTTTGATCACATTTATAGATGTGAGGCACCTATATTCTAGTATTTATGTATTTAGACTAGACCAATAGGTCTGAATTTATCTAATATATGGTTAAAATGATCTTTATACAGATATTTGCTGAAGTAAATGTAAATGACTTGGGCTGAGATGAACTAAGTTTTTAACTCTAGTACTCAACTATTTAACTTCAAACAAGACAATTACACTCTCCTCCTTTTCATTCCCTCATCTCTGAAATGGGATGTATTAATTTGAGTTCCCCTAGAAACATATTCTGAGATAAAAATTGTAGTTAAATAATTTATTTTGGGGATGACTTCAGGAAACACTGGTGAGGGAATGGGGAAATGAGACAAGGAGGGGAAGGAAGCCCATAAAAAATGTGTTATTGAACAGATAATCAGTATGGGCGACTGAGTCCCAAAAGCCCCAAGTTGCTCTGGAAGACATTGTAGAACATGACCATGAGTTGCCCCTCTTGAGGAGGAAGAAGCTGGTGTATTCATTCCCCAGCTCCCATCTGTTAATGGCTGAGGGCTGCTCCCAGAGATGTTAACTCCTCAGTAGGCCTGGTTTGCCCCATGCAAAGGCAAAGACAAAGCCTTATCAGAGAATCACAGATGCTTGCAGAAGAATGCCTTGGGCAAGGAGTGGAATGGTGTGTGTGTAGCAGAGATGGGCAGATCACCAGAAGCATCTGCTACCTGAGGTATGTATCAGGTCCAGTCAAAGATGGAAACCACACAGTAATTAGAACAGAAAACACTTGATATAAAGAATTATTATTTATGGAGGATTACCTCTAAAGAAGAGATGAAAGAGAATGCTAAAGAATACCCTATGGTGGAAAGAGAGTCCCCAAGAGGAACAAATTTGGAAAAAGAGACTCCAAAGCTAGAATCTAGAAACTTTGTTTGAGTTGTAGACATAGCCCATTGAATGGCAGCGGGGTTTACCTGGTTGCCTGGATCAGAAATGTCCACAGTCACTGGGTTGAGGCTGGAGGGCAGGAAAGTGCATGCAGGGCAAACAAGAAACCCCTGCTGGGTACAGGTGGACCAAGGCTGGTGCCAGAATTGGCAAGCCAAAAGTGAGCTTCACTGCGTGTCCGGCTCACTATTGGTCATCATGTTCCACAGAAGCCAACCAAGAAGCAGAACACAGAAACCAGAATCCCCTCTCTTCTGCAGTGTCTTTCTAACACACTTGCTAGCAAGGGACATGTTTACAAGACACAGCCCAGCATCTGTAATAGCAATGAAGCAGGACAATAACAGGTGGATTTTTGAGGTGAAAGGCAATAATCTGACACAAAACAATGCTATTCACATAATATCATTCCCTATGAAGTAAGTGAAATAACATATATTAAGATTACTTTTTAAAATATTAAGCTCTTTTTGATAATATTTTTAAATGATATGGTAAAACCATGTTTTTCACTGCCACTATTGATTCATTATTTTTTTCTAAAAAATCTTTATCATATGACCTTCTTAACAGGGTTTGTCTTCTCTGTAAGAATGTTATAAATTGACTCCTGTGTCCATATACCTCTACTTTCGTCACCTAAAATTCCTTTAATGGGGACCACGTCTTTCTTCTACAATTAATGACAAGTGCAATATGTCCATTTTAATGCATATAGTAGAAGGACTCTAGCATATCTTTATTTATTTATTTTTTTACTGCAAATTTTGATAAGCAGCAGGGAAAGGGAAGATAATGGCACAGTGAATGAGCATCTGTGAGCAGCTGGAATGTCCTTGCTTTCTCCCCTCAAGGACCTTCAGGAAACCACAGCTCATTCTCTCACCCTTATTAGTGAAGAGTCAGAGAGAGTGAAATCAGAAACACTGAGTTGAAATTCTCTAATATAACACTTTTCTCTCTTACCCTCCTCACCAATGATATGACTGTCAATTAAAATATCACCTTGAGATGTCTTTATCACATACACATCCAATTAATTAACCTTTCCACTAAATAAATTAATCTCTTGACCCATCAATATGCTTCTGGCTATTAATTTATTGTTTCCTTTCAATTACCATTGATGTTCATAATCACTCATAATTCTTAAAAATAGAAAAACAATCTGTCTTAGGTCAGAGCATCCTTCTTTCTTCCTCCTCCTCCCTGCTTCATGAAGCTTCAGAAGACTACAATATAACTCATGGGCACAGAAACCAAATAATAAAAAGTAACCATGGATAGGGACACATCCTTCTTTTTTTAAGAGTTAGGCCCATGGCAGAAAAATTGGCATTTTGAAGGAAATGGTAACAGTGATCAAAACTTTGCTAGATGACCATTGGTCCAGCCCAGTGTGGAGGCAACGTATATAGAGTGAGTTGAATTGGACCAGGTGGCTTCCAAAACCTTTTCTGGTTTAAGATCCTCATCATGGGGGCGCCTGGGTGGCACAGCGGTTAAGCGTCTGCCTTCGGCTCAGGGCGTGATCCCGGCGTAATGGGATCGAGCCCCACATCAGTCTCCTCCGCTATGAGCCTGCTTCTTCCTCTCCCACTCCCCCTGCTTGTGTTCCCTCTCTGGCTGACTGTCTCTCTCTCTCTGTCAAATAAATAAATAAAATCTTTAAAAAAAAAAAAAGATCCTCATCATGGGGAAAGGGGAGAAAAGTAAGACTAAGGGAAAAAATTCCATAGGTCACTTGAACTCTACTCAGATGTGACCAAAATTAAAATTGGTAGTTCATAAAAGCATGGAAGGGGACAGTCTAGTCAAGAGTGAGAAACAACTTGGATCGTAAATATCCAAGTAATTTATGCCCCAACTCTCAAACCTAAAGAAACTCAGCTTCTAGAACCACCAGACAGAATTGTATCCCCTCTTCTGCCTACATGAGGACTGATTCTGGCCAGTTACTTAACCTACCTCTGGGGTTCAACATAATTCTGGGGCTGGGGCAAGAGACAGCAGTTAGATATAAGGTGAAGCAAAGTGAAAAGTAGCAGAACTGGGAGTATACCCCACTACATGCACCTGGGGTGCCTGCTGCTCTGGGGAGACTTGAGTTGGGTCACTGGGATTTGTGTAAATGAGTGTCCATGTTGGAGTTCAATATCCTTTTTCCATGGTCTTCCATGTTTCACCTCTCCCTCTTCTTTTCATATCAACATATGGTGACTTTTATTGACTATCTGCTATATGCCAGGTACATTAAATATGTGCTCTCTTTTAACACTCCCAACAAGTCCATAATATATCCTTTATTATCCTTTTATCACAAATAAAGCAGAGGCTGAGAAACTATGAAATTTCCCACCACAAATAGGAAGCACAGTCCTTCCTTTCATATTCCAAAGACCACATTCGACAGAACTTCATAGTGTTGCTGGATCTTCCTCAGACCTTCCTGGACATTTATAAACACATATTTAACCCTTTCCTTAACTTGAACTTGAAAAACAAATCTTATAATAAAAACATACATTGTGTTTTCCCTTCAACGTGTAACTACTTTTTTTTTAGTTTCCTGATAAACCTGTTACATTGTCAGAGCTTATGATATCAGGCTTATTTTATTGATGAGGATATTGAGACAAGGTTGAATGAGGAGTCTAAACCAGAAAGACACAAAAATAGCTAATATTTTATGGAAACTTACAGGGTAACAGGCACTACACTCAAAGTTTTACAGTATATCAATTCATTTTGTCCTAGCAATAATCCTATCAGGTCGTCACTACTGTTATTTTCATTTATAGCTGAGAAAACTGAGGATAAAAGTAGTTAGATAATACATGCAAAGCCACATTCCTGGTAAGTGGCTGAACTAGGGTTTAAACTTAATTACATTGGTTCCAAAATCCTTGCTCTTAGCTCTACTTCATATTCCAGTTTTAGGCTTGTCTATTACCTGTGTGCCTCTTTGGGTATAAGGTGTTCCAAGACAGCCAATCTTTCAGTCAATTTATATTCCCCACACAGCAACCAGGACAGAGCCTGACACAAGATGGCTGCTGCAAAACTGTGACTGAAAGACCCTGTAATCCCAACAATGACCATTATTTGCAGGGGAATTAATAAAAGATTGGTCATTATAAGGCTTCACATGACACGTTTAGAACTCAGGGCAAATAACTGAAATGACATTTAAATCAGCTGCGCCAAAAGATCTCTTCTTGTGCTTCCAGATCTCCCATCAACTGTATAGCAAAGATGAGATGTAAACGGGATTTGACAGGGTGCAGCTTCTGTGTTCCAATCTGGACCCCACAGATGGGCAGGATCGCCACTCAGTACATTCTATACAATCTTCCTAATCATTATTAACTTAAGGTAGCCCCCTCTGAGGGACTTCTGAGAATTTGTATATCTTAGAGTATCAATTATCCAGCAAATCAATAACCTAAGTACTTAGCATCACCATGCTTATTTTCCAAGAAATGGAAGTCAAGGGAAATGGCATCTTTCCTTAGGCTTAAGATCTTCATATTGTTCCAGTCAATAGATGTTGCTAGTGGTAAAAAGAACAGAAATACACACAAAATGTTTTATTCCTCTACCCAAACCAAAACAGCAAGGCATTCGCACATAAGCATTCCAGACAGGCAGACGCTTTCTCCTTAATGTCTCATTAAAGCAGGTACAAGTTAAATGTGACTCTTGTCCCCCTTGAACTATTCTGAGTTAAGCATGAATTTTTTTGTATCGAGGCTCTCACATCCTCATGTTTGCTACCGGAGCTTTCCTTTAGAACCAAGCCCTTATTATTTATAAAGCTTGAGACTTAACAAAAAATGTCTCTTCTCTTCTTTCCTTCCCTTCCTCCCATCCTTCACCATTGCCTCTCTTCCCTCAATTCATCCCTATATAAGATGAAATATCAACATAGAGAGTTGGCCTAAATGTGAGGTAAAATATTTCCATCATCTGCTCAGAGACATCTGCCAAATATCAAGGTTATTGACCCATGTGGAGTGTAAATATACTTTGGAAAGCACATGTCAAGGGACCTTGGTTTACATTATTCACATGGGCCTGCTCATAAGTAGGCTGCTGGAAGAGAGGGCCACTGCCTGAGGCCACAGTAAGAGCAAGGCCTCAGTGTGGTTCCTTTTAATGGCCCTAATTAATATCAGTTACCATGATTCCTTTACTGAAAAGCAAATGGCTAAATTTTTCATTTCAGAAAAGAAATTTGACAGAGTAAAGACTTTGGATTTTTGGATTTTTCCTACAATATCATCTGCATTAGTTTTCAGCAATCATGATTGAATCCTGTCTTTGCTACAGCAGTTTGTAGAGAGCTAAGTGTGATATGCAGCTTCTGACATGGCTCTCAGGGCTCCCTCTTCTCCTGGTGTTCATGCCCTGTGTGATCCCCTCCCTGTGAGTGGGGGCTGGACCTAGTGACTTTCTTCTAACAAACAGTATGTGGTAAAAATGCTATGCTATCCCTTCCATTTTTAGGTAGCAAAAGGCTGTGACTTCTCTCTTGGTGGTATTTTCTCTCTCAAGCTCTTCTCACTTAATTACTGTGATGGGAAGCATCTCAAGGCAAGGAGCTGAGTATAGCTGCTGGCCAGCACCCATCAAGGAACTGAGGACTTCAGCCCAACAGCCTGCAGAGAACTGAATCTCACCAACAAGCACAGAGTGAGCTTGAAGCTGACCCTGCCCCACTTGAACCCCAGACTGAACCTTGCAGTTTCTGCCTATATCTCGATTGCAGCCTTACAAGAAACCCTGCAGAGGGGACCCTGCAAATCTGTGCTCAGATTCCTGACTCACACTAATTATGATATAAATGTGCATTGTTTTATGCCAATAAGTTTGGGGATAATTTGCTCTCCAGCAATAGATAACTCATACGGTAAGAATTGGGGAGTATGCCCTTAAATTGAGCAGATGGCCTAACCCCCCCTTCTCAGTATAAAAGTAGCTACAAAAACCCCTAAATATTCATGGTCATGGGTTTCTTGATGAGCATGATGTAAGATAAAAAGGAATTTATTGGCCTTAAAAGTTCTTTCTCCCAGAGTTGAACAGCTCTTAGTCTAAATACTAAAAAACAGGGTTCTCTCCTTTGGACAGGGCAGGAGAGCACTTGTAATTTTCGCCCTTTCTTCTACACAGCCCTTTTCCAGATACCATCCAGTTACAATACGGTTGATTAGGTTTCTGCTTTCTATAGTTATTTCTCTGAATTCACAACCCTTTGACCACACTGATTGGCTTGCATGGTTTTCAAGTATCATGCAGATGGTTCTACTGTCCATTTTATGCTGATTGTTACTAGCTTCTATCTCAAACTTATCCCAATAACTACAGTATTATTAGCTCCCGTTTATGTATAAGGAAATCTGACACATGACATATAAGTGGAAGAGCCAAAAATAGAATCCAGTCTCTAGGGCTCATCTCCTGGATCATTCAACTTCTCAATACCATTCCTTCTGGATTGTTTGTGGAAATATAATATGAATTTCAAGATTTGCACAATGAATAGTGCTCATAGCTCCCAGTTCTATCTATTTCTACACTAACATCTTGTACTTAATACCAACCTTGTGTCTTCCTGGGTCATATGGTCCTTCCTCCAGCTTCGTGCTTTCAAAAGTTCATTCTGATTTCTTCCCCAGAGTCTTAGAATCTTAGAATCCGGAATCTCAGTATCTTTACCACATACTTTTTCTTGTCTCCTTGAATGGTTTGGAAAAGGCATGGCTCTTGAAGCTTGACATTCCTGGGTTCCAATTCTAGTTCTACCATTTATTAAATGTGTGACTGTTGAGAAAGTTGCATAATATCTCTGGTTCTCAGTTTCCTAACAGTTTCAGGAGACTCTGTGAGGCGGGGCGACGGGGGGATAATCATGTGTGTTTTAATAATTAAGTGAAATGCTAGATACAAAACATCAACACAGTGTCTGCCGTGTTGTAGGTATTCAGCAACTCCTAATTCTGTCCTACCTGTGACCCTCTTTTCTATTACCTCCTCCATAGCCTTTCCTATGTAAATAGAAGGGAAGAAACTATTTTTCTTGGCTAACCAGTTCTTTATCTCGGCAAAACCCAACATCAATTGAGTACACTGTTGCAATGTTTAAAACATATGCATCCTTCAGGGGCTGATTCTTTCTGTTGCATTGTTTCTGGGTAAGTGCTTTCAACATCACCACACAATAATACTACATAGTGTGTTAGATACCACACAAAATTTCAAAGTGTTCCGGTAAGAGGACTTTGGTGATGATGATATTAAATCCCAAGTACTGTGAACGTTGGCTCCTAGGTAGATCAGCAAACGTCCCATGAGGTTCATCTGCTTTTAGGAAGTGTTGTAACCCCGACAAAATCCCCAAAGTCCAAAGATGGTCAGTGTGAGATCATGAATCAGATCATATGTGACAAACACTGTTTCTTGGAATCTGTCCTCTTCTGAGTCCATTTCTCTCTGCTGAGATTTCACATTGTATGACATCAGAAAGACACTTCACAGACCTGGTCTGATCTCAGTCCTTCCACATCAAACCATGTGATAATCATCCTATGTTGATTTCCAAAAAACTATTTGCTCCTGATAGCGTTTACTCATTTTTCTGATTGTCTGTAGTAGAGGAAAAGTCCTCCAGTTTTTTGTATGAAACTGTTCTGAGCATTAATGTTTGGATGTCTCCACTTCACTCATACCTTTAGACTGTGACACACAACAGCTGCTGGGCTCACTTAAGAACCAAAGAGGAGCCTAGTAAGAAGTCTGTTGATGACTTAAGCACCCCATCAACAGATTTACAGCCCAGCACAGGACAAACTTTCATCCTTTATCTTCAAGATCTCCAGATCCCTATTTAATAACTTCTTACCCAGACGATACAAATTGCTTCCTTATATTCAGTGCAAGGTTTCAAGCTTTGAGTACTTTCTTAAGGGATCTAAGAACTGATGGAGTTCCTGCTTAATAAAGTTTGTATGTGAGAAGTCAAATACTGTCATCTTTCTTTATTCTCTTCTCCATTGAATCATTGTTTATTTTTTTACAAACTGTGTGCAGAGGCTGGACTCGTTTATATAAAAATTTTAATATGAAAGTGGAAATTTCAATAAGACACATATGAAAACTCACCCTTCAGGTGCCAGCTCAATGTCACTTTTTAGGTTTATACTCTTAGAGCTCTATGAGATTTTCTTTCACAGGATTTAAATTTAAAAATATATTTATTTGGTTAATGTCTCTTTCCTAATCAAACCATCAACTCTTTGGGAGCAGGCACCTTGTCTGCTTGGCTCATCATTATATCAGACAACATAGAAGTTAATAAATGTGTGTTTAAATGAGAGAATAAATGAAGGAATGAATGCATAAATGTTTAAAAAGTTGGGATCAGATTTTTTGTGTCACAGAAGCTGTGTCCATAAGAAATCTTATTGACACCAACCCAATTTCTAAGTTGTATTCCCTGTATTTGTCATGTTTTCCACTTCATAGGATAGTGGGTTCAACCTGAAATTCATAGCAGTAGCTGCTCTGCTAGGTACATGCATGCCAATCTCTAGCTTCCTCAGACTCTCCAGGTTCTAAATCAGGAGAGTGGACTAGAAGACAACTATCAACATCCAACACTTCAAGGTTTCTTATCTAAAGAACATGAAATTAGATCAAAGAGTTATCCCAAAACCTGAAAGAAGTTTTGGACCTAAAATTCAACCATACTTGAGTACAGAAGAAAGAAGTGAAGGAAGGAAAAAGATTAAAAGTAAAAGAAGAAAGGCAACATAAGAGAACATTGATTTTTTTTAAAACACAATCTTTGGAAATAAGGGAAAAATAATAATTCGTATGTAACTAGCTATATTGTTACATAATTACCAAAGAATTATAGCACATTTCTCAAAGCCTAAGTTTTTAAAATTGATAAATAGATTGTTAAAACAATGGTATTCTCTCTTACAGTTCAATATGTTGCTAATGCAAACATAGTAAGATACCTGGTGTTTATATTTAAGATAAGTTTCTATGTTTTATCTATCAGGGGAAAATTGAATAAGGACACAGTGGTTTAGAATACCTCAAATTTCCTCAGCTGTAGCTCAGTATGCAGATATAATTAGTGGTGGGAATGGAAATTCCCTGCACTGGGAATTCTGGCTTTATTGCTGTTAAATCCTCTACGCAGAGGTTGGGCCAGAAGGTCTTGAAACCACATGTTCCATTTCCCCTTCCTATCTTGTCCCCATTTCTGCTACTGAGTAGATTTTCTCCAAGAACAAAACCATAAGATGTAAATGGTACCTGTTGCCATAGCAGCTAAAATGTTCAGTTCTACTTCCCTCCTCTCAAAGAGAGCTTAATGTATTCAGTACCTTTCTTGAGGTTAGAACATAAGCTAGAAGGTGGGCGAGGATTAGCTCAGATATTCTCTCAACCACTGAGGTATAGCATCTGTGTGAATTCGTTGACTGTTGATATTCTAAATCATCACCAAATCACTTGTGGTATGAAAAAGAATCAACGAGATGATTGACTGGTTCTGTATTAATACCATCTGTCCAGAGGCTCTTCTAAGAGTTCTATGGCAAGAGAGAACAAGGAACACTAACTCAGCCTGAACTTTCTATGGCTTGGAAAGTTGGTTACATCTCAAGTTAGATTTACATGTTTGATTCCCTGCAATTTAATTTAGCAAGCAATACCCCATTAAGGTTGGCCCTCCCTCTGATTGAGTCAGATAATTACTTGCTTATACTTCTAAGCTTTCACATCCCTTCCAATTTATTTTGTTCTCTCCATGGAACTACTGTCTGCTTGGTTAGTTGAAAGGATTAAATACTAACTGAAATAGAGGTAAGATTTTTTCTTTGATGCAACTACTCTCTGTCTCCATAATAGAAACAGGAAAGGCAGGAGGTCCCACAAACACTGTCACATTTATTGCTAAGTTGGCCATATCCGTCCATTTCAAGGCATGGCTCTATGAAGCTGTGGAAAATAAAATAGGCAGATGGACTGTAAGAAAGAAAAACAAAAACAAACAAGCATATATTTACACAAAGACATCTACATAAATGTTCATAGCAGGTTTATTCATGATAATTTCAAACTGGAAACAATTCAAATGTTCATCAACAGGGGATGAACAAAATGCTTAAAAATAGCGATAAAAATGAATGGTCTAATAATATATTCAACAATATGGATGAATCTCAATAGCATTAAGCTGAATGCAAGAAGCATACTGTATGATTGTATAAAACTCTAGATAAAGCAAATTGAATCTATAATGACAAAAAGTAAATCATAATGGAAAGAACACAAGGGACCTGTGTGGGGGTGATAAAAAATGTTCTGTCTATTGATTGTAGGTGTGATTATAGGAATGTATAAATTTATCAAAACTAATTAGAATACTTAAAATGTAGCATTTTATGGAATGTAAATTATANATTTATTCTTCATTCCTTACTACCAAACCTTGTCAACTCTGACACTGCCTTTTTACCCTGCCCTTCATGTTCAAATAGAAAAAGAGACTCAACATTAAAAAAATGTAATATTTCTTTGGATCAGATGCTATATATCTGTGGTAGGATGGATAATATCCCAAAGATACCAAGTCCTAATCCCTAGAACCTGTAAAAGGAAAAGGGTTTTTGCAGATGTGATTAAGTTAAGGATCTTGTCCTGGACTATCCAGGCAGGATCTAAAATACTATCATCAGAGTTCTTATACAAGAGAGGCAAAGGGATACTGCACATACAGAGAAAGCAATGTGAAGACAGACAAAGATTGGATTAATGGAATCACAAGCCAAGGAATGCTGGTAGCCACGAGAAGCTGGAAGAGGCTTATAAGTAATGTAGTCTCTCCTAGAGCTTCCAGAAAGAGTCCAGCCTGATTTTGGTCCAGTGATACAGGACTAGTGGCTTCCAGACTGTGAGAGAATAAACACTTTTTATAAAATCCCAAACATTTAGAACTTTTAAAATTCCATTCAATCATAAAAGGATTTAATGAGTGAGAATTATAAACAAGACCTCAAGGAGATCTGAGCTCAAGTCACTTATAATCAAAGAAAGGAAACAGATGCTAGCATAAAGGGCAGAAGAGACAGAGACATAACACGAAAGGTTAGATGATGGGAAAACAGAAGAGGAAAAGATCATATCAAACCAAAGAATCAGAGAATGTTTCTGGAAAAAGCCACTTTCAAATCTGGCCTTGAAAATAAGACTTTTGGGAAACAAAAGCAAATATAAACTATTGGGACTATATTGAAACAAAAAACATCTGCACAGTAAAGAAAACCACCAAGAAAACAAAAAGGCAACCTACTGAATGAGAGAAGTTATGTGCAAATGGTATATCCAATAAGGGTTTAGTATCCAAAATATAAAGAACATATACAACTCAACACCCAAAAACAAACAAACAAACAAACAAACAAAAAAAAAAAACCAAAACCAAAACCAAAAAACCAAAAAAACCCCAAACAATCTGATTTAAAAAATGGGCAGAGGACTGAATAGACATTTCTCCCAAAAAGACATACAGATGGCCAACAGACACATGAAAAGATGCTCAACATCACTCATCATCAGGGAAATACAAAAAAAAATGCAATGAGATATCACCTCACACCTGTCAGAATAGCTAAAATCAAAAAGGCAGGAAATAACAAGTGTGGACAAGAATGTGGAGAAAAAGGAACTCTCATATACTGTTGGGAAAGCAAATTGGTGCAGCCACTGTGGAGGATAGCATGGAGGTTCCTCAAAAAGTTAAAAACAGAAATACCATATGATCAAATAATTCCACTACTGGGTATTTATCCAAAGAAATAAAAGCCCTGAACTGAAAAGATATATGTATCCCTTTGTTTATAGCAGCATTATTTACAATAGCTAAGACAGGGAAGTAACACAACTGTCTATCGATAGATAAGTGGATAAGGAAGATGTGATGTGTATGTTTGTATCTGTATATCTATTGATCTATCTATCATCTATCTAGCATCCAGTGATATAATGGAATATTACACAGCAACAAAAAAGGATGAGATCTTTCCCTTTGTAACAACATGGATGGACTGATAGGGTATTAAGCTAACTGAAATAAGACTGAGAGGGACAAATACCCTATGATTTCACTCATATGTGAAACCTAAACACCAAAACAAATGAACAAACAGACAAACAAAAACCAGAATCAGATCCATAAATATAGGAAACAAACTGATGGCTGCCAGAGGGAAGAAGGGTAGAAAGACAGGCAAATAGGTGAAAAGGAGAGGGAGACACAGGCTTCCAGTTATGGAATAAATAAGTCATGGGAACAAAAGGCACAGTATAGGAAATACAGTCAATGATACTGTAATAGCATTGAATGGTGACAGATGGTAGCTACACTTTTTTTTTTATTTAAAATTTTATTCATTAGGGGCGCCTGGGTGGCACAGTCGTTAAGCGTCTGCCTTCGGCTCAGGGTGTGATCCCAGCATCCTGGGATCAAGCCCCACATCAGGCTTCTCCGCTAGGAGCCTGCTTCTCCCTCTCCCACTCCCCCTGCTTGTGTTCCCTCTCTCACTGGCTGTCTCTCTGTCAAATAAATAAATAAAATCTTTTAAAAAATGAAAAAAATAAAATAAAATAAAATTTTCTTCATTAATTAGCAAACTGGGGGAGGGGAGCCACATTAGGACTCAGAGAAGTTGAATCACTATGTTGTACACCTGAAACGAATGTAATATTGTGTGTCAACTATACTCAAATAAATTAAACAACAACGACAACCACAGGCAAAGGAATGTTGAAAAAGAAAACCAGAGATGGTGGCATCACAATTCCAGACTTCAAACTGTATTACAAAGCTGTAATCATCAAGACAGTATGGTACTGACACAAAAACAGACACATAGATCAATGGGCTGAATAGAGAACCCATAAATGGACCCTCAACTCTATGGTCAACAAATCTTCAACAAAGCAGGAAAGAATATTCAATGGAAAAAAAACAGTCTCTTTAACAAATGGTGCTGGTAAAATTGGACAGCCACATGCAGAAGAATGAAACTGGACCATTTTTTTACATGATACACAAAAATAAACTCAAAATGGATGAAAGACCTAAATGTGAGACAGGAATCCATCAAAATCCTAGAAGAGAACACAGGCAGCAACCTCTTTGAACCTTGGCCGCAGCAACTTCTAGCTAGATACATCTTCAAAGGCAAGGGAAACAAAAGCAAAAATGAACCGTTGAGACTTCATCAAGATAAAAAGCCTTTGCACAGCAAAGGAACAGTCAACAAAATCAAAAGACAACCAGCAGAAAGGGAGAAGATATTTGCAAATGACATATCAGATAAAGGGCTAGTATCCAAAATCTATAAAGAACTTATCAAACTCAACACCCAAGGAACAAATAATCCAATCAAGAAATGGGCAGAAGACATGAACAGACATTTCTCCAAAGAAGACACAAATGGCCAACAGACACATGAAAAAATGCTCAACATCAGTGGGCATCAGGGAAATACAAATCAAAGCCACAATGAGATAGCACCTCGCACCAGTCAGAATGGCTAAAATTAACAAATCAGGAAACAACAGATGTTGATGGGTTGTGGAGAAAGGGGGACTCTCTTAAACTGTTGGTGGGAATGCAAACTGGTTAAGCCACTCTGGAAACAGTATGGAGGTTCCTCAAAAAATTAAAAATAGTGCTACCCTATAACCCAGCAATTGCACTACTAGGTATTTATCCAAAGGGTACAAACATAGTGATCTGAAGGGACACCTGCACCCCAATGCTTATAGCAGCAGTGTCCACAATAGCCAAAATATGGAAAGAGCCTAATGGCCATCAACAGATGAATGGATAAAGAAGATGTGATATATATACACAATGGAATATTATTCAGCCATAAAAAATGAAATCTTACCATTTGCAATGACATGGATGGAACTAGAGGATATTATGCTAAGTGAAATAAGTCAATCAGAGAAAGACAAATATTGTATGATTTCATTCATGTGTGGAATTTAAGAAACAACACAAATGAATATAGGGGAAGGGGAGGAAATATAAAATAAGAAAATCAGAGAGGGAGACAAATCATAAGAGACTCTTAATGATAGGAAACAAACTGAGGGTTGCTGGAAGGGAAATGAGTTGGGGGATGGGGTAACTGGGTGGTGGGCATTAAGGAGGGCACTTGATGTAATGAAAACTGGGTATTATATTAACTGATGAATTACTGAACTCTACCTCTGAAACTAATAATACACTATATGTTAATTAAATGATTTTAAATTAAAAAAACACAAAAGAAAATCAATAAGATTTCAGCAAATGCTGACAGGAAACCTGAATGTATTTGAGGGTCACTTGGACAAGTTCATTCATTATTAAACTTCCTTGGGACTCTTGATATCATGGATAGAGCTGGCTCATAGTTCACAAAATATCCTGTGAAATCATAGCGCCACTCTCACTCAATATGGAAAACATAGAATATTGATGTCATTCTTAGATCCTTAATATAATTCTTATACAGGTATTCCTAAGATTTCTTCTATAGGAAAAGTCTTGCTGCTCAGATAAATGCTAAAAATATAGCTTCTCTTGCCACTCTCCTTTTAAATTTGTGTCTAAGAGGAGAGGTCTAGGTTTTGTAGTTGATAACTGTCCCATTATCTCAGACTCATTTGTCCAAAAGGCATAATCCACACATAATTTGTAAGAAAAAAATGAAGAAACGCAACAATGCCTGAAGTGTGCTACACAAAAGATGTTTAGGGACTAATGACCAAAAGCAGTATTTTCAAAAAGAAAACTAGGTTCCAGGTTTTATACCTTGGTGAACTATAAAATTGTGCTCAGTTCCACCAAGTCCCCACACTTTCCTCCCATATGCACACATATTATCATGGGCGCCTGGGTGGCTCAGTCAGTCAAGCATCTGTCTTCAGCTCAGGTCATGATCCCAGGGTCCTGGGATCAAGCCCTGCATTGGGCTCCCTGCTCAGCAAGCAGTCTGCTTCTCCCTCCGCCGCTTCCCCCTCCTCATGTTCTCTCTCCCTCACTCTCTCTCTCAAATAAATAAATAAAATCTTTAATAAAAAAAATTATGAGTGAAAATGAGCCTTATCAGTTATGAAAACACAGTACACTAAATAAAGAAGCTTGGTGCTGGAGATAGAATACTGAACTCAGTGATAAAGAATAGAGAAACCAAAATTATTCACAAATATGGTGGGAGTTTGGTATATGATAAAGTTAATATTTCATACCAATGAGCAACAGATGATACTAAAACAACAAGTATTAAAAACATAAGCTGGGGGGCGCCTGGGTGGCACAGCGGTTAAGCGCCTGCCTTCGGCTCAGGGCGTGATCCCACTGTTGTGGGATCGAGCCCCACATCAGGCTCTTCCACTATGAGCCTGCTTCTTCCTCTCCCACTCCCCCTGTTTGTGTTCCCTCTCTCGCTGGCTGTCTCTATCTCTGTCGAATAAATAAATAAAATCTTTATATAAAAAAAACATAAGCTGGTTTCTAATTCAGTCCTTACACTAAGACATAACTCCCAGAAGATCCAAGATTTAGGTATTAAAATATAAAATAATAAAAGTACCAGAAGAAAAAACACATGTACACACACTCATAAAAAGCTTTGAGTACAGAATTCCTTTCCAATTCATAAATGAAGCTTGGAGTATAGAATGAAAAACTTAGCACCATAAAGGTAAAAAGATTGAAAAGATAAATTAAAAAGGTTGGGCAATCTAACAACACAAAAATGAAAACTTTGTACCAGAAAGAAAGGCCATAAACAAAGTGAACAGCCTGGAGAAAACATATGTAACCAAGGACAAAGTGCTAATTTCTTTATATACAAAAAAACTAGAAATATTAATTAAAATAAAAGATTAGTTACCTATGGAAAAAATGAGAAAAGAGAAGGATAAATGGCACTCGTGGCCAAGAAAATGGCCAAGTTGATGGTATGTTACATTGGTTTCATCTCCTTAAGCGGCAATTTTGCAACATCTGTCAAATTTTAAAGTGCATATACAATTTGGTGGGGGTTTCCATTTCTAGAAAATTATTCTATAAATATTCCCAAACAAGTGCTCATAGATATTTATGTACAGAAATATGTTTTCTCTTTGGCATTGTGTTCTCCCATTGGCATATAAAATCATTTCATCAAATTTGTTCATTAAGATCAGAGATTTAATTGTTTGTAATGGATGGGTATCACCAGCACTCTATGGAAAGAGGTATAGATTTGTTGAAAAGGTTTTTATTATTGTTATATGTTGTAAGGATTTTTATTGGAGAAAAGTCACTAACAATGTTTAGGAAGAGGAGGAAGCAAACTATGGTTACAAAGCCATCTTCCATCATTTTATTTCAAAGAGAAGGGCAATAAAATTTGCAAACATGCTTGGAGTATAGATATCTTCTAGGACTGCAGCTCTGCCGAAACCCGTTAAAGTCACTTGTCCTCATTTCCGAAGACTTCGTTAATTACCTTAGAAATATCTCTCACTCCACTAGCAAATAAGTGAGAAAAAGTTGTGTAGCAGAAGTTGTTAAGGTGAGGGTTCTCTTTCAAATGATTTTTAGCCAGTCATAATGGAGGACTCATCTTCCAAGTTACTAATAACAAAGGAGATCATGAGAGTAGTCTAACCTGAGGTGAAAGCAAAGAATACAGAAGCATTTCATAACTTGCTAAAGCGAGATGTCCCTCCCAATTTTCCAAGAAATAGCTTTTATAATTTTTTGGAATTAAAAATATATGACACATTTCAGACAAGAACCTTCTTCAGCCCCACAGTGATTGCTCATGTTTTTCTAAGTATACAAGAGTCGTCTATGGAAAGCCACATGAGAAAAAGAAAGATTTTTGATTAGCTTCCACTTGTGATTTAAACCTTTGATAACTCAGGGAATAAAGCTTTTGTTCTACTATCTCTCTAGCTGAAAATCTTGTTAAAATATCCACCAAGGTCTTTAAAATTCAGCAGCAAACTCGTGAACCCCTTGTCAGTTAAAGGGAAAGTTATCCCCTAGGAATTCTAATTTAGGCCAATAGAAGAGTCAGGAAGCAGGGGGTAGGGGGTGGTTATAACACAATCATCTATCCTCACAGGTGGAGAATCAACCTTCAGATTTAATCGCAGGTAAGCGAGAGACAATTCTAGCCATAAACTAAGAGGCATCAGATTTTAGGATTTGCTGCCAGTATCTCTGTGATCATTACCCTTGTTACTATAATAATAGAGCCAACACTTGTCCTTATTTTCAGAGAAATTAATTCACCCAAACATACACAGCTATAAAAATGCAAAAATGCTAAATATAAACCAACATTTTTATATGCCACTATGACGACCTTCTTTTGCTATAGTCTGTTTAATCATACCATTTGCTACGTAGAAGCTTTATACATGTTAACATAAACTTCACATGAAGCTATAACCCACTCTCTCAACTGGATACAAAATAATTGATTTATTTATTGTCCACTTACAAATTTATTTTTCAATAATAAACTCTTGTAATAGTCATATTTTTGAAATGTAGAGAATACCAATTGTCAACCCCGTTACTTTTCTTTTAGATCAAAGTGTACCAACTTAAATACACATACCAATTCCACCCCAGTGTTATCAACACAGGATGTTATAATTTTTTAAATAATTTGCTTAGTTAATGTGTTCTATTTTACATTTTTATCACTAGATAGTATGAACGATTTCTCATATTATTCTTTTCCGATTGTATTTCCTCTTTTGAACTGTCAGCCCATGTCACGTGCTTGCTTATTTTTTGTGGTCTTGATATTTGTTCATAACTTTGTGTGTATCCTCAATACTTTATAGATATTAAATTGTGTCATGTCTGATGTAAATATTTTATGGTATACTTTATTTCTTTATGATTTTTTCACCATAACGATATTTTAAACTTTTTTATATAAACTTATTTTCATTTTTCTCATTGTTACTTAGAAGTTGAAAATGTTATCATTCCTCTGTAAGTGAGATAAACTATTTTCTGCCACTTCTCTAATTTGATGTTTTATATTTAACCCTCTAATTTGGTGCTTCTAGACATTTCATTCTTCTTCAGGACACAAGAAGAAACAGATAAATTACAATTCCCGCTCTCAGTATAGCTCTAAAGCGACTGCTTTTTCTTTCACCCAGGAAAGAAGACAGCATGATTCTGCAAAGAGCACTCCACACCTCACCACCCACTCCCCAAACCCCACCCCCATGACAATCATTGCCCTTACTCAAATGGAGGATATTTTAGTGATTAAAGTGACATTTTTATATTTCAAAGTGCTAACCAATTACTTCAATGTGACATATTTAAGATTTTTTCTTTCACTACCCACTTAAAACATTTTTAAATTTTATGGTGACTAATATAACATAATAAAAAATTATTATAAAAAACAAAAAAACATTTTTAATTTTAAAGGCTATTAGAGTAGTTATAGATTCACAGCAAAATTGAAGGTACAGAGATTCCCAATATATCCCCTGCCCCCATACATGCACAGCCTCCCACATTATCAACACTCCCCCACTACATGGTACATTTATTACACTTGATAAACCTGCAATACCATATCATAATCACCCAAAGCTCATAGCTTACATCCCTACCCATTTTTTAAACCTCTGTGAGGTATATCTATACATACTTGTGCTACCCCACTATTTCGTATTTTATTTTTCTACCAATATCAAAATGCCTTAAGCATTATTGCTCCATTATGGATTTTAATATCTAGTAGGCATTATCGCTCTGGTGCTGCTCCTTAATACACTTGTCTTGATTTTTTTACCCATTCATTTCTCAAGTGATTTAGAAGTTCTTACTGAATTTTTAAAACTCCTTTTGAGATTTTGATGGAAATACCATGAAATGTACTTTTTAAAAATTGGGGGGACTTAATATGATGCATTGAGTTACTATGGAAAATTGACTACAGTGCCTCAAACATTTAGAAAAGCTGGACAAAATATAATAGTAATACTAGGATAATTAAATGTTTAACCAGCTCCAAAGTAGAAAAAGGAGAACGGATAAGACAACAAAATTTGCAAAAATAAATCTAATTGAAGATATTAAAAAATTATAAAAATAATAAAAAATATAAAATCATAGCACCATATAGAATAATACCAAAAATAAATGAAAAATTTAGATATACTACTTGTAAGTAATTACATTTCAATTATACTTTTCCTGAATTTATAATTCCTTTAATGTTTTGTTTTAATTAATGGACTTTAATTTTTTAGAGCAATTTTATGTTTATAGAAAACTTGAGCAGAAAGCACATGGAGTTCCCATATACTCCCTCTCCCTCTATCCCCCAGTTTCCCCTATTATTAATATTAATTATTATTATCAATATTTTTATTTAATATTTTATATTTGGTACCATTAATGAACCAATATTGATATAATATTACTAACTAAAGTCCACAGTTTACATTAGAGTTCACTCTTTGTGTTACACAGTTCTACAGGTTTTGACGAACGCATAAGGTCATGTACCCACCATTACAATATCACACAGAATAGTATCACTACCTGAAAAATCTCCTGTGCCCCAGCTATTCATTTATCCCTCCTTCTCTCTCCTGCAACTGCTGACAACCCCTGATCATTTTATTGTCTCCAGTTTTGCCTTTTCCAGAATGTCATATAGCTGGAATTATAGAGTATGTAGTTGTTTCAGATTGGTTTCTTTCATTGTGCAATATGCATTTAAGATTTCTCCATGCCTTTTAGGGCTTGATAGCTCATTCCATTTTATTGCTGATGATATTCCATTGCATGAATATACCAGAGTTTACCTATTCACCGATTAAAAGGCAATTAATTAGTCACTTCTAATTTTCAGAAGATCTCTCATTCATTTTTTCTGTCCTTTAGTGTGAATTACATTAATAAATAGGAAAATTGATAGTGGACACCATTATTATTTTGTTCTTGAATTTAAAATGGATGTCTATACTTCACTCAAATTCGAATGTTGGCCTTTTGCTTATACATGTTAATCATTCTCCCCACTTTTCTGGATTCTTAAAACTGCATTTAGTTTAAAATGTATATATTCTGTATGTTAACTAACTTGGATTTAAATAAAAACTTGAATATAAGGGCACCTGGGTGGCTCAGTCAGGTGAGCATCCAACTCTTGATTTCAGCTCTGGTCATGATCTCAGGGTCATGGCATCAAGCCCCTCATTGGGTTCCACATTCAGTGGAAAGTCTGCTTGGGAATCTCTCTCTCTCCCTCTGCCCCTCCCCTGCTCACATGTGCACTCTAAATAAATAAATAAAATCTTTTTTAAAAGCTTAATATATATATATACACAGTTTTTATTTAAATATATTTTAAAATATATATATGTTTAAACTTTTTCAAATTGTAAAAGATCAAAGAGGAGTTTAAGGAGGGCACATGGTGTGATGAGCACTGGGTGTTATATGCAACTGATGAATTACTGAACACTACATCTGAAACTAATGATGCACTATATGTTGGCTAATTAAATTTAAACTAAAAAAAAAAAACTGGACTTAAAAAAAAAGAGGAGAGATTCTCCCAGGAACTAGCTATCTCTTTCTCTTTACTCAAATCTTGTTTAAAATATCAGTGCGGGGGACACCTGGGTGGCTCAGTTGGTCAAGTGTCTACCTTCATTCAAGCATCTGCCTTCAGTTCAGGTCGTGATCCCAGGGCCCTGGGATGGAGCCTTGCCTCGGGCTCCCTGCTCATAGTGAGTCTGCTTCTCCCTCTCCCTCTGTCTCCCCACCCCCCCGCCCACTCATGCTGCTCTCTCTCTAATAAATAAAATCTTTTAAAAAATGTCAATATGGTTTAGTAATTTTAGAAAATTCTATATAGTAAATTTTTTGAACAATACCCATTTTTTACCTAACAGAATTTTATGGGTTTTTGCACCACTTTACATATTTGTTAAAAAAAAAAAAAAACTTTAAAAGCTTATCAGAGCAAGGTGATCCATAAATAATCAAATTCACATTTTCCTTCATAAATTTGAAAGGTATCTAGTTTGTGTTGTTAGTGGAACTCAATTGATTTGTATGTGTATATATATGTATACATATATATCTGTGTGTATATTTATACATATATTTATACAAAACCTTTCTAGTTACTTTCTGAAGTATTTCCACTAATTCTAGTGTGGGGTTTTGGGTTTTTTTCTTTATTTAACTCTCACGCTGATATTTTATCAGGTCAGGGACCTAAGATTGCATTTGCTCTATAAAGCTTTCAGAAGCTTCTAGTTTCCAAAATGAGCTGTGTAATGTATTATTTACTTTGTTAAATGTAATATTTACTTTCCATGTATTTAATATTTCTATTAGCTATTTATTAGATTAATTAAGGTAAGTCGAAATCTTCTGATTTTCCTTTTCTGGGTGTTTCACACAACTTTTGCTATTTGTGCATATATTAGTGTATTATTTGTGCATATATTAGTGCACTAATACTATTTAAAACATTTATACCTTTTATCTTATTGTCATGATTCTATTTCATTTACCTTTTCTTTTTTTAAAGATTTTATTTATTTATTTATTTATTTATTTATTTGAGAGGGAGAGAGAGGAAGGAAGAGAGAGAGAGAGCTTGTGAGCAGAGGGAAGGAAGAGAGGGAGAGGGAGAAGCACGCTCCCAGCTGAGCAGGGAGTCCAGCAGGACCCCAGGGTCATGACCTGAGCAGACAGCAGATACCCAACTGATTGAGCCACCCAGGTGCCCTCATATCTTTTCATTTTACTCACCATTTTTGCTACCTTGTTATACCTTTTGGTCTATTTGTTTCAGTACATATCGCAAGAGCAAGAAATCACTGGGCCTCTTAAATTATAAAAATCTAGGATTCTGAGTGTTATGTACAAACGAAAGTGCTTATATTATTTGTTACATCTGTTTTATGTTTTTCTAGAGAAGTACACTTTCTTTTTTTTCCCTATTCTCAGAGGACACCAAGTTAGGAATTAGATCAAGCTAGTTACTACAGATGGGTTTTTTCCTGCAATTATGTATGATCATGTTCTTTTTTCTTTTATACTTTTAGTATAGTTAGAAAAAGCAAATTTCTTCTTTCTACCCTCACTCCTAATAATGCCACTCTTGTTTACAACCTAATTCATGGGATTATTCACCTATCTGTAAAGTGAGTAACTGATTTCAATATTTTTTATATGTATTTCCCACAAACTTCTAAATTTGGTCATTTTCGTGTTCTTTTTAGTTAATCATTGATCATCTGAAAATCATCCTTTCATGCTGATAGATAAGATTAAAGATAAGCTTTTTGGAAAACAAATTTTCTGAAGTGTGCTGGACTATACCTTCAGATAGTAATAGCCCCTTGCCCAG
This sequence comes from Ursus maritimus, assembly GCF_017311325.1. Lineage (NCBI taxonomy): Eukaryota > Metazoa > Chordata > Mammalia > Carnivora > Ursidae > Ursus > Ursus maritimus. Next base: position 35,513,187 of record NW_024424453.1, read on the forward strand.
GCATGGTATTCCTGCATCACATTCTTTTCTCTGAGAATATTTCATATAGTACTCTATTACCTTGACTTTGATAGTACAATACGTAAGTAGGAGCTATCCAAATTTTGATTCCTTTGATAATTATCTTTAGTTTTAAGGTGGGAAAGGAAATTTTTATGCTATGGAAGATATTTTGCTTTTTAAAATTTACCTTGGATAGAGTGAGACACTGCTCTCTCCTACTTAAGTTATTTTCTAAAATTTTTATTTCTTTTTCAAGTATGCCATTATCAACATGTTCTTTTATTCTGACTTTTCATTCAGGAGCTTCTGTTTTCTCTCATATTCACCTTTTAGTTACTCTCTTAGGTTCCACCACATTCTATTCCACCAGTCTGACTTCCTGCAGCATTGTGCTCCTGTCCGTTTTTTTTCAGAGATGATGTGAACTGGTTAGCACTATCCTACCTTTTCCTTCCACAATTCTCATATTCTCTTTTATCACTGAAAAATAGATAATTACTATCTTCTAAAATCCTATACAAAATCCATTTCAACTATAGTTAACTGAGTATTAAGAAAATAATCTTAGGAAATTTGGGGGGAAATCAATTATCTGGCCTAAGTCAAAAGTTCTACACTACAAATGAGAAAAGGAAATGGGAAAATTTTTTAAAATGTTCTTTTCCTTCTCTTTTATACATCTCTCATACATCATTACCGGGGTCACATTCTTAATTTAATTCAACTAAATTTAATTCCATGGGTGTGTCACTGAAGGATAAGCACTCTCAGTGTTGGAAGTCACCTCTTAAGTCCTAACTACTTTTGGATTTTGTCTATAGACTAGACAATGGAATGATTCATCCCATCTCGTCATGCTACATTGGTTTCATACACTCAAGTTTGGGACTTAGAGGTTTGAAAGGCCTCCCCTCTACTCTTGCCAGGAGAAGTGAGCACCATGGAGCCACTGAGGTCTTTGGCCTTCCAATCTTTGGCTTTCCTTGTCTTATAGCTGCATTGCTTTGATATTTGCCTTCATGTTCATTTGGTCTTATCCCTGTGTGTGTATCTGTCTCTGTGTCCAAACTTTCCCTTTTTATAAGGACATCAGTCATATTGTATTAGGGTCCACCCTACTGACCTTATATTAACTTGATCATCTGCAAAGAGCCTATTCACATCTGCAAAGGTCACATTCACAGGTGCTGGGTGGTGGTTAATATCACAACATCCTTTTATACAGTTCAACCCACAATAGAAGGGGGCATCAGATTAGCAAAAGGTCAAGTAAGGTCTTCAGCTTTGGATCAGTAGCAATCTTCCCATACTTATGTTTCAGTCAGATGACACCAAGTTAGGAATTAGATCAAGCTAACTATTACACACGGGTTTTTTTTCTCAATTTTAATTTCAAATGTGGTAAATATTTTTTCTTTTTTAAATTTTTATTTAAATTCTAGTTAGTTAACATTTATTGTAATATTGGTTTTAGGAGTAGAATTTAGTGTATTACAGATGTTTTTAATCCTGCACCTTCAATATGGAGTATATAGAAATACCTTCTTTAATTTTCAATATTTTTCAATATTTTCATTTTAATTAATAGGCAAGTGAAAACTTTTGTTCTAGATTAAATAATCTCCTATACTTTTTCTTGAGAAATTAGAAGAGAAGGCCTATTGGTTTTTCCTAACTCAACCATCTTCCTAGACATCATCCATTGGAGATTATTATCAGGAATAGCCGTTCCCTGACAACCTCAATCAATCTAAAAGAAAGTAATAGCAAATATAATGGTACTGTTTCTACTTTTAAACATCCAATAGGAATGCTCAAGATGGTGCTCAAGATAACATCAGTGGTGATTATATGATTTTCAATGGCTGATCAAGCATTTTATTATACCATGCATTAATTCATGCACACAAACATACACACGCACACATGCACGCACATACACACACACACACACACACACACTCACAGAGTCATTCAATTAGTGGTAGCCAACCCAAATTAAGTGGAAAAGGTCTTATTCACCTGTAGCTTTCATAGACAGTTAAAGGTAATAATAATGGAAACCCTCAAAGATACTCATTCTCTCTGTTTTTCCTTTATACCTTTATTTTGGCATGAATTCTTTCATGCAGATACTTTCTTTTATGCCTGCATTTCCAAAGTTTTACCACATTTTAATGGGACTTAGATTTTAATGGCTGTACAAGCAAATGGTTATACAGCAATAACTGAATAAATGAATGGACATAAGATCAGTTTTACTGAAGAATGTGGTTTTCAGCCAACATCATCAATTCTCATTATTTCCTATGATAGCACTAATTTCTAAGGCCCTTTATTATTAAAATACTTCTGATGAAATAAATTGAACTGGTACTTAAAAAATATTTGTTATGTTTCAGGCTAAATTTATAAATCTCTACTAGGTTTACATATACTACATTATATGGAATATTCTGTCATCAAATTTAACTCTATATTAAAATACTTCTCATTGGTCTGAAATCACAAAAACTCTTACTTCCACATGGCTAAGTGAAATGGATTATTCCATTTACTGGGTTTATTTCCAGTAAACCCAGCTATAGGACCAGTAAACCCAGCAGATCATTGAGTGCTGGAAAAAAGCAGTCTTAGTTCCAAAGTTTCTTCTCTATTGTACAGAAAAGTTGGCAGCCCCAAGTCCATCACCCAGAGGCCACACTGAGTCTGGAATTTCAAATGTAGTCAGAGTGGCTTTGTCTCTGGTGGTTGGAAATGGTCATTGGCATTCAGACAGATAGTCACCTTTTTAGCATTTCTTTTCTTTTCTTTATTCTTTACTTTTAATATGACTGTCATTGCTCAAAGGAACTAGGAAAACAAAAAGAAGGATAAAGAATGACAATGTGGTAACAAGAATGAGGGCTGAGCAATCAGAGCATGACTACATAATGTCAGAAAAGTTATAATGCAGTTATCTTCCAGAATTATTTTCTGTGTATACCAAATTGATTGTCATGTCTTTTAGTAGAGGTTTTATTTATTTTTGTTATTTTTTCTCAAGGTGCTATGTGGCCCAATATTTCATATTCATCATATAACTTAGAAATACTTTAATTTGTCGGGGATAATACAAGGAATGAAAGAAGAGTAAAGATTCAGAGGCAAAGAGAAGAAAGTAGAAAACAAACTCGGGATTCAGAGAATTCTGATAATGCAAACCAATACAGAGGAGTGTATGGAGGTGGCAGGGAAGATAAATGCTGGAACCCAATTTGAGACAAAACTTCCTCCTGTGCTTTCTGGGAATCAAAATCCTATCTGTCAGAATTACATTACTGAAATGGGATAAATACCTTATATAAACAGGATGGAAGTGGCTCATATGAATGGGGAATGTGAAGCAGAGAATGGTATGCAGAATCTTGGTCAGTGTCCACTGCCTTCAGGATGATGTCATGGCTGTGAAATAAAATGTATTACGATACTGTTTCAATTGGATTAAGGAGTCTAGAGTGAGTTCAGAGCTCCCTCTAGCCTGATGCTTTTGTCTGTAACACAGGCCTAGAAGTCATGAAATTTGAGGTCCTAGAGATGCCACGCTGGATGTGAGTATCAAAGATTTTTGTGGATTATATTAATGTTGATGGGTGGACATACCTCTTTGGGATGGCAGTGACAAACTATAGCAATGAAGGAAGAAGCCTTTCCATACACAGTCTTCTTTTGGGGGGGGTGGGTTGCAGAGGGAGAGAGAATCTTAAGCATGCTCCACACCCAGTGCAGAGCCTAATATTGGGCTCAATCCCACAACCCTGCAATCATGACCTGAGCCGAAATTAAGAGTTGGACGCTTAACCAACTAAGCCACCCAGGCACCCCCATACACAGGTCTTCTAAGGCCATCTCAATATGTTCCTGAATCTTAAGCCCTGGTGCTCATGGACACTAGGGCTGAATAGCCATGAAGAAACCTTCATGGGGTGAGACTATCTCACTTGTTTCCAGATAATACAGCCTAGACAAAAAGACACCTACCTGATGATTTCAGGTGCTCACCAAATATGCTGTAAAGAACACTCAAACATGGCCAATGCCTTCTTGGTATCATGTGAACTTCTTGGCTGGACTGAACTTGGCCTATATATTCCATTTCTTGGCATTCAAATTTAATTTCTTAAGACTGACTTCCTTGTTGTTCTATCACAGTTGCTACAGAAATACTCAAACCAGAGGTTCACGTGAGGATAAATTTATCAAGCAATTCCAGCAGTAGAGCTGCAGTATTAGCCCTCAGATGTAGGCTTTGAATATGGTGAGTAGCCAGGTAGATATACTAATGCCCCTTCTACCATCAAAGGCTATACTTTGTCGGTAACGCTACCCTGCAAGCCTACAGAAATGATTTTCGGTTGGGGAACATGGGGATTGCAGGATGACCCCTAGACTAGACTAGTTCTTCTTCACTAGTAGATTGGGAGGATTTCCCTGTGGTGAAGGAAGTGTCTCTTAAACCATGCAGCCTGCCTCACCACACATTATACAAGTGTGCCCTCCCCATATTTGCCATCACTTGCAATGACTTACTTTACAAATGCCAACAGAAAGGGGGAACAAACTGATACGTTCATGAGCCATTTATTTATTTATATATTTATTGGTCTGTCTCTAAGACAGGAACCTGTCACATCTTCATGTTCCTGCAACTGAACCACACACCTCTGGCTGCCCTTCTTAGGAGATGTAAGCAGGTGGCTATCCTAGTCCCTACCTAGTTTCTCAAATACTGTCAGTTCAGAAAACTCAGAGACTAACAATAATCACAGTAGAATAATACTGTTAAGATAATAAAAACAATAATAAATGTTATTGAGATTTTACAATGTTTGAAGCACTATGCCAAGTGTTTCAAACATATATTATCTTTCATATTCTCACAAAAACTCTATGAAACAGCTACTACTGTAATATAAGGAATAGGAAATGTAGACAGGATAATAATTTCCCTGATATCACACATCTAGTATGTAGTAAAAAGGAATTGAAATTCAGTTCTGTAAGACAGCAAAGCCCATACTTTTAAACATGCTCAGGAAATACACACACACACACACACACACACACTTACACACTTTATGTATATTCATGTACATATACACGTATACAAATGAGAGAGAAAAATTATTCTCTGAAAATTTTGTTAGTCTCTCTAATTATCTACTAAATAACCATTCTTCCCTTCTCCCTTACCAACCAAAACTCTGATTTTCATAGAGTATCAAGCTGTCCAACTAAAAATTGGTTTCCCAGCCATTCTTATAACCACAGGTAATCCTGTGACCCACTTCTAGCCAATGAGACATAACTGGAAATGTGGTACAAAGTTCATGATAAGTTTTTCTCTCTCCTGATAGAAGAGCTGCCTCTTTTTTCTGCTCCCATTTTTGTTTAGGTTAGGATATGGACTTGATGTTTGGAGGTGTGGAAGCCATTCAGAGATTTTGAGGAGGGAATCAACACACAGAGGATGGTAGAGTGGGAAGATGGAAGAAGCATGAATCTTTGATGACATCAGAGTTCTACTGAATGATTTCTGGACTTTGTGTGATGAAAGGAATCCCTTATTTAAGCCATCATTTGGTGGATTTTCTTCTCCTTTCAATACAGTACAATGCTAACTGATATGAATATTAATGAATACATATCTCAAAGCTCAAGTTTTGTGAATTAAAAACTCTTTGTTCCTACATCTTCTTATAATAGTGTCACCCTTGGTAGTGGATGCTACTAGATTGTAGCAATACCCTTCCCAAACTCCAAAACTTTTATATATGCCTGTTATCATGGTTAAAACAGCCACACAATTATCCACCAAAAAAAAAATACGAAGTGCATAACAGCTTTGATGCTGCAACCTGATTAGTTAAACTAAATTATGGGAGGGGGGTGCATATTGTGATAGCTCCTGCTGCTCTTCAGCCAATTTGCACATTTTCTTAGAATTATTTTAGATGTTATTATCACCCAAACACCTGCTGCTATGTAGGCAGGAAAACAACCTAAAACCAAGTGAGGAAGCAAAACATACTAAATTAAAAACAAATGTGTACACTCCCTAAGTATAGAATACAAATAATAGCTTTCAAATTTGAGGGCCAGAATGCCTGGTTACTAACCAGTCTCTAAGCTACTATAAATGCCTAAACCCATACAGGAAGAAAAAATGATCTGGATAATTTCCATGTTGTTTATTTCTTCTTATTACTCTGTGTTTTCTACAAGATGGGGAAAAATTATTTCAAAAGGTACATTCTTATCTCCTTTCCACTTTTTCAGCAAATCCTGTGTTACTTAATTTACATCACAATTTTTACCCAAAACTGTTTTGAGCTTCTTTACTCAAAAACCACACAGATACAAAATAGTAGGTAGTATGGAAGAAATGTTCATATTAAATATAACTTTATATTATTTGAACGTTGAAAATTGTTGATTTTTTTGAGCTCTAATGAGACAATGCACAGAAGTAGGGAGTTGGAGAAAAACTCAGACTTTCTAAACTGAATAATTTAAGGCTGATTCTTGAATATTGCATTCCCACAGCATTTTCTTTACTCCTAAGACTGCCTCCTGAAAAGGTTTCCTCTTTACTTCCTCCTTAATTGAGTTTTAGAGAAAGGCACTAAAGGAAGAAGGAATCAAAATTCAAACTTCAGTTTCTTGATGACAGCCCTTCATATAGTGATAATTCATCACTGTTCTAAAGTGGAGTTGATGAGAAAGGCCATCAGAAGAGGGTACCAGACTATCTTCTCAAGGGTCACAAAGCTGTTCTGGGATGGTATATTGTGCAACTGGGGAGGAGAAAGTCAATGGGACACAGGGAGGTGGTGATGTGACTCTGAATGCTAAAGGTTTTCAGCAGTTGCCTTCTTTAAGAACAGAGAGATCTAAAAAGGATATTTATAGAAAGCTTTCTGTATTGGATGAAAATGCTTGTGCTACCCCTTGAACGCTGGCAATAATGACTGCCACTATTTTTTAAAGCCTCTAGTAATGGGGAGTTATTCTTTGAATGCAATATTTGAATTGCATTTTGAATCAGTTGGTGACCTGGATTATATGGGTTGAATATTAGGGGCCACTGTGCAAATGGTATGAACTTAGGTGCAGTGCTGCTCTGTGCTGAAACAAAAGCACAATGACCCAAGGCCAGGACTGCCCCACCAACCATGCCAACTCAACTCCTAAAAGAATAGTATCAAAGAGTATAAATGCCAAACACATACTAAAATGTTCTTAGAATATCACTGCAAACTCAGAGGGACAATTTGAGGAAGAATACCATTTTAAATAGCATAGTTCTATGCAGAAAACTGAATACAGCCAGCATTATATGAATTTTCTAAATTTATGGAAATCTAAAAATTTGATCATGAAACTACCTCCTGGGAATTGGTTTTTAACCTAGACTTATTGATCTCTCAGTCTCTTAAGAAATTAGTTTTCTTTCCTCTGGAAGAATGGGTGGAAAGTGCAGATATCCTGGGACAGATCCAGTCTTTTGCCCTTCCTAGTACACTAAGAGCTGATATTTTAGGCCTTACCTTTACTCTAGATCTTGCAATTAAAGAGATTTATGAATAACTGGTCTTGTCTGCTGTCTATCAGAAACTGAAAAAAAAATTTAAGGCACAGTTAAAAGATGTTGTAGGACCAAGAACAGCCCCATGATCCCTGCTTCCTTTGTGCTCTTATGTAATTTTCTCCTCTTGAGTGTTGGCTGAACCTAATGACTCAGTAGTCAATAGAATATGGCAAATGCAATATGATGTCATTGTCCAAGGTGGATTACAAAAAGACTATGGCCTCCATCTTAGGAAGACTCTCTCACTCTTTTGCTAACTTTCTCTGAAGGAAGCCTTCTGCCATGTTGTGAACTGCTCTCTGATGAGGCCCACATGGTAAGGAATTTAGATCTCCAGTCAATATCCAGGGGAGACCAGAGGCCTGCAAACAGCCATGTGAGAAAGCTTGGAAGCAGATTCTCTCCCAGGTCAGCCAGAGATGACTGCAGCCTTGGCTGACACCTGACTGTAGCTTAAAGACAGGTGCTGAACCAGAGGCACCCAGCTGAGTTACACCTCGTTCCCAGCCCACGGAAACTGTAAGATGGTAAATGCTGTTTTAAGCTGCTAAATTTTGGCATAAGTTGTCATGCAGCAGTAGTTAACTAATATGGTTGTCATGACTGTAACACCTCAAAGGCTGAAAAATGCTATAGATTAGATAAGAATATACTGAGTTTAAATTTAGAGGTTAATTATAGGTTCAAGTCTATTGACTAGGACTTCCTGTTCATTGGCCAGTTGTCTCTCCACTCTAGGAAGCATACCCCACAAGATAGCAAGTAATAGAGATACAGGGCAAGCAGCCAAGGAGAAATGTCTTGTCTTTGGTTCCTATATCTCACCTTTATAATGTGGTCTTCCGCAGGACCATGGAACATGGCTTATAGAACCAGGGAAGCATGGAGCAAGTCCAGGTCCAAGTGATTTATACATAACCACTGGTGTACAACAGCTGGTTACATGTGGCTCAGGAGAGTCTGTAGTGCACACTTCTTCCCATCTCCACAATCAATGTAGTGAAGTTGATAGCTTAAAATTGACTATGTTGGGAGGATTTACCCCAACAAAGTTAGCAAATGTTACAAATCCTATTTTTCCCCAAAAACTCAACTACTAAACATTTACTAGCAAGCATATCACTGTTTGTAACCAAGATCTACTAATTATCACAGACCCGAGGAGCCACCTTGATTCCATTTCTGGCAAAGTTAATTAGGGCTAAGAAAAAGAAGATGATCACGGCTGCCCTCAGGGAGGAAGACAAAATGGATAGTTGAATTGGATTGGAAATATCAGTGCAGACTTGGGGAGTCTACATTGACACAAGTATGCCTCAGCCACTTGAATTTAGATTCACAGATGCAAGGTCCTAGTAACTACTGGGGCACCTGGGTGGCTCAGTCAGTTAACCCACAGCCTTTGGCTCAGGTCATGATCTCGGGGTTCTGGGATGGAGTCCCAACCCAGGTTTCCTGCTCAGCAGGGAGTCTGCTTCTCCCTCTGCCAATCCCCACCTCCACTTGCATGTGCGCTCTCTCTCTCTCTCTCAACTAAATAAATAAAATCTTTTTAAAAAAAGATCCTTGTAACTACTGCTATTATCACCATTAAACAGATATAGAAACTGTCCACAACCACAGAATTAGTAAGGGCAGAGCCTACACGTGAACCCAGGTCTTTGTGGCATCATTAACACTATGCTATTGACTCCCACTCTGCTTTGTTTTCTGACCCTTTGGCATTTTAAATCTCAGTAACAACTGTGGGATCAATGGAAAATAAGAAATGGTTAAGGTGAAAGATTCATTAAGAAAATTAACAATATATCTGGGGATAATATGATATAAAAATTAAAGAATTCCATTTGAGGAATTTTATAAAAACATAGCATAAAGCACAGGAAGGAGGCTTTGCACTCATAATCCAACAAAACATGTCTAATGTCTTTAGGTTTCCATGTTCTTGAACTAAGAATGGGACACAATGTGTAGCACTCTCTCCTTAGTCTTTAGAATCTGAATTACATTTTCTAAGGCTCATAGTTCCCATTATTTAGAGGGCTCACTAGTGAATTTACATGAGGTGAAATGCATGAGCTAAACAAATATAAAACTAATTTTTAAAAAAATCAAACAGTCCAGAAAAAAATTTAAAGTCATGTAACAGGCAAAAATTAAATAAGAACCTGGAAGTCAGACTAATCTAAAGGCAACATAAAATGTAGAAAAGAAATCAGAATATATTTGGCCTTTCATTTGCATTAGAAATATGGATTAAGCAGAATTCTCTAATTCCAACCTTAATGACAAGAGAAACATATATAACATACAAACATGAATCAAAATTTCCAAGTGGAGCTGTGTGAGAAAGTGTGCTGCCTGGGTGACCTGCTGAAGAGATAAAAGCTGAAAATAGAAGATCCAGATGCTATATTTGTACAAAAAAACACTAGAGATCCCATAAGCAGTCTTTTCCTATACTACAAAATTTAAAAATGAAATTATGGGAAAAAAGTATTTGTTAAAAGAAAGAAAATTAAATATCACAGGAAGAAACTCCCCCTCAAAAAATGAGAAAACCCTCATCCAATTAGATAAAACATAGGAGCAATGCCTTGCTTTGTATTGGGACACCACAGATCTCAGTAAAAGATCAGAAAACCTATTTGGTTTTCAGTGTACAAGCCCATTCCAGGAGCTAGATAATTTGTACCACGTTAGCATCCTTTCACAAGAGTATTCTTGACTGAACACCTTATTAGATTTTTATTCCTTGCTAGATTCTGCTCTGTAGCACAGCTTAGATTCTTGTGAGGCAAAACATCAAAAGGTTACATGATGGGGGTCTTCTGAGAGTACTGAATAGGGATTTTATATCATTACATACCATATTTAAAAGATATGATATCGTTGGTAGACATTGTTAAAAACAAGAAGCATCTTATATTATTCCTAGAGCAAGTAGAAATTGCAGTCAGCACAAAGGATCTTTTGGGGGTACTAGCTCTGTTCTTGTTTTTTTGTTAATCTAGGCTGCTTACACGGGTGTTTTCCAATTTGTGAGATTACACCAAGCTGTATACTTATGATTTGTCCACTTTTCTGTGTGCGCCTCATACTTCGACAAACATGTCACTAAAAGCAAACAAACGAATGATGGCTACTTGAAATCACTATCCTACCTGTTTTGGGAAGACTATCAGAATATTTATGAAACACTAAAAAAGAGCAGGGGACCGTTCTAGGTGCTATGTGACAGGACTTCATTTCTTCTGGGAGCTTTCTATTCAATAAAAGAGAGAAAAGGGGATACAACACCAATTCATGCACACTGCAATGGGAATAAATAATATGGAGTAATAAGTGATAGGTATTATAAGGTGATGTAGATGCAGTTTTATAGAAACTGGAAGGAGGGAAAATCACTTATGGTGGTAAAAACCAAAATATGGAATATTCTATGCCCTCCAGCCCTGTATCCTGAAACAAGTTATATACTGTGGGCATTAGCTAGATCAATGGAGGAATATAGGGAAATAGCAAAGGCTTTGGAGACAAAGGCAGAGACAGAACTGGTTACAGTCCCAGCTCCATCATTTACAGATTGGTAAGATCATGGGTTAGTTACCCATAGCAATCAATTATTTGTTTTGTTTCCCTAGTCTTTCTTCTCTTTTAAAATTAAAATTATTATGGGAAAGTCAGGTGGACCCCTTCTCTCCTGACTCCAAACTTGAGGCTGTAGTGGAAGCAATGAATCTTAGTACCCAATCCCCTGCCACTTTCATTGGTCCAGGAATGGGCACATGGTCCATATCAAACTAATCAGAGTTATCACTTATGTCTCTTGGGTGAGGTTGCAAGACTATAAGAGAAACAGCTGCCCAGAGCTATGTTCCCAGTCATAATGTGAAAGAATGAAGTTCATATGCAGAAAAATGAAGGGAGAGAAGAATCAGTAAGAGAGGGGCCTGGCACCACTACCTTCCCTTATTCCAGAACACTCTGGGACCTAGTCTTATCCCTGCCCTTTTTGTGGTTTGGGTATTTAAGCCAATTAATTCCACATTTTGCCTAACCTAGCTCCAACTGGGTTTTGATTTTCTGCCATCAAAAAAGCCATAACTAATACATTTCCTCCACTGAGCTTTGGTTTTCTCACCTGCAAAATTGAGAAGACAAATATATAATGTATAAGTTTGTAATAAATGTTAAAAGCTTCACTATCAGTAAAGACAATTGTTCAGTATTAATTCCTTACCATGTCCAATCAATGTGAGGATTTACACAGCCTATTCAAAGATACTCTAAACTAGGATCACTCTAGGGGTGCCTGGGTGGCTCAGTCGTTAAGCGTCTGCCTTCGGCCCAGGGCCTGATCCCAGGGTCCTGGGATCAAGCTCTGCGTTGGGCTGCCTGCTCTGCTGGGATCCTGCTTCTTCCTCTCCCACTCCCCCTGCTTGTGTTCCCTCTCTCACTGGCTATCCCTCTGTCAAATAAATGAATAAAATCTTAAAATAAATAAATAAAATAAACTAGGATCACTCTAAATTACCTCTGATTACACAGCAGCTGAATAATTTATAAACCATTCTCCCATAATCCAATAAAGGCAAAGAGTAGACTGATCTCAAATATTTCCTATGACCCTCCTTCTTCCCCACCCCCATCAGCTTTCATTCCAAACCCATTCTCCTCTGAGTTACCAGATTGTTCTCCATCACAAATTTGATCCTGCCTCAGACCTATTATGGGATTTCATCCTTGTTCTCCACAGCATTTTACTTTTCAATATCACAAAAGGAGTTTTTTATATGGCACACCCTCACATCCCCCTCCCCAGAGCAAACTGAATTAAGCATGTACTTAATTTGGTGCCTTGAATTTTAACTCTTAGCACCAGCAATGTGGTCAACACTTCTGGTTAAATAAGCCAATTTTCACACTTTTTCAAAAGTCTCAAATGATCTCCAAAATACCACAAGACTTAACAATTATAGCTAAAATTTACTGAGTACTTGTTTTGTGACAGGTTCTATGCTAAGCTCAATGTTTGCATTATTTCATTTAATTTTCTCCATGACATTATATTGGTACTGTTATTTTCTAGTTAGGAGACAAACTGAGACACAGAACATTTATATAAAATTTTTAAGATTTTATAGCTAATAAGCTGTAGAGTTCAAATTTAAACTCATGCAGTTATGACATTAGAGACTACATTCTAATACCATGAAAGGATATGAAATAAAGCAAATATTCCAGATTTCAGCTTTGTCCCAGCCTTCCTTCCTATAACCCCTACCCCTCACCCAGATCCAAGTTAGAACATGAATTCCCTAAGCTGGGTCTTCTTATATAGTAAGCAAGCAGGAACACTAGTATAAAAGTTGGCTTATAAATTTGTGTTGGGACGCCTGGGTGGTGCAGTAGGTTAAGTGTCTGACTCAGTTTCAGCTCAGGTTGTGATCTCAGCGTCCTGGGATCAAAGCCCCATCAGGCTCTGCACCAGGCATGAATCCTGCTTAAGGTTCTCTCTCTCTCCCTCTGTCCCTCTTGCTCATGCTCTCTCTCTCTAAAATAAATAAATAAATCTTTACAAAAATAAGTTTGTGTTATATAGACTTAAAGAGAAAAACACTACCTATTTTTAACTCTTCCCACCAACAATCAGAAATATTTCCATCCTAAGAAACACAAAAGCATGTTCATGTGAGAGGAAGACAGACATCAAAGCACTTAGTAAAGAGATTTGCTTATGAAAAAGTTGGCAAAAGTCAGACTTCAGGAAGATTAGCTTGTCAAAAAAAAAAAAACACCCTACAACATAAATATAAAGGAAAAAAGCTGCAAAATTACCAAGGTTATATAGCTTACATTAATCTATTCACAGTAGAAAAACAACTTCCTCACATAGTTATTATATCCACAAAGGACATCACATATCCTTAGAAATCAATTGTGTAAAAGTCAGGTTATAGTTATTTTGCTAGGGAGTAATTTAGAGGAAATGCTTAAAGTTTCCTTTATCTTAGGGACCAGAACTAGACAGGGTGACCCTGTTATTTTTGGTTTATCACATTCTGGAACATCATGTATATGTTTATTCATAATGGTAGCAGGACAAGGTGTTCATTTTCTTCCACATTGACTGTGACTGACATGGCTAGGATGGCCCTGGACAACAGTTAGGTCATCTGGGTAACCTGAAGGATAATGAAAATACCTTGTGAGTGACTCAGAAACTATGTCATTGATAAAGTGGTCTTTACTATTAACACTTCATGGAAGCAAATGTTATAGGAAAGCCTGAGACACTCTAATGAGCTGAGACACTCATGTTTTTCCTTACTTTAAAGAAGACAGCATATGGGGCGCCTGGGTGGCACAGCAGTTAGGCATCTGCCTTCGGCTCAGGGCGTGATCCCGGCGTTACAGGATCGAGCCCCACGTCAGGCTCCTCCACTGGGAGCCTGCTTCTTCCTCTCCCACTCCCCCTGCTGTGTTCCCTCTCTCGCTGGCTGTCTCTATCTCTGTTAAATAAATAAATAAAATCTTTAAAAAAAATAAAATAAAACAAAATAAAGAAGACAGCACAGCCCTCCTGAAAGAACATGGACTTGAAGGTAGTGGACCTGAATCCAGACTCCATAAATTACCAGGAGTTTGACCCCGACAAAGTCATTCTGTTGTGGGTAATATGGAACATGATGATTGCATTTCTTTTGTTAATAGGGCTTTTGTACAAGGACTATTAATATTAGTCAGGGTATAACCAGAGAAGCAGACCTCCTAAGAGACATACATAATAAGAACTTACTTTAGTATTTGATCTTATACAATCATAGGGCTGGTTATGCAGTGTATTTAAGACTATTGTTTTAATGTCTGGTTCTGGAAACCAAAACCTACAGGGAAAGCAATCAGAAAGGGAAAAGAGATGTAATATTGGGAAGCAATAGAGACTAGATAAAGAACTAAAACTCAACAACAATAAAAACCAAACATCTCAGTGCAACAGAATTATTCATCTTATAATTGGAAGTTTGTTAACCTTTGACAAACATCTCCCCATTTCTCACCAACCCCTGGTAATCACCAATTTGCTCTGTTTCTGTGAGTTCGGCTTTTTTAGATTCCATATATAAACGAAATCATACTTAGCATAATGCTCTCAAATTCATCCATGTTGTTGCAAAAGGCAAGATTTCCTTCCTTTTCATGGCTAAATAGTCTGTTGAATATAAAGATATATCACATTTTCTTTATCCGTTCATACATTGATGGACACTTGGATTATTTCCATGCCTTGGCTATTGTGAATAATGTAAAAAACATGGGGATGCAGATATCTCTTCAAGATAGTGATTTCATTTCTTACAGATATATACTCAGAAGTGAGACTGGTGGATCTTATGGTAGTTCTATTTTAAATTCTTTGCATGAGTTCTAATCATAATTATAATTTATTGGCTTTGTGTTTCTGGGCCCTTAAGAACCTGTTTCTTTATTTTTAAAAAGAATATGACAATAGTATAAACTTCATAGTGTTCATTGAAAGAAAGAAATAAAATAATATAAAGTGCTTAGAGTAGAACCTTGCATCTATAGCAAGCACTCAGTCAATGCTACCTATTGTTACTAATTTTGTAGCTGTACAATAATAGCTCCTTAATTGAAAGTTAAGGCTTATAACTTATAAGGAAGTCTAACTATGCAGTACCTGAATTAATTAAAAATAAATTTGACAGAATGTTAATCATAAGCATAGACTTTTGCCACAACTTGGTTTATTATTTTGACTTTTAGCCAGTCATTAGCATTAATAATGTTTCTGAGTATTCAAGTAATTTCTCAAGAAAAAGGCATTACATTTCCCCCATAATTTATAGTTTAATGAAATTTCCAATATGTGAGAAATCATTTCATGACCAGAAAAGCCATTCTGAGCAGCCTCATTTTAAAATCATTGTCAGTGGCTAAAGACTTTGTGTAAAGTTTGTATTCTACTCTTACATGTAGATCATTTCCTCAGTAAAGGGATTTCCAAAGAAAGTTCCCTGTCAATCTAATTATTGTAAATCAAATAATATCCCCTTGACTTACATTATAATTTTAGAAATATGAAGCCATTTTAATAGCTCATTAATTGACTATGACATCTATTTCATTAGATTTAAGATTCTCTACTTAATAATTGAGCAAAACGCAAGCATCTGCCTGCCCAGAGAAAAATATGTACTAAAGGAGATCTGTATGTAGTCATTTTAAATTTAGGTCTTTCTAAAGACAGCTATCCCTTAATAATTCAAGTTTGAGTTTTCATGTAATTTTTTTCTTGGTAGGTCACATTTGTACCTTATTTTTGGCTTTGTTTTCCATTTCCAGGTTGATAATGGCTGCCACAGCAGGGGTCTGATGTAGGGATCATTTCACACCATACGGAAATGCAACTACTGAAATGAACTATTTCACGTCCAAGAAAGGCTGAGAGGACTTTGAATCACACAAGCTGTAATTTCCCAAAGGGGACTTACTTAGGGCAGTGAAGTTCATGGATTTGGAGAAAACTTAGTGAAGCTTTTACAGTGATCAAGACCTCAACTTTAGCAACTTATTTTAAGGCCTTGAACAAAGTCAAGAAAAGGGCGTGTCATGGCAAATTGAGTCAACTCTAAAAAAGTAGGTCTGATAGAATTGTCCTTTTGCAGCCCCAGTGCATTCTTAACTTCTTTACACTTAAAATTATCAAGGAATCCAAAACTTTTGTCTATGTGGGTTATATCTATCAATATTTATAAGTATTAGAAATTAAAACTGAGAAATATTGGAGATATTTATAAATTTATTTAAAAATGCATTTATTAGTTGGCATAAATATTTCATGAAAAAATTACTGTATTTCCCCAAACAAACGAAAAATGAAGAAGAATAGCATGTACATCCCTTTAATGTCCAGCCTCATAGGACACAGCTGGATTCTTAATCAGCTTCTTCATTCAGTCAAATACTATGTGTTTTTTAGACTGAAGTGTATGAAGAAAATTAACCCTTACAAAAATATGCAGTTGGAAAGAGAGGAATATTTTAATAGCTTTTTCAGATATTTGTGGATTTTATTTGATGCTGTGTCAAAACTCAACAAGAGGTAGTTAACTGAAAGGGAAGTTGCAGTAAGGAATTGGAAACAATCTCAGTGAACTTTGCATACTTTATGACATTAAACTCTGTTGGTGTTTCTTGCACTCTGAATGGATCTTTTAACATGAGTGATTTTGTAACATTATGGTCATTTGGAAGATACTGGTTCACTGAGCTATGCAGATGTTCAAATGTTGACACATTTTGTCATACAATATCAAAAATTAATATTTATTAATATCACCACTGATCTCATCAGAAAAGTCTTTGGAAAATGTCAAGATCACATACGTGATGCAAGTTTTCTAAAAATCAAATTTTCACTTGAAAACTTAAGTGACAGCTTGCGTATTTTTGAGAAAACATTTGCAAATACTCAAGTCTAATGATATTTTGTCTGTTAATAGATTTTTCAAATAAAAATGGAACTTCTTTTGTTTGTTTTCCTTTTCTTTCTTTTTTAAAACTTTCGTTTTAATTCAATTAATATACAGTGTATTATTAGTTTTAGAGGTAGAATTCAGGGGTTCATCAGTTGTATATAACACCCTGTGCTCATTACATCAAGTGCCCTCCTTAATGCCCATCAGGCAGTTACCCCATCCCACCACCCACCTCCCGTCCAGCAACCCTCAGTTTGTTTCCTATAGTTAAAAGTCTCTTATGGTTTGTCTACCTCTCAGATTTCATCTTATTTTATTTTTCCCCTCCCTTCCCCTATGGTCCTCTGTTTTGTTTCTCAAATTCCACATATGCATGAAATCATATGATAATTGTCTTTCTCTGATTGACTTATTTTGCTTAGCATAATAGCCTCTAGTTCCATCCACATCATTGCAAATGGTAAGATTTTGTTTTTTGATGGCTGAGTATATTCCATTGTATATATATACCACACCTTCTTTATCCATTTATCTGTGGACAGCTTTAGACTCAAAGCACACAAGTGCTTTATGCATACTTCCCATTATATCACTCCAAATATTTAAAAAGTATACTCTAGGGTGATTTAATAAGATTAACAATTTCACTGCTTCATAAAGGACATTTTTAAATAAAATTGACATTTGTATGTGTAGCAATTAAGAATACATGATTACTAATACAGTTTGGTGGAACTGCCTTGATTTTTACTTCGTTTTATAAGCCACAGCTTTTGTATTGTCAGCACAATATCAACACAATACAAAAGTCAAATATTGCCTTATATTATTATAAAAATAGTTTTAACCTCATTGACTTCCTAAAAGGGCCTGGAGTACCCCAGGGGCTGATGGACCATATTTTGAGAACTCCTGTCTAGAAAATTCCAGGTCTATTTAGTGGGAAATCTGAAAAAAGCCTTTTTAGAAGGGCCTGATGTCTTCAGTTTTAGTTTTCCTTTCAAGATCTAGCTGAGGACTGGAAAACTGGGATTCTTAGTTGTCTGACGGTATAAGGAAACCCAAATTTCTCAAATTAGGGAAAAAATAAAATAAAAATTTTGTTCCCTCTTTTGAAATAAAAGAACTGTGTGAGTCATTCTGACAAATTCCATGTCACTGTGTGAAAGTTCCAAAAACAGTACATTAATTAAATGAGAATAAAAATTAAAATAACAGCATAATTTAGAAAATCTTTAGTTGTGATAAACCATGGATTTTGTCCATTTTAAATTTGCCTAAACATGTCCAATATTGTTGCACAAAACTTTACGTAGATATACCTTAATTGCTCTGAAAACCCTCTCATTTTACAGATAACATAAACTGAAGTTCAAGGAATTTCCACTTAAATCTTAGAACTTTAGAATTGAAACAATCTTTTAGATCACCTAGTTTCACCTTCCTACTAAATGAATTTAATCCTTAGATGAACTTCCAGGATTGCCTTGAACCCTACCACTCTAACAGGAGTGGCTCACTCTATCAGGAGGCATTCTTACATTTCAGACTAGACATCATCAGCAATTCAGATGTTTCTCTTTAAGTTGAAACAAATGAGTCTTAGGCAAACTTTCTAATGTAACATAATATTTCTAATTCCTAAGACCATATTTGCTTTTTCAGCAATCTAAGCATAATATTGGCTTGTGTTGACCAGATGGCTTATAAAATCCATGTTTTTCACATGAATTGTTGTTAAGTCTACCCTAGCCCATCTTTGTATTGTACTGTATTGTTGATATTTTCCTCCAAAAAATAAGTTTTCAAAATTAAATTTCACATGGCTCACTTTGTCCATAGTCTAATTTCTTATGATCAATTTTAATTTTGATTTATTTAACAGATATCACCTACATACAATTTATGTCATCAGAAATTAGAGTGGCCAACCATGTCTTCATCTAATTTTATTTCTAATAGAAATAACAATAGGGAGGAACGAGGTCTATGGCATAATACTAGAGATACTCATTTATTCAATCACATTTGTTGAGATTTCCCAGTAGTGTTCTAGGCCCTTAGCTAACTATCTAGCATAAAAGAGAAGAGAAAGAGAAAGGGACAAAAAGTTTATTAAAGTAATAATGGCTGTGGGGCACCTGGGTGGCACAGCTGTCAAGCGTCTGCCTTCGGCTCAGGGCGTGATCCCAGCTTTGTGGGATCAAGCCCCACATCAGGCTCCTCTGCTATGAGCCTGCTTCTTCATCTCCCACTCCCCCTGCTTGTGTTCCCTCTGTTGCTAGCTGTCTCTATCTCTGTCAAATAAATAAATAAAATCTTTAAAAACAAAAAAAGTAATAATGGCTGAAAACTTCCCAAACATGGGGAAAGAGATGGACATCCAGATTCATGAGGCCCAAAAGACCCCAAACTGGTTGAGTCTAAAAAAGGCAACACTAAGATACATTATAATTAAGTTGTCAAAAGTCAAAGACAAGGAATTATGAATGCAGCAAGAGAAAAGTGACAGGTCACATACAAGGAAACCCTCATATGACTATTAGCATTTTTCTCAACAGAAATTTTTCAGGCCAGGAAAGAGTAGGATGATATGTTCAAAACATGGTGGGGTGGGGGAACCTTGCCAATCAAGAATACTATACCAGCGAACTGTCCTTCAGGATAGAAAAAGAGAAAAACTTTCCCAAACAAATGAAAACTGAGAGAGTTCATCACCACTAGATGTGTCTAAAGGGAATCACAAAAGGGTCGTTTTCAGTTGGAAATAAAATAATGTTAATTAACTTCAGAAAGCATGAATGCATAAAACTCGTTAAGAATAGTAAATACATAGCCAAACTCAGATTCTCTAATATTGTATAAATGATATATAAGTCACCTCAACTTTAGTTGGAAGGTTAAAATCAAACATATTAAAATTAACCATAACTACCATAATTTGTTATTATTTGTTATTACAATAATGTTATTAATTTGTTATTTGATATAAAAAACCCATAATATCAATAACCTAATATTGGGAGGGAGAAGTTAAAGTAGAAATTTTCTGTATGCTATTGAATAAGTTGTTATCAGCTTAAAATGGGACGTTATAGGGGTGCCTGGGTGACTCAGTCAGTTAACCGTCTGTCTTTGGCTCAGATCATGATCCCAGGGCGGGGATCAAGCCCCACAACAAGCTCCCTACCAGCGGGAGTCTGCTTCTCCCTCTCCCTCTGCCTGCCTGCTTGTGCTCTCTCTCTCTCTGTCAAATAAATAAATACAATCTAAAAAAAAAGGTACATTATAAATATAAGCTATTTTATGTAAGCCTCATGGTAACCACAAAGGACAAACCTGCTGTAGATACTCAAAAGATTAAGATAAAGGAGTCAAAGCATATTGCTATAAGAAGTTATTAAATCACAAAGGAAGACGGCAAGAGAAGAAGCAACAAACAAAGGATCTACAAAGCTGTCAGAAACAATGAACAAACTGGAAATAGTAAGTCTTTACCTATCAATAATTATTTTAAATATAAGTGGATTAAATTATTCAATCAAAAGACAGAATGGCTGAATGGATAAAAAGAACAGATTCAACAATATGCTGCCTACAAGAGACTCACTTCAGCTTGAAGGACACCCATAGACAGCAAATAAAGAGATGGAAAAAGATATTTCAACCAAATGTTAATCAAAAGAAAGTAGAGGTGACTATACTTATATCAAAGTAGACTTTAAGCTAAAAGTGGAAAAGGAACAAAGAAGGTCATTACATAATTATAGAGAGGTCAATCCATCAAGAAAAAAACAACAATTATAAATATTTGTATGCCCAACATTGGAATATGTAAATAAATAAAGCAGATACTAACAGAACTAAAAGGAGAAACAAGCAGCAATACAATAAAAGTTGAGGATTTAATACCATACTCTCAACAATGGATAGATCATCCAGGCAGAGAATCAATCAGGAAACAGTGGATTTGAACAATACTATAGACCAAGTGAAGCTAGGAGATATATACCAAACATTCTATCTAATAGCAACAGAATACATTTTTCTCAAGCATATTGAACATTTGTTAGGATAGATCATATGTAAGGCCACGAAACAAGTTTCAACATATTCAAAAGGATAGAAATTATATCAAATCTATTTTCTGGCTACAGTGATATGAAACTAAATTTCAATAACAGGAGGAGAGCTGGAAAATTCACAAATACATGGATTTACAGAAATTAAATAACACATTCCTGAACAACCAATGAGTCAAAGAAGAAATCAATAGAAAAAAAAGTCCAGCTTTCAATAACTTAAATAGATTAAATACTTACTGAAAGACCTAAAACAATAAAACTCCTAGTAGAAAACATAGGGGGAAAGCAACTTCACATTGGTTATGACAATGATCTTTTGGATGTGACACCAAACGATCAAATAACCAAAGCAAAAATATACAAGAGGGACTACATCAAACTAAAAAGGGTCTGCATAGCCAAAAAAAAAAAAATCATCAAAAAGAAAAGACAACTTACATAATGGGAGAAAATATTTGTAAGCACATATCTGATTAGGGATTAATATCCATATTATATGAGGATCTTCTGCAACTCAATAGCAAAAAAAACCCAATGTTTTAAAAATGGGCAAGGACCTGAGTAGACATTATTTCAAACAAGTTGTTCAAACAGCCAACAGGTACAGGAAAAGGTGCTCAACATTATTAATCATAATCAGGGAAATGCAAATCAAAATCACGAGATATCACCTTACACTGGTTAGAATGGTTATTATCAAGAAGACAAGAAATAACAAGTATAGACAAGGAAGTATAGAAAAGGAAACATTTGTGCACTGTGGTTTAGAATGTAAATTGGTGCAGCCACGATGGAAAACAGTATGGAGGTTTCTCAGAAAATTAAAAATAGAACTACCATATGATTCCGCAACCCCACATCTGAGTATATATCCATAGGAAATGAAATCACTATCTCAAAGAAATATCTGCACCCCCATGTTCATTGCAGCATTTACAATGGCCAAGACATAGAAACAACTTATGTGTCCATCAACAGATGAATAAATAAAGAATATATTATATATATACACAATGTAATAGATTCAGCCATAAAAAAGGAAATCTTGTCATTTGCAACAATATGGATGAAAGTTGAGGGCATTATACTGAGTGAAATAAGACAGACAATCAGGAAGACAAATATTGCATAATCTCACTTATTTGTGGAATCTAAAAAGAACACTCATAAAAACAGAGAACAGATTGGTGGTTGCCAGGGTTGGGAAGGTGTGAGTGGGGTAGAAATGAGTAAAGGTAGTCAATAAATTCTGGGGATGTAATGTACACTATTACATTATCATGACTATAGTTAACAATACTATATTGTACACTTAAAAGTGCTGAGAGTAAGACTTAAAAGTTCTCACCTCACATATCAAAAAAAGTAATTATGTTACTAATTATTAACTAAACTTATTGTGGCAATCATTACATGACATATACATATTTCAAATCATTATGTCGAATATAGTAAATTTACAGTTATATGTCAATTATATATCAGTGAAGCTGGGGGAGGTGAGAAGAATCTGAGAAGCCCAGCCTTTAGAACTCAAGTATCCTTTATATTATGTACAATGGTGTCCTTTTATGTGAAATGAACAGAAATACCACAAAATGGGGAAACTTTCTAACTATAGGTACATTTCCTGCATATGTCATGTGTAATTCCATAGGCTGAGGTGCATAAAGATGACATAGATGACATTAATACTCATTTGAAAATCACTCTATCTTTTGTCTATCTTATGTTCTCCTCTCTCTTTCATAATAATCTAGCTGGATACAAAAGTGAAAGTCATCAGATATTTTCCCTCACTATTTTGAAGAGATTCCATCATTATTTTTGGCATCTCTTGTTAAGGATGTGAAGTCGGCCATCTCATTAACTGACATTCTAGGTAGTCTGTCCTTTCTCTGTGGTAGCTTTTAAGAATCTCCTTTTCATGTATGCAACTGATGAATCATCGAACACTATATCTGAAACTAAAAAAAAAAAAAAAGAAGAAGGAGGAGGATGAGGAGGAGGGGGAAGGGGAGAAGGAGGAGGAGAATAAGAAGAAGGAGGAGGAAGAGGAGGAGGAGAATAAGAAGAAGGAGGAGGAAGAGGAGGAGGAGGAAGAGAATAAGAAGAAGAAGGAAGAGGAAGAGGAGGAGGAGAATAAGAAGAAGGAGGAGGAAGAGGACGAGGAGGATGAGGAGGAGGAGAATAAGAAGAAGGAGGAGGAAGAGGAGGAGGAAGAGGAGGAGGAGAATAAGAAGAAGAAGGAGGAGGAGGAAGAGGAGGAGGAGGAGGAGAAGGAGGAGGAGGAGGAGGAGGAGGAGGAGAAAGAGGAGAATCTCTTTTTCTCTTGGTGTTCTGCTGTTTCAATACCAAGTATAGGGTAGATGTTTTTATTCCAGCCCCTGTTTACAGTGCCCTTCCATCCTGAGTACTCTGCCTTTGTTCCTGCCACTAGTGTTTCAAATCTTGTTTCTTCAAAATTCTTTCTATTCTCTTCCTCTAGAAATCTTAGTAAGCATATATGGAAAGTTATCAATAATTTCTATAGCTCTCAACTGCTGTTTAATATTTGATATCCACCTCTCTCTGCTGTTTTCAAAGTGGATAACCCAGAATTCCTTTCCGTTTCTCTAATTCTTTACCTCCATACAGTCTAAGATTTGTTTCATTGATTGCAGTTATTTTTAAAATCTATTGATTCCCTTTCTATACACATGCTCCTCTTTCATATTACCTGATTTCATAATTCCTTGGTTTTTTAATTAAAGAACTACTTCATTGCTATAAGTATACAAATTTTAATATTTTTGTCACACAAGATTGTAACATTAATTTTACCTAGAGTGAGTAAATGTTCCTATTTTATTGTAGGCCATGTTTCTCCACAACCATATTAATGAAAGGGAATATGTATTCATATGTGTTCTCCAACACTCTTCTGATAAAGTAGTTTATTTGATCATTAATGGGGAATAGAAAGGGAAAGGCAAAATCTGAGGTGATTTTGGTGATTCCTCCCAGATGGAATTACTTTCCCCTTAATTTATCCCAATTTTAAATTCCATTTTCCAAAAAGAGTTTACTTTGTTAAAGCAATAAAATGAGAAGTTAGAGTCAGTACAGCTCTAAATCATCATGTGCAGTGCTGGTATCTGATCTGTGAAAAGTATTAAAAATAAGATTCCTGCTACAGGAAGAATCATGTACTTGATCTGAAATCATTCATTCTATAATCTCCACTACATTGATCTCTCTCTTATGACTTTTTTTTTTCTGTAGTAAACACCACATGATTTATATTTTGCTATGCACTGAGGTTTACAGATAAACTCTGGGAGTGTGCAAGCCTCCATCAGATGCATCCTAGTGAGGCTGAAATGTTTTCATGATGCATAATGATCCTTCTACCAGGTGCAGCACCATAACACAAATTCAAGGGAAGCATTACAACTGCCATATAAACTTAAAAATACCCATCAAAGATTTCATTCGGGAGGTTTTTCTATTTAGCCCTGAGATCAGAGTAAGATGCCATATCACTTTACTTACTTTTTTACAATTGTCTTAATTATGAGTATTGCCATACTGGGTTATTTTCTACACTGGTCATATCTATAAGTTAAACTATAATGGTTTCAACTACTGGTTTGGCAAACAAAATAGTTCTATAATTGTAATATCAAGAGAAGATTTATAGATGAACACTGTAGCTTCTTTCTTTAAAATCAGTTAAAATATTAGACAAATGTTTTTGAAAGATCCTAACTTCCCCCCAAAAACATACTGTAGATTCATAATTAAT
Source organism: Ursus maritimus (assembly GCF_017311325.1). Lineage (NCBI taxonomy): Eukaryota > Metazoa > Chordata > Mammalia > Carnivora > Ursidae > Ursus > Ursus maritimus. The sequence continues at coordinate 35,538,198 of NW_024424453.1, forward strand.
ATGTTCATCCAAGCTTTTCTTAAAATTGTAATCAGATCAATCAATTGCTGAGAACTCATTCTACATAAAATGATATACAAATTTCTTCAATTCCAAAATTAGCAAGGTACAATCCCGTATTTGCTACTTTTGTCAATTATATTAAGTATAAATATCCACATACGGCTTGGATTTGGATTAATTGTGCTGTTGCCAGTCAATCTGAAAGAGGATTTTTAAATTATCCATCCAACATTTTTTTTTTTTTTTTTTTACTATGTAGCAGACATTGTCTCTGCTCCATCTGCATCCCTCAGATTCCCTTTACATTTTCTGGGCACCCCTACTCCCACATCTGTGCTTTCACTTTTAATTGCCTGCCTCTGCTATCTTCTTCATAAAACTTCTTTGGGCTATGAGAGTCACTTTGCTTGCTTTCCCTGCTAGGGCAGAGAACCAGAAGGGCCTACGAGTTTATGTCCCCCAAGAGTGGTCATTTCCAATGACTGATTAGTGGAAAGCTAACTCCTGACTTGGGCTGGGAAAAATAGGAGATGTAAGATTCCAGAGCTCTCACTGAGATCAGGATGAGGCTTATTTCATCCTCTCATCAAGTGGGACATCACCTGAAATTACACCATTTCTGGGCTTCTGCCCTTTCCCTGTCCTGTCACCCCTCCCCCTGCCCCCAACACCAACTCTCTTTCTCCTGGGAACACTTTCTAATAAAATCACTTGCACTCGAATCCTCACCCTGGTAACTCCTTCTAAGGAACCTAACCAAGGTATACTATGTGTCACACTTGGGGCTGAATTCTAAGGATATAACAGCATGCAAATGAAATATAGAAACAGCCATTTAGAGCTCACAGTCTGATGAAGAAGATGGGACACTGAACCAGAATTAAAGTACACTGTGAGGAGGACTCTCTCAGGATACAGACAGTGCTTTAGGACAAGGAGCACATAATCTTGTAGGGTGGCAATTGTCAGAAATGGCTTACCAGAGGAAGCGGTATTGAAACTGAAACCTAAAGGCTAAACGAGTTATCCATGCAAAGGGCAGTGTGGAAAAGTGCAAAGTGAACATGAAGTGCAAAAGGCCAGAGTGAACAGAGTGCACAGTCAGATCATTTAGTGAAGAAATTAATCTAGAGCCTGTGTCTTACTGCATTGTCCTATGATTCAAGAATTACAAGCAGGACTTAATTGAATGAGACCTTTGGAATGGTCCATTCTTGCATTTAATAAGCATATTTGTGTACCTCTGTTTCAGTATTTCATCTACTTTAAAGTGGATAGGACAGGAGAGCCATGTGAAGAACTGTATTATGAAGTACCTATTGAGAGCAACAAATCAACACCTTTAGAAGTTCAAAATCACAACAAATCAACACCTTTAGAAGTTCAAAATCACAAGGCATCACTTTGGGCTACAATGTTCCCAGGACGGTTCAGTCATTCAGCTCAAGTTAGGCAGGGTGTTAGCAGAGAGAGGTAAAGATCACATTCCAGGTGGTAAGTCCCAGAATAGGGAATAGTCAGATAATACTCAAAGAAGTCAAAGGACAGATTCTAATGAAACTGTATCACCTCTTTATGTTCCCTGACTCATCTAGGTAGCTTATCACACTTTTCTCTATGTATACACAGTAACATACACATTTTTCTGCAATCTCTTTTATTAACTCTCTGACTTCTTTAATAGACTATGATTTCTTCACAAAGGAAGAGATGCTGATCTTTAATATGCCAATGATTAGCCCATAGCATGTGTTCAAAAATGTCTACTGGGGGCTCCTGGGTGACTCAATTAGTTAAGCAGCTGACTGTGGATCTCAGCTCAGGTCTTGATTTCAGGGTCATCATTTCAAGCCCCATACTGGGCTCCACACTGGGCATGGAGCCTACTTTTTAAAAATATCTACTGGGTGCAGAAATTAAAGAATATTAAAGAATATCTTTTGTTCTTTTCCAATGAGCAGAAAATCTTCTGTCCAAAATCTCTAATTCCCGAGCTTCTCCTTTTCTAGGCCAGAGCTATCCAATGGAAATATGAGGTGAGCCACATATGTAACTTAAATTTTCTAGTAACCCATGCAAAAAAAATGTAAAATGAAACAGGTGGAATTAATTTTAATAACATTTTATTTTATTCAATATTTCAAAAGTGTGATTTCAATATGTAAAGAATACTTTTAAATTATTATGAGATATTCTACATTTTTTTTCATACTAAGAAACCCAGTGTGTATTTCACATATGCATCTCTCAATTCAGACTAGTCATATTTCAAGTGCTCAATAGCTAGTTTCTACTCTGCTGGAAAATGCAGTTCTATATACTACCTCAAAATATGAAGTCAACATTTTCCAATACAAGATTTTTTTTCCAATACAAAATTTTCCTAAGAAGCAAGGGAGTTTCAGTCACATTACTTAGACCAGAATTTCTCAATAGTGACACACTGATTAGATAATTTGGCTAGATAATTCTCTGACATGGGGCGGGGGGGCAGCTTTCCTGTGCGGTGTAAGATGTTCTGCAACATCCTTGGCCTCTACTCACTAGACGCCAGTAGCAACCCTCTTCCTTAGTTGTGACATCAGAAATGTCTCTAGACATTACCCTAGGGGGTAAAATTGCCCCCACTGAAAACCAGTGAATTATATTATCCCTTTGAATTTTGGAAAGCAGGAGATTTGTGACACCAGCAATCTAGAGGGCCTCATGAAGACTTATCTCCAAAAGAATTATCATGCCACAGGAGGAGAGGAAACCTTGCACCACAAGGGCTTTGTTGTGTAATTTCTGTGTGCTGAGGTTTTGCTGATCTGCCAAAAGCATCCCCATTTTCCCACCCTTGGCCATTGCAGGACACTGCATTTGGTTTGACTGGTGTTTTTTCAGGGAGTCCACTAGTCAGAGCCTTTTCCTAGCTTTTTCTGTCACATTTCATAGGACAAGATTTCTTATTTGCAAGCAATATGAATTGATTCTGGGAAAATAGAAAAATAATTTATTGGAATGTTTCAGGAAGGTTATTAGGAAGATCACACAGGCTGCAGGAAGACTGAAAAACCAAACTCAGAAAATAGTTAACAACAAAGGGAGACTCCCTCTCTGTTCAATACTTAATTACAGGAACACTCTGATTAGGATGCAGCTACTGGGGCCAGAATTGCTGCACACTCTTGCTGCCTCTTTACATTTGACCTCAACACTGTTATGAATATTTTACTATTTCATTGTGATTTTACATCATTCTCCCATTTCAATCTCTAATATATTTCATCTGCATTTATTAGCCCTTGCATTTAGAATGCAAGAAACTTTTGATCCATCTTCACTAAAACTTTGATCCATTTTCACTGCCTCCATGAGCCTCTCTCATGGAGGTTTGCACTCCAAGCGGCTATAATTGCTTTCTTTTCAAAATCTACATTGGATATACAAAATTCTAGATGCTTAGAAGCTCTCAAGCAGTAGCAGCTTGATCCTATCGATGGGTAGGAATTCAATTGGTTTCACCAGAGCCATTGACCTTTCTTTTTCTGAACCTCTCCCTTTCCTTTGCCTCCCAGAGAGTTACCTTTAATTGCCCTTGGAGTGTCCACTACAAGGATGTCTCTCTTTCTGAGTCTCACTGGCTGAACCTACTTGTTATGTTGTCCCTTGTGATTATTAAATAATAACAAAAAAAGATCCTGGCTAAGTTGATTCACTATAATGACACTGCAGGGCTATAGTCCTGTTTTTCTTTTTCCTTTTTTTTTTTTCCCTAGGCAAAGAACTTTATCAACACTGTTTCAAACTTTATTCCCAGGCTTCTTCAGCTTAATCAGCTGCAAAGAATGAATTGTGTATAAGCAAAAACTGAAAAGAGCTGCAGTGTCCAAGGGGCTAGGGCTTAAAAATATTAGAGATCTAGATTTTATCAGATCCATGAATAAAATGTTGAAAAGCAGTCATAATATAAAATAGCAGCTCCCAGTACCTTCTTCAACTTTTATCTTCTTCAGAAGCTTACTCAATTCAGTTTGCTTCATTCTTGGAAACTTCATCAACTCCACAAGATCTGGAACTTCATCATCATCATCCTCTCCAGTAGCAAGTGGTGCTTTTCCATCCCAGATTGTTTGGGCAGAGCTTCAGCTAGTCTTCTTAAACTAGTCAGACTGTCTGTACTAAGTTGGTTTAAGATACTGGGTAGCATTTCTGTCAGCTGCTTTGTTTCAACATGGCCCATAATGGTGAAAGTGTTTTAGGCCAGCAATCCCTGAACTTTAGGGTTGTTAAAGTGGATCTCTGTTCCTTGGTTTATGAACATATTCACTTCTTCAATCCCAGAGATATTGTTTACCCTAACTTCTTTAAGGAGAACTTAAGTTTTTTATCATCTGCTGTAGCCATTCTATGACCCACATTCTTCTTTCCATGAGCAGTTCCTTTCCCACCAATGCACACTTGTACTTGCAGTTTGGCGAGTTTCTCCTGGTTCCTGATAGTTTCTTTCATAGTGTTGGAGTGCAAGGGGAATTAGGGTTGGTGCTCAGAGGTTGAGATTAGGTGCACACACGCGGGGACACAAGATGGCCACTCTGGTCCTGATTTCATTCATCCATTTACTCACTCAACAAATATTTATAAATGCTTACCATGTACTAAGCTCATTGCCAAACACCAGATGAAAGTAATGCAAATCAGCCCCTGTATCTCTGGAACATATACAATAGTAGGAGAGACAGATATTAATCAAATAATCACAGAAATAAATATTAAATCTCAACCAGAACAAATATATGAAGGAGAGGTGTATTTCCCAGATGGCTGAAATCCCATATTTGGAAGGCTATTGTAATGTTATAGTAGTCAGAAAATCAGTGATGGTTTCCCAAAGGGAGTGACACCTGAGGAGAACTGAGGGACAAGCAGAAGTGAAGTGCTTGAAGAGGATAATAAGGAGCATTCTATGAAAAATAAAGAGTAGGAAGAATAGCGAGAAATTCAAGAGAATAAAAAAGGCCAGTGAAATTGAAGCAGAAAGAACAAGGGAGAGCATATGTATTTAACCTACTGAATCTCCAGCTTTGCTCAATCAAATGTAAGTCAAAGCAAAAGTTTTAATTTAAAAAAAAGTCCTCCATACACAAAAATAAACTCAAAATGGATTAAGGACTTAAATATGAGACCTAAAACCATAAAAATCCTAGAAGAGAGAACAGGCAGAATGTCTCCGACATCAGCCATAACAAACACTTTTTCTAGATATGTCTCCTGAGACAAGGGAAACAAAAGCAAATAACTATTTGTCCCAATAAACTATTGGGACTACATCAAAATAAAAAGCTTCTACACAGTGAAGGAAACAATCAACAATCAACAAAACTAAAAGGCAACCTATGGAATGGGAGAAGGTATTTGCAAATGACATATCTGACAAAGGGTTAGCATTCAAAATCTATAAAGAACTTATAAAACTCAACACCCCAAAAATGAATAATCCAATTTAAAATGGGCAGAACACATGAATAGACATTTTTAAAAAGAAAACATACTGATGGCCAACATGAAAAGATGCTCAACATTACTTATCATCATCAGTTTTGCAAATCAAAACTACAATGAGTTATCATCTTACACCCGTCAGAATGGCATAAATCAAAAACACAAGAAACAATGGGTGCTGACAAGGATGTGGAAAAAGGGGAACCCTCTTGCACCATTGGTGGGAATGCAAACTGGAGCTGTCGCTCTGGAAAACAGTATGGAGTTTCCTCAAAAAGTTAAAAATACAACTACCCTATGATCCAGCAATTACACTACTAGGTATTTACATGAAGAATACAATAATACTCATTCAAAGGGATACACACACCCCAATATTTATAGCAACATTATCTACAACAGCCAAATTATGGAAGCAGCCCAAGTGTCCATTGACTGGTGAATGGATAAGGAAAAAGAGGTATACATAAAGGAATATTAGCCATAAAAAAGAAGGAAATCTTGCCATTTGCAACATGGATGGAGCTACAGAGTATAATGCTAATGAAATAAGTCAGTCAGAGAAAGACAAATGCCATATGATTTCATTCATATGTGGAATTTAAGAAACAAAACAATGACCAAGAGAAACCGAGACATAGACACTTAACTATAGAGAACAAACTGATGGTTATCAGAGGGGAGGTGGGTGGGGGGAATGGGATAAATAGGTGATGGGGATTAAGGAGTGCACTTGTGATGAGCACAGGATGTTATATGGAATTGCTGAATCACTATATCATACACCTGGAACTAATATTATACTATACGTTAACTAGTTGGAATTTGAATAAAACTGTAAAACAATTAAGAGTGAAGAAAAAAAGTTTACTTTGTCCAATAAAAAAAATACCTATGTGATGGGGGAAATAGATATATGCATCCCGGTTTATTGCAGCATTATTTACAATAGCCAAATTATGGAAGCAACCCAAGTGTCCATCAATAGATGAATGGATAAAGAAGACATGGTATATATATAAGTGAAATAAGCCAGTCAGAAAAATACAAATACCATATGCTTTCACTCACATGAAAAAAGTCATTTTTACTGGTTATAAGGAAATCGAGGCCAACTTCAGGAAGTGGCCAGCAGAAAGACCGTCTTGCTGAACTTGATTGTGTTTTAACTGGGAGGTCCTAAAGCAGGCCCATAAGCTGGTTCCTTTTGCAATATATGGAAAAGCAAAAGACTTTGGTGTTACCCATCTCCTGCAAACAAACTTTCTATCAAGTTCAGTTGGTATGACTAGCTGATTTCTACCTAATTCACCAGAAGAAAGGGACACTGGGATCTTCTAATTATTACTGTCACTGCCAATCATACATCTGAGTCCACCAAGTATACATTTGATCACAGAATAACAGGTGCTTAATTGAAAATAAAGAAAAGTTGCTTCTAAAAAACTGCTCCAATAAATAAATAAATAAATAAATAAATAAATAAATAAATAAATAATTCTGCTTCTGAAACATTGCAAAAAGGAACTGAGTAAGCCTTTTACTTGAACACTTGTTACTGGCCAATGTGACACAGTCCAGAATAATTTAAGGCAAAGTAGGTTGTCTTAGGCAGCATGGCAGCTCTGCTTCTTCACAGCTGAGTATCTGAAAGCAATGCTGAAAGAAAGCAATGCACAGCCAGTTTCCTTTCTTCATTTACACCTCCTTGGCCCAACTGTTTTCCCTGGTGCTTTTGGTGTGATGTTAGAGGCAGACTCATCTCTCTGAATGCCAGGCTCACCACTTCTTCTGACCCAAGAAGAGTGGACTCCATGGAAACTAAAATAGGCAGCTGTTTGACTCTCATTTGCTGCAGGAAATTCCAACTTGATGCTTCCAGCTTATTTTCTAAAATAAAAGAAAGAGAGAGAAGGAAGAGGAAAACCTCCACCAGGAGACTTCTGTTGCTGAAGGTCAATGACTTTTCAAGTGGTCTTACCCTGATGCTTTTGAGAAAGATTTTCACATTTGAAAGCACCTGTCACTCATTATCCAGCATGTTTCCAGATCTTGGAAAGAAGAAAAGCCTGAAACTTCCTGATAAGGAAAGAATGTGTCACAACTTTTGCTGTCTCAATTTTTTGGATTCCAAATCCCCACTTAAGGGAACAATCAAAGACAGATAGAGCTGGAAATAGTGAGCAGAGTGAGAAGTGAGAAAGAAAAGAAAAAGGAAAGTGAATGAGAGGGAGACAAAAACAATTCGGCAGGTGACGAAGAGACAATGTGAGAGAAGTGAGGACAGAGAGATGAAGGCAGAGAGTGAGAAACTGAGGCAAACATGGACAGAGAGAGGTAAAGACAAGGATTGAGGGGAAAAAAACAACAACAGGTAAATCTAGAAAGAAAAAGGATACTTGTATTGGGTATACAAGAGAAAAAATATTCTTTCAACAAGAATCTATGGAGCAGATTCTATGCGAGGTTTCTGTGTTAGCAGGCACTGGGACCATAAAGATAAATCAATTAAGTAAGACAATGCAATGAAGAGCAGTGATGTGCAAAATATAGTGCTCTCTGAGAAGAACAAAGCAGGAATACTCAGCTGGTATAAGATGGTCTGGCACCTTCTGGGAAAGTTCCAGATCTTCCCCCCCCTTTTTTTTAAGATTCTATTTATTTATTTGAGAGAGAGAGGGAGAAAGAGAAAGAAAGAGCACAATAAGGGGAAGGGGCAGAGGGAGAGGGAGAAGCAGACTCCCCCCTGAGCAGGGAGTCCTATGCAGGACTTGATCCCAGGACCCTGGGATCATGACCTGAGCCAAAGGCAGACACTTAACCAACTAAGCCACCGAGGTGCCCCCAGATCTTTTCTTTTAATGAATGTGTAAGGAAAAAAGTTCAGAGTTTACAACTAGTGGGTTCACAAAGCTGAATTTTATTGATAGGCAGCCTTCCTAGATATTCTCCTTTGAACCTCTCCGTATCAGAGTTGCCACTATCCCATGTATGGGAATATAAAAACAAACAAAAAATTCTTGTCTTCAAGGCAATTTATTTACATCTATTGAAAAATTGTCATAATGTGCTGACTTTCTTAGAACAAAATACTTTACCACTATTTGCCAAAAAATTATCTGAATAATTGCATCCATCCTTCATTTGTGCAAAGTCAATGATGACTTATAATATGTATGTTCTTATGCAGTGCCCCAGTCTGTTCAACTGTACTCAAGAGCTGATATGCACATCTCTTCCTTAGGCCAGGGCCTCAGAATTAAAATAAAGGAAAACTTTCTGCATCATTCTTGTTCAGGGCATCTAAACTAGAAGTCTACAGGCTGAAGTGCCCCATAGGTATGTTGGCTTTTATCTGAAACTTTGAGGGATCTGAGTAGTTAAGAAAAAAAAACCCAATTCCTAGCTTCTCTTGAAAAATTACCTCTGATAATAAGTATCTGTTTCCTCATTGCTATAACTGGCAGGAGCAGAGTAGCTCTTTCCCTTACAGCCAAGGCATACCCTCTGATGACCACCGTTCTTCCAGTCCATTGTCAATCTCTGGAACACGGAGACCAAGAGTCTGCTATTTATCATAAGTCTTTCACTGTTATCTTATTTATATTTGGTAAGCTTCTCATTTTTATATACACTGGCTTCTATAGGCAACTGAATCTGAAAACTTCGATCTAAAGCTATATTGTCCAATACCTTAGCCAGTAGTTACAAGTAGCTATTTAAATTTAAATTAATTAAAATAAAATAAAATTTAAATTTGACTTTCTCAGTTGCCACCAGCCACAATGCAGGCACTCAGTAACTACCTGTAGTTAGTGGTTACCACAGCAGAGATACAAACCATATCAATCAGTGCAGAAAGCTCTACTGGATAGGGCTAATTTAGAGAATAAAGAAGAGCTGAGACCATCATTCTTCCCAAATTTTGTCCCAAATTTGGATACAAGATCTAGGACAGCCTAGGTATTCTATGGTCACATGATTTTTGTGTGTGTGGGTGTTTGCACATTTTTTTATAATGATATGTTAGTCACCATACAGTACATCATCAGCTTTTGATGTAGTGTTCAATGATTCATTGTTTGTGTATAACACCCAGTGCTCCATGCAATACATGCTCTCCTTAATACCCTTCTCTGGGCTAGCTCCTTAATACCCCCACTCCCCTTCCCTCAAAAACCCTCAGTTTGTTTCCCAGAGTCCACAGTCTCTCATGGTTCATCTCCCGCTCTGTTCCCCCCCCTTCATTTTTCCCTTCCTTCTCCTATGATCTCCGTGCTATTCCTTATGTTCCACAAATAAGTGAAACCATGGGATAATTGTCTTTCTCTGCTTGACTTATTTCACTTAGCATAATCTCCTCCAGTTCCACTGATGTTGATGCAAATGTTGGGTAATCATCCTTTCTGATGGCTGAGTGATATTCCATTATATATATGATTTTGTAAAACACTGTCTGTATCAGTATCTTATGGCTGCTGTAAGAAATTACTACAAACTTGGTGGCTTAAAAAAACACATGATTATTATGTGTTTTACAATTCTGGCAGCAAGAGGTGCAAACAGGCTTTCTCTGGGTTAAAATCAAAGTATCAACAGGACTGTTGCATTTCTTTTTTTTTTTTTTTTTAAGATTTTTTATTTATTTATTTGACAGAGAGAGAGACACCCAGTGAGAGAGGGAACACAAGCACACCCAGGCACCCCAGGACTGTTGTGTTTCTTTTGGAGGATCAAGGGAAGAATCATTTTTTTGGCTTTCCAGCTTCTAAAAGTCACCTCCTTCCATCTTCAGAGCCAGCAATGGCCAATCAATTCTTTCTCTGACTCTACAATTGACTGTTCTGTTTCGATCCTCCACTTTTAAAGACTTATGATTACATTGGCCCCATTCAAATAATTCAGGGCAATCTCATTTCAAGATTAACTGACTAGCAACCTTAATTCCATCTGCAGCTTTAATTACCCCCTTGCCATATAACAACATATACGTAGGTGCTAAGGATTAGAACATGGACATTATTGGAGACAATTATTTTGCCTATCATGCTGTGTTAGACAAAATTAAGCAGGGATCTCAGTAGCAGAACTTCAATGAACTTTTAGTATCCAAAGAACAATAAATTGCTAGGGAACTACAAGATATAGTGTTTACTAAATCTATGTCATTACCGAGCTTTTTAATGAAGAACACTTATTAACATTGTTTCAAGGAACAGAATTGGAAAATGCCACTGTTGAAAGTCAAAAAGAATGACTGAAAAAGAAGTAATCTTTCCAATTAAAAACTATGATAATAGTAGACTCTCTAAATAGCACATGCAAATTGTTTTGCAGATACTTGCAGGGTCCTGTTGATTCCTTGTTCCTCTAAACAAGACTAGATGGAGGAAGTGGAAATGAGCTAACCACATGGAAAGAATACTTAGCTTGCTCAGTCTGTGTGTAAATATCCAGGATCATGTCTTTGCCTGGGCCCAATATCCCCAACTATGATAGAATAGTCCTGAAACATTATAGGAATAAGGGAACTTTGAAGTAATATAATCCAAAAACCTGGAGTATCAATTTGTCCTATGTCATTCAGCTAATATCTATCTAAGGACAGATTAGGTTTCCCAATTCCCAAGTAAATATTCTTCCCATACTCTAAAGCTTCATCTTCCCAAAAGTCTAGTCATCTAAGTTGTTTGTAACTAAACACCTAAGATAGGATCTTTGTCCTTTCTAGGGATTAAAAAATAAAGGCTTTCATTAGAAAGAAGTAAAATATCATTTTGCTGCTTATTCCCTGCCTCAGAAATTTCCCAGAAATTCACATGGAGACCAAACTTGGCTTCCCTGTCCACATGGACATGCTAGCAAAAAAAGAAGATTAAGTCTCTTACCCATCCTCCCTGCCAAAGTTCTTGCACTGGACCTGCCCTTCATGAAGCAAGGAACCAAAAGGGCACTAGAAAAAGAATGAGATTAGACAGAACTAATGATGTGGGAAGTGAGTACATAAAAATGTGGACAAGAGAACCATTTATTTCTAAGAATGAGAGAGAAGGATAAATAATTTCCTCACTGCTTCCCAGCTTTGAGTGGGAAATGAATCTGCTGTTGATGTGTCTCCACCAGGTCAACAAATATCTGCATAAAGTAGAGGACTTTAATATCCCACTTATATCAATGAATTGATTATCTAGACAGAAAATCAATAAAGAAACATTGGTCTTAAATGACATCTTAGAGCAGATGGACACAACAGACACTTACAGAACATTACATCCAGAAACAACAGAATATACATTCTTCTCAAGTGCACATGGAAACTTCTCCAAGATAGATCATATGTTAGGCCACAAAACAAGTCTCAATAAATCTAAGACTGAATTCATGCCAAGCATCTTTTCCAACCATAGTTGTATGAAATTGAAAATCAATCACAAAAAGAAAACTGGAAAAATCACAAATACGTGGAAGCTAAATAACATGCTACTGAAAAACCAGTGGATTGATGAAGAAACTGAAGGAGAAATTTAAAAAATACCTTGAGACAAATGTAGATGAAAACACAACATACCAAAATCTATGAAACTGCAAAAGCAGTTCTTACAAGAAAGTTTATAGCAATACAGGCCTATTTCAAGAAAGAAGAAAAATCTGAAATAAACAGTCTAACGCTGCACTTGAATTACAGAATAAAAGGGAAAAAGTCCAAAGTTAGTAGAAGGAAGAAAACATAAATTTCAGAGCAGAAATAAATGAAATAGAAACTAAAAACACAGTAGAATAGAGCAATGAAACGGAGAACTAGTTCTTTGAAAAAATAAACAAAATTAATAAACCTTTAGCTAGATTCACTAAGAAAAAAAAGAGAAAGGACTCAAAATCACGAGTCAAAGATGGGAAGTTAAACTGATACCAAAGAAATACAAAGAATCATGAGACAACTATGAACAGTTATATGCCAACAAATAGGGCAACCTAAAAAAAGGATAAATTCCTAGAAATATAAATCTCCCAACACTAAATCATGAAGAAATACAAAATTGGTACTAGCAAGGAGGTTGAATCAGTAATCAAGAACCTCCCCAGAGGGGCATCTGGGTAGCTCAGTGGATTAAGCGTCCATCTGCTTTCTGCTCAGGTCATGATCCCAGAGTCGTGGGGACTCAGAGTCTGCTTCACCCTTTCCCTCTGCCCTTCCCCCCACACATGCTTTCTCTCTCACTCTTTCTCAAATAAATAAAATCTTAAAGACAAAACCAAAAATCAAAAAAACCTCTTCCAAAACAAAAGTCCAAGACTAGATGGCTTCACTGGTGAATTCCACCAAACATTCAAAGAAATTTTAATACTTATCCTCAAACTCTTTCAAAGTTTTAAAGAGAAAGGAACATTTCTGTTTTTATCTTCCAAATTCTTATTTAGATTCTAGTTAGTTAACATATAGTATAATATCAGTTTCAGGAGTAGAATTTAGTGATTCATCACTTACATATAACACCCAGTGCTCACCATAACAAGTGCTCTCCTTCATACCCATTACCCATTTAGCCCATCCTTAACCCCCCTCCCTCCACCAATCCTGTTTTTTCTCTATTATTAAGAGTCTCTTATGGTTTGCTTCCCTCTTTCTTTTTTTTCCCCTTCCCATATGTTCATCTGTTTTGTTTCCTAAATCCCACATGAGTGAAATCATATATCTGACTGATTTATTTCACTTAGCATAATATACTCTAACTCCATTCATGTCATTGCAAATAGCAAGATTTCATTATTTTTGATGGCTGAGTAATATTCCATTATATATACACATATATGTGTCTCTGTGTGTGTGTGTGTGTGTGTATATATATATATATATTCCATTAAAGCTGGATATATAGATATATATCCATATATGAAGATATATATATGAATATATATATCACTTATATGATGTATATATCACTTTTTCTTTATCCATTCATCAGTTGATTGACACTTGGGCTCTTTCCATAGTTTGTTTATTTTTGACAATGCTGCTATAAACATCAAAGCACATGTGCTCCTTTGAATCTGTTTTTGTTTTTTTTTTTAAGTAGGCTCCACACCCAGTGTGGAATCCAACATAGGGCTTGAACTCATGACTCTGGGATCAAGACCTGAGTTGAGATCAAGAGTGAGATGCTTAACTGAGCCACCCAGGCACCCCCAAATCTGTATTTTTGTATACTTTGGGTAAATACCTAGTAGTGCAATTGCTGGATCATAGGGTAGTTCCATTTTTAATTTTCTGAGGAATCTCCATACTGTTTTCTACAGTGGTTACACCAGTTGGCATTCCCACCAATAGTGTAAGAGTGCTCCACACCCTCACCAACATCTGTTTCCTGTGTTGTTAATTTTAGCTATTCTGACAGGTGTGAGGTGGTATCTCATTGTGGTTTTGATTTGTACTTGAAAAGGGAATACTTCCAAACTCATTTTACTTCACCAGAATTACCCTAATACAAAAACCAGACAAGGACACCACAAAAAGAAAGAAAGAAAGAAAGAAAGAAAGAAAGAAAGAAAGAAAGAAAGAAAGAAAGAAAGAAAGTTATAGTCCAATATCCCTGATGAACATAGATGTAAAAATCCTCATCAAGATATTAGCAAACCAAATTCAACAATACATTAAAAGAATATTTTGATCAAGTGGGATTTTTTTCCAGGGATGCAAGGATGGCTCGATACCTGCAAATCAATCAACATAATACATCACAGGAACAAAATGAAATGCAAAAACCATATGACAAGCCCACAGCTAACTTCATACTCATTAGAGAAAAGCTGAAAGTTTTTTCTTTAAGACCAGGAACAAAACAAGGATACCCACTCCTGCCACTTTTATTCAACATAGTATTGAATGTCTTAACCGAGCAACTAAGCAAAAAAAACCCAAATAAAATGCATCCAAATTGGAAAGGAAAAAGTAAAACTCACTATTTGTGAATGACATGATTTTATGTATATGAAACCCTAAAGACTCTGCAAAAAAAAAAAAAAAAAGAAAACCTGCTAGAACTAATAAATGAATTCAATAAAGGTGCAGGATACAAAATCAACATATAAAAATCTGTTGCATTTTTATACACTAACAACAAAACTATCAGAAAAATTAAGAAAACAACTCCATTTACAGTTGTATCCAAAATAATAAAATACCTAGGAATAAATTTAACCAAGGATGTTAAAGACCTGCATACTGAAAACCAGTAGATGTTGATGAAAGAAACTGAAGAAGACACCAATAAATGGAAATATATTCTGTGCTCATGGATTGTAAGAATTAATAGCTCATATTATCCAAAGCAACCTATATATTCAATACAATCCCTATCAAGATTCCAATTGCATTTTTCACTGACATGGAAAAACAATCCTAAAATTTGTAGAGAATCACAAAAGATCCCAAATATACAAATCAATCTTGAGAAAGAACAAAGCTGGAGACACCATGCTTCTTGATTTTAAACTATATTACAAAGCTATAGTAATCAAAACGGTATGATATTGGCATGAAAACAGATACACAGAACAATGGAACAGAATATAAAGCCCAGAAAAAATTTGCAGCAAAGGAAGCAAGAATATATGATGAAGAAAGACAGTCTCTTTAATAAATGGTATTAGAAAAACTGTACAGCCACATGCAAAAGAATAAAACTGGATTACTGTCTTTTGACATATACAGAAATAAACTCAAAATGGATTAAAGACTTGAATTTAAGGCCAGAAACCATAAGACTCCTAGCAAAAAAAATGTTGTAAGCTCCTTGACATTGGTGTTGGTCATGGTGATATTTTTTTGGTTCTGACTCCAAAGGCATAGGCAAAAAAAGTAAAAATAAACAAATCAGAGTACATCAAAATAAAAAGCTTTTGAACAGCAAAAGGAATCATCAGCAAAATAAAATAAAAAGGTAATCAACTGAATGGAAAAACATATTTACAAACCCTAAATCCAATAAGGGGTTAATATCTAAAATATATTTAGAACTCATACAATTCAATCACAAAAACCAAATGATTGATTAAAAAATGGGCAGAAGACGTGAATAAACATTTTTTCAAAAGTGTGGATGGCCAACAGATACATGAAAGGATGCTCAACACATTAATTATCACAAAAACACAAATAAAGACTACAATGAAATATCTCCTCATACCAGTCTGAATGGCTAGTATCAAAAAGACAAGAAATAACAAGGGTTGGCAATGATATGGAGAAAAGGTAACCCTCATACATTGTTGATGGGACTGTAAATTGCTGCAGCTACTATGGAAAACAGTATGGTGGCTTCTCAAAAAAACAAAAGTAGAACTACCGTATGATCTAGCAATTCCACTTCTGGGTATTTATCTGAAGAAATTGAAAACACTAAATTGAAAAGATATATGCACCTTTATCGTCATTGCAGCATTATCCACAATAGCCAAGATATGGAAACAACCTAAGGGTCTACTGATGGATGAATGGATAAAGATATGTGGCGCACACACACACACACACACACACACACACACACACACACATTATTCAGCCATAAAAAAAGAATGAAACCTTGCCATTTGTGACAACATGGATGCACATTGAGAATATGCTGAGTAGGGGTGCCTGGGTGGCTCAGTTGATTAAGCATCCAACTCTTGATTTCCACTTGGGTCGCAATCTCAGGGGTGTAAGATCATGCCCCATGTAGAGTTCTGTGCTCAGCAGGGAGTCGATGGAGATTCTCTGTCTCCTTCTCCCTCTGACCCTTTCTCCCAAATCTTGCATGTCTCTCTCTCTCAAACAAAAAAACAAAAAACAAAAAAAAAAGGAAAAGAAAAGAATATTATACTGAGTAAAATAAGTTAGAGAAAAACAAATGCTATATGATCTCATGTACATGTGGAATCTAAAAAATAAAACAAAAAAGAAAAGCAAACCAAATTCATGGATGCAGAGAACAAATTTGATGGTTATAGGGGAGGGGAGAGGTTTGAGGAGTTGGAAAATGGAAGGGAGGTAGGAAATACAAACTTTCAGTCATAAAATAAGTCACAGGGATGTGATGTACAACATGGTGACTGTTGTCAATAACATTATATTGCATATTATGTAACTTTGTAAGGTGGCAGGTGGAAACTAAAATTGTGGTGAACATTTCATAGTGTATAGAAATATAGACTCATTATGTTAGATAGCCAAAACATATAATTTCATATGTCAATTATACCTTAATAAAAGAATTAATGGGGAAAAAAAAAAGACTAAGGCCCATCCCCATTTGGTTCCTAACAAAGATTTTGTGGTGAATTTGAAAATTTTCATTGCTGTTAACATAATAACTTAGTTATTTTTAAAAAGCATTTTTCAGGCTTATAATCTGTCTTATTGGTTGTTGATGACAAGCCATCCCCTTGAAGGGGAATAAAGCTTAAACACAATATTAATGTTTATGTTAGAAATGAAACCAGAGGGATGCCTGGTTGGCTTAGTCAGTTAAGCATCTGCCTTCAGCTCATGTCCTGATCTCAGGGTCCTAAGATTGAGTCTCACATTGGGTTCCTTGCTCAGCAGGAGTCTTCTTCTCCCTCTGCCTTCCACTCCCCCTGTTTATGCTCTCTCTCTGATAAATAAATAAATAAATAAATAAATAAATAAATAAATAAATAAATAAATATTTTTTTAAAAAGAAAAGAAATGAAACCAGAAGTACTCAGGAAGTAATAGCCATTCCGAAGTTGAGGAAAATGGTTAGTTTTGGAATCAAAAAAGACGTAGGATATTCTATCTTTAAGTATTTTTGGATAAATTGATATATGAGAGTAAAATAGACTTTGTAAAAGACCCCACACTCATTCACATTAATTTTATGGAATTTAGAGTTCATGCAACTAGGTTAAATGTATGACCATGAAGGATTGGTCCATTTTCCAAACATGGTGTGAACTCTCCTCTCACTCACCAGAACCAAAGCAGCAAAGGATCTTTCTCAAGTTTTCAGGGGAGGAAAATGACCCCAGTGAGATTGGAGGGACAGGCTGCAGTGAAGGAAATATCCCTGGACCATAAATTTGGTGACACTTGAGTCAAGCTCTACCTTTCACCTTAGGAAATGCTTCTAAAACATGGGTTTCTTCTTAGTAAAATAACAGGGCTACATTCACTCACCTCTAAAATTTCTACTTCTACTCATGAGGAAAAGACAGAAATCAGAGAAAGCTCCTCCAGCAGATTTTCAGTCTGACCTCCAAATAGTTCATCTCACCACAGCATTAGAAGCTGAAAAACAAAGCCAGGAGGAAATTCAGGGATGCTGGATGTCTCCTGTGGCCTGGCTAATAACTGAGGATAGAGAAAGGAATGGGTGTGATATCCTAAAAATACAGAAGGCAGTTACTGAAGACCAGATTAAGCAATGTTCTGCGTTGAACAGATTTGGTGCTTTCAAATAGTAAAACTTCAACTCAATGTAATTTTAGAATAGAGAGAGAAGGAGAAAGAGAAAAAGATAAGAGAAAGGGAGTGAGAGAGAGCACTTGGCCTGAGAAACTGGGAAAAGCATTCATTGTAACTAGACTTAGGGATGTCATCAATTCATATGGTACTATCTAGACTTCCTTTCACCATTTCTTGGATCTGCTTCTCTGTGTGTCTCATTCTTTCTATTCAACCATATCTGGATCTTCTCCTTTTGGTAGAGTAAGAGAGAACATGACCACCCACAAACACAGGCATATGGCATCCCAACTTAGCATTCACAAAGGAAAGATGGAGCTTCTTTCTTCTATCAATAAATTAAAAATTCATAGAAGGATTCTTAATGACCTTGCTTACTTTGTGTGCCTTAGAGCTGTGACAAGAGAGATGGTGTGCCATGGATGGCCATTCTTAGTATAGCCCCAACACTTTGTGGCCAGGAGGTGCAAGATAATATTACTGCTGGTCCTTCCGGGATCACAGTAAAAGGAGGAATTCACCAAAGAATAAAAAGAAGAGATGGGAGGAGTCTCAGACAAATGAAAACAATAAACATTCAACTGTGCATAGGACAAAAGAGTTCAGGAATTGTATAGAGAAAGAGTCCCAGTGCCCTGAGCACGCTTCAGTGTGCATCTTTGAGGGCTTGTTTTTGTCTGTTAAGGCACTTATGTTAATAGCAGAGAGGATGCAGATGGGAATCTGAAGGTCCAAATTTGCTCCTAGCTCTGACAATGAGAGATCTTACAGAAATCCTCTAAACTTTTTGAGTCTCATTCATAATTTGAGAGGGTTGGTCAAGATGATTTTAAAGATCTCTTCTACCAGGAATATTCCATGAGTCTGATTTAACCTGATATCCAATGTATAAAAATGTGTGTGTGTCAAGTAGTCCTCATCCCACAATCACCTCGAAATTGCTCTACCTATAGGTGTGCCTCCTTCTTGATTGATATTGGCAGAGTTGGTGGTAGTGGTAGTAATGGTAGTGATGGCTGTTAGCATTTACTAAAAGTTTGCTAAGCATCAGGTATTATGCTAGGCATTTTAAATACATTTTCTCCAATTCTTATATTTCTGCCAAGTAAATAGTATTATTTCTACTTTGTTTTGCAGTTGATAATATTAATTATCAGAGAAGCTAAGTAATTGGCAAATGTAACATAGTTGCTATTAGGTACATATTCTTATTCTTCCTTTATTCAATCTCTTGTTCTGCTGTTGTGCCGGGGAGTCATACCTAAATGATAGAGGCAATTATCCACTGATAATAACCTGCTTTTTAAACAATGTATTATGAGTATCTTTCTATGTTAATAAACACAGTTATATAATTTCAAAAGCTAAATTCTTAGTACTTAAGTATATCAAAATTATTTAACCAATCACTGATTTTTAGACATACTGTTTACAAATTTTCACTATTATGAGCAGTACTGAAATAAAAATGTTATTCATTAAAATCTTTTCTTTGGGTACCTTTCAATCATTTCTCTAGGTTGAACTCCAAAATGTAAAATTCCTATATCAAAGGTCATGTACTTTTTTTTTTTTTTAAGATTTTCATTTATTTATTTGTCAGAAAGAGAGAGAGAGAGCACACAGCTGGGGAAGCAGCAGTCAGAGGGAGAAGCAGGCTCCCTGCTGAGCAAGGAGCCTGATGAGGGACTCAATCCCAGGACCCTGGGATCATGACCTGAGCTGAAGGCAGAGGCTTAACTGATTGAGTCACTCAGGCATCCCAAAGATCATGTACTTTGGATACCCATTGCTGGGTTGACATCCCCTTCTCAAAAAAAAAAAAAAAAAAAAAAAAAAAAAAAAAAAAAAAGACTATACCAAGGTATAGTCCCATAAACAATGTATAAGAGTATATATTCACCTACATCCATACCAACACTAAGTACTAAAATATTTTGTACTAGTTGCCAATTTTATGAGTGTTTTTTGTATCTTAATTTTTATTACTATGATTATTCATGAAACTAATGATTTTTTTATATGCTTATGGGCTATTTCTATTATTTTTTATGAGTTGCTTGCTTATGTCCTTAACCCAAGTGTCATAAACCTTAAAACTTTGGCTTTTATTCATATTCACATTACAAACTAAAACACTGAATCAAAAGTATTTGTTTAATGTGAACTATAATTTTACTGTTGAAACCATTGGATGCTATATTAACATAAGAATAAACTATTCTAGGTCATTTTGAATATTTCTAATTCCCTGAAGATTAAAAGAAAATGGGGTAGTTGGTATCAGAGATACACAAACTACAGTTATATAAAGTACAAGCACAGAGGGATGAAAAAATCTAATTTAGTACATATTTTAGATGCTGCTGGGGTCCCTCCATATCAAATTTACTGGGTCCTGGGTGCTGAGTGTGTTGGCTATTAAGAGTTCACAAATGCCCCTTGTTCAAGAAAATTACCCTCTGTTGATGACAGCCACATGGCTAGAAATATTCACCAACACCCAAGAAAACCTATATTTAATGACAGATCAATATGGGAGTACAAAAGTCTGGCTCCCCACCCCCATCTCATGGAGGGAAAACTTTGTGGTATGGTTAATGCTCTAAAGGCACCTACACCACCACCAGTGGATTAGGCCAAGGCAAACTTGTCCTAAGGTAACAACCTTGCTCTTTGTCCTTCACTGTCCTGCTTTCCTCATTCACTTATAGGTTCCTCCTAAGGGCATCTCCACCTAAATCAAATGCACCTGAATCCTTGCCTCAGGCTCTGCTTCTTAGAAACCAACCTAAGATACCAAGAGTCAGCAAAATTTCATAGAGGAGGTGACCTTTCATCTGAACCTTGTTACATAGGTGGGCATCTAGTATTCAATGGGTAGAAAAAGATATGAGCATTTCATGTAGATAGGACGAGTAAAGCAAAACACTGAGACATACTTGGGGACCATCGAGTGTCTTTGTGTGTCTAGAGTATAAGAAACTTGAAAAGCTAGGAATATATATAATCCTTACACATAAAAAAGACTTAAAACCAGTTAGGAGGCTAATGCAGTAGCCTTAGTTAGGGCTGAAAAGTAAGTGCCTGGACTTCAGCAATAATAGCCAGAATTCAACTCCCTAACAACATTTCAATAATCGACACCGAGTCTTGGGAAATTATGTAGATTAGGTAAAGATAGAGTAAATGTAGTTAAATATGTTTTCATATGACACAGAAAGAGACTGTAGGGTCAGACTTCAGTTTTAAAACATTCTAACCTGGAGCAAAACCACATTATTCATCACTGGAACTTAACCAAATGACTAGTCAAAAAGAGAAAGCACAAAATGAAAATAAGGAAGGAAAAGAACCTGCCAACTCAGCAAGACTTGACAGGTGTTCAAGAATTTAGGCTAATTAATTGACCACATGGTTGATGAATTAAGACAGTATCCTTGTTTGGAACAAAGTATACTTACTATCCAATTTACGGCGATTAGAGAAACAGGAAAGATGTAATTGAAGTTGAGATAAAAAGTAAGGAAAAGCACTAGGAAAAGGAAAAAAAATGAAAAAAATAATAAGCAAATAGAAGTACGACAATTTAGATAACCATACCACAATAGAATAATACATGGGTCTAAGACCTGGATGTCTGAAAGGGCTAGAAAAAATTATATGACCTTCAAGTCTTTTAAAGAGAACTATTTGAAAATGATGATGAAAGATAGAAGTTAATGGACTAAAGATATATTTACCACCCACCACACCCTAGGCAAATAGTCTCTGAAACAAGCCCTACCTTTAGAAGCTAAAAATATTCATATTTTCCAAGGAAAGCTTATTACCTTGATAACACAAATACCCTCTAACAGGCTTACTGAAATACTCTGATAATGGGCAGGGAAGAACATCCAGCCTAAAAAGCATAGGACAAAGTAAATCTGACTTCCTTTGAATGCCCTACAACTTTTTCAGCCTCTACATCTCAGCCAAATAATAACAATTCTACCGTTTTAGTTTCCCCAAAGGTAAGATGGTGTAAGGAAAAATGTACCATCTTAAAACCTGGGGGCTCACTCTGTTTCCATTACTAACCAGCTATATAAACCTTTCAGGATCTCTGTTCTCCCACCTGTGAAACGCAAGGACTTCACAAGAGGTTAAATCCAACTCTAAAACGCTATTCTTCTACTTTGAAGTCTGCAGCAATCGTTATTAGACAGTAAAATGACAAAGCAGAATGGCTCAGTTTATATCGCATAACAATCAGCTCTATTGATGGCTGTATCAACTAGTTTGACTTACAAGTATTTCATATAAAATCGTTTCTATTGCTACTGAGTAGCACTTCTTTCCCTCTGGATCTGACTTGACATTAGTCTCACCGATGATGGATCATTAGATTTTTTTTCCTGCAATTATTAAATGACCAGTTAACCCCAGTTATGTGATCTAGTGAAAAGAGTATGGCATTATGAAGCAGAAGCCCTGAAATCCAATTCTTGCCTTATTGCTGTTGGATGGCATGGACATTGGAAAGCTTATTTAACTCTGAATGCAAAGCAACTATAATTTATTTGACTTCCTTATAATATTATCAGTGTTAAATGACATATAAGACAAAGCCATTTGAAAGTGCTGTATGTTGGTAAACTTGAATCTTGAGCCACAAACTGAGATTTGCCGAAATGTAACTTTATTTCTACAACTGAATTTAATTTCTATTTTAAGCTTTCATTTTCTGGATGTGAAAAATTAACCTCAGTCAATTCAGGTCCTTTCCCATTTCTGCTGCATTTGTGCCTTTGGTCCCACAAGTGCTGTACAGCACCAAGGCATTGGGGTAGTCTTCATTGTCATTTGTCCCTGCTGACATCTGCCATGACTGCCCCTTTTCTGACCCCAACTGGTTTCTGGTTGTCAGTCTCTCCAGGTCACCACTGCATCCTCCTCCTCATAGTTGCAAAGCCATTCCAAGTCTGGCAAAACTTGAAAAGGAGAAAGAATAAAGCAATCAGAGAGGTAAAAAAAAAAAACTAAAATAAAGATGTGTTATGGAAAAAAAAAAAGAGGAGAAAACACCTAGGGAAAATGGTGGTAAGAGGTTTTAAGTAACTCAGACAAGTCTAAGAGTAAAGGAAAAACAAAATGGAGCTACAGATAAATTTTGCAAGAACAGTTTCTGTTGAGTGGTAGATACACAATGCTAATTGCAGAGGTAGAGAATGAATACTAGGGGTGAATGTGACAATTTTGAAATATTTTTTTAAAAATATGATTGTAATTATCTTTGCTTTGAAATAGTATGAGAGTTATACTCAAAAGTTTTAATTTAGAATGTAATAATTTGGGTAAATGAAAGGAGATAACTCTTCCTATGGGTCAGCAAGACCTGACCACAAGAGTGATTAAAATTAAGAATTATCAAATGTTGTCTCCCTAAGTAAGATAAAATATTTAAGCCCATAATAATTAGGCCACCGCTTCTCTGAACTAGTCTTAGGAGTAAATAGCCAATGAAAATGAAATCCCTTCTTCTGCTGTAACAACCTGAGACAATGAGTGACCAGTAAGAAATGAAACAGGCACTAATGTTGTTGGATGAGGGAGGGGAGAAGATAAGTGGAATTGCTCTGGTTGCCACAACTGTCTACTTCGCATGATTCCATAAGGCCAAACTGATTGCTTTTAATTTTTTAATGAGTATCATGTATAACCAAGTCAACCACATTGGTGATCATTATCAGATCATTCAATGCCAGTCACATCCTTGTAGAATGCCCAGACTATGAGAATATTGCATGCTAAATCATTCTCCTACAGAGCTGTGAAATGGAGGGGGATATGAGCAAGTATCACCATGACTTTTTTTCCCTTCCATCTTGACCCACTAATCCCAATAAATTCACATGAAGTTTCAAACATTTATAATATAACACTGTATGTTAATTACACTTCAATAAAAAAACAGTTTCAAACATTTAATGCTAAGAGTATTCAATTCATTTGAACTATGGAGTAAAAAAAACTTTTGTAAGTTCATTTTTTCCCCTTAATTCTCCTGCCTAGCCCAGATAAGCCATCCAGAATAGGAGGGGGAAATCATATGCTTTAGCAACTTATGTCAAATTGGCTCAGTCATAGACTCACAGAATAAGTACAACTCGAATACGCTTACATATTATCTAGACCCACTGCATTATTTTCAGATGGGTACAATGAGGCTCAGGAGTATTGTGTGTCTTACTCAAGAATATCACAATGAGTAGAGTAGAGCCAGAAATAGAACCCAAATTTTCTAACATCAAGGCCAACAGTCAACAAATATTTACTGAGTGCTTAGTCTATGCTAGACAATGTGTTAGCCTCTGAGAATTAAAAGCTAAAAAATATTACCTGGGGTATGGGAAACAAATTGATAATTGGCACAATCACTTATGATGGCAACAAAAAATATGGACTAGATTAGAAGACTCAATATTGTTAAGATGTTGGTTCTCCCCTATTGGCTTATAAATTCATTATAATCCCAATCAAAACCTTAGCAGGATTTTTGGTAGATATTAACAAGCTGATTCTAAAATGCTATGGAAAGGTAAAATACTAGAATAGTCACAAAAATTTTTTAAAAGAAGCATAAAGTTGAGAGATTCACACTACCTGATTTCAAGTCTTAATGTAAAGCTGTGACATTTGCAAAAGCATACATAGACAATAGAGCACAATGAACAGTCCATAGACCCTCAAAACTATGAACAATTGATTTTTGATCAATGCAAGGCAATTCCATGGTGAAAGAATAGCCTTGAACATATGGTGTTGAAGCAATTCGGTATTCACACATATAGAAGAAACTTTGATCCATACTTTGTATTATATAAAAAGTTATTTAAAATGGGTTGAAGACATACACATAACACTCAAAGCTCTAAAACTTTTAGAAGAAAATAGCATAAAATCATTGTGACCATGAAATACGCCAAGCATTCAAAGAGAAGACACCAAAAGTACAGTCAATAAATGAAAAAACTGATAAATTGGACTTCATCAAAATCAAAAGCTTTTGCTTTGTAGAAGATATTACTCAGAGAGTGAAAAGACAAACCATGGACTGAGAGAAAATATTTACAAAACAAATCTGATAAAGATCTTGTACCCAGAATATAAAAAAAAAAAAACTCTCAAAACTTAATAATAAGAAAACAGACAACCTAAAAAAAGTGGAAAACTATCTAATGCTGGAGAATATGCAGAGAAACTGCATTTCTGGTGGGATTGCAAAATGGCACCGCACTCTAGAAAATGGCTTGGCAGTTTCTTTTGAAACTAAATATAGTACCCAGCAATCCTGTTCCTGGACATTTCCCAGGAAAATAAAACTTATGTTCATACAAAACCCTATATATTAGAGTTCATAGCAGCTTTATTCATAGTAGCTAACAGCTGGAAATAACCCCAATGAGCTTCAGTGAGTGAGTGGATAAACAAACTGTACTACATCCACTCCACAGAATACCACTCAGTAATAAACATGAATGGACTATTGATACATGAAACCACTTTGGTGGAGCTCAAAGGAATTATGCTGAGTGAAAAGAG
Organism: Ursus maritimus; assembly: GCF_017311325.1. Lineage (NCBI taxonomy): Eukaryota > Metazoa > Chordata > Mammalia > Carnivora > Ursidae > Ursus > Ursus maritimus. The sequence goes on from NW_024424453.1 coordinate 35,563,735, forward strand.
CCAATTTCAAAAGGTTACATACTGTATGATTCCATTTATATTACCTATTGATATATAAAACAACTTTGGTGGAACTCAAGAGAAGAATGCTGAGTGAAGAAAAAAAAAAAAAGCCTCTCTCTTTCCCACCAGGCTCTGAGGCTGGAAAATTAAGAAGTTTGTCTATGGAATCTGAACAACTCAGAGGAAAGACCAAGGATCTTGATATGATGGACTTTCCAATAAAATTCCAACCATGGATGCCTGGGTGACTCAGGTGGTTAAGCATCTGCCTTTGGCTCAGGTCATAATCCCAGGGTTCTGGGATCAAGCCCCACATCGGGCTCCCTACTTGGTGGGGAGCCTGCTTCTCCCTCTGCCTGCAGCTAACCCTTCTTGTGCTCACTCACTCTCTCTCTCTGACAAATAGATAAATAAAATCTTTAAAAAAAAAAAGTCCAACCTAGTCATCCTCTATTGTAGTTCACAGTTGACACCCTCTACAAAAGTTCTCAGAGCTTCTAAATCAGCTTTTGTGTCCCTGACTCTTAAAGAAGAGCTTGCAAACAAATATTGCCAGCCATCGAAAAAAGGTTCTAATTCAAAAGATAAGGACTAAAACAAATAAATAGGAAACAAATTGGAGGAAAACAAGGCAGTTGGGTGAAGAAACTTCTCACATAAGCACATACCAATATACTCAGAGAAATAATGGAATACATTGCACTCATGGAATAAGAACAGGATGCTATTAAAAAAAAAAAAAGGACCATTCCAGGAATAAGAAAGAAGGCATAGAGATGTAAAACATGACAGCAGAAATAAGGAAGTCAAGAGAATGTCAGGGATATTTAATATATGAGAGAGAGAGAGAAAGAGAGAGAGAAATGAAGAAAAAGAAAATAGGGGAGAAAAGAGAAGAAATTAAAGGATCAATCCATCTAACAGGTCCAGAAAAAAAAGTTTAGAGAGAATGGAGAACAGGAAACCATCAATGAAATAATTAAAGAAGATAAAAATATCTTTACTACAGCAATTCCATAAAATACTCTCCAAGGAAAAAACTCCTATGGCAAGTATTTGTGTGAAATAAACACATCACAAATAACCACAAGATGTCTTTTGAGTGTATTGAAACTGACAAAACCTCCTTTATTATTTCTTGAAAGTGCACTGCCATTGTCATCAACATTGGGTCAGAAGGACAGGGAGATTCACAACTTCTTTCTTTTCCTCATCAATATTTTACTTTGATTTCATTTTTTGTTGGGGGATTTAACCACAATTTAGTTTAAAAGAACTGAACAAGTTGTAGCAGTGAAATCCAACGATTGATCGTGGCATTTTATTTTACAGCAAAGATCTATATTTAAGGAAGAAAAAGAACTACCCAGCTTTCACCTTGAGAATATACATTAGGCTGCCTATAGCTCTGGATGTCTTTTTTGGTTTTGATATTCAGAACTCTTACATAACTCTGAGGGTACTGTTGGCAGTTCTCTGCTATTCTGAAGTGACTACATGGGGACAACTGTGGGTAGGTGCCATTTCAGCACTTCTCCTTCCCCTCCCCCCTCCTCCCAGCTCAGATGGTCTCATCAAAGGAGATAGGGCCATTTTCTTGATGCAGGGATGTGAGTTAGCATAAGAGGCCAGGGTCTCAGTAAGGCAGATCTTGAAAATGCCTTCATTTTATCATTACGATAACATTTAAATCTGATTTTTTGGAACAAATTGTTCATATGCAGCCTAGAGTCTGTTCTGTCTTATGCCCTGAATTACTTTTCTTCAACGAACATACATGCACAGTTCCTTACTGTTTGAAGAGGCAATGTTGTACAAAGAGCAAAACCCAAGAAAAACAGTTAAACTGACAGTGGCTTTAGAGTTTAATGCAACAAATTCATGTCACTCTCCCTCTTCAAAATCCTTTGTTTTTAATTTTCCTTTGCTTTTTCATCAATCTACTTCCTATCTCTCAGTCTTTCTCCAAAGTACAACTTCTTTTGGACTGTTTCTTTTAGATAATAATATATAAATGTAATAAATATTTATCCTACAAAATGTACTGATTTTCTATTATAGCTCACATACTGTGCTAGGAATTCAAATTGGAAGTGTTAACCAAAAAAGTAATCTTTGTGAGGTTTAGAATGTAATGTAGATTAAAATCTGATATTCCTCAGGTGCCTGGGTGGCTCAGTCAGTTAAGCATCTGACTCTTGATCTCAGCTCGGGTCATGATATCAGGGTATCAGGGTTGTGAGATTGAGCCCTATGGCAGGCCCTGCACTGGGTGTGGAGCCTGCTTAAGATTCATTCTCACCCTTTCCCTCTGCCCTTCCCACCCTGCTCCCACACATGTTCTCTCTCTCTCAAAAAAAAAAAAAATCTTGATATTTCTGCATTATTGCTAAATCTTCCTCCATTTGTCCCTCCATCACTTTCCTCCGTATACATACATATTCATTGCCCATCATCCTCTCCTGTCACATGTACATGGGACATAGACCAATATCATTTTAATTGATAGATTCAGGAATCAGTAATGCAGAAGCTGTCAAAATGCTAAAAATAGGTGTAAAAAGCTCCCCATTTACAGTCAACAACAACGAAAAAAAATAAAAGATTTAAGATCATGAAACCAATCAGTTTATTTTAAGCACCCGAGTTGGCTATCAGATTAGGTATGACTAGAATTAGTAAAAAGGTATGCCAAACACCTGTTCAAACTCCTTAGCACCTGCGTTTCCCCAGGCCCTACCAGTTAGGGGATGACAGAGAATCACATTTATAGAAACACAGTAGTTTCTAATTCTTCCCTTGTCTATTATTGAATATCTTCCAGATCCTCTTAAAAGCCTCCCCCAAGAATTCCTGCATGTCCCCTAGAGATGCCCCACTGGTATTGAAAAGCAAGGCCTCCCAGCTACCAACTTCCTCTTTTGCTCTGGCTTTAGCTCTGGCTCTGTGTGGCACTATCAGCAAGCCTCCAATCTCTGTGAAGCCTGGTGAATGTGCAATTTCACTGATGCTGCCTCTGATGACATTTTTTATCAATGTCGCCTGAAGTCATGCTGTGCTCATGTTATGCTTTGCTGGAGCTGCCAAATTTCCAATATGGCTGGTGCCCTCCCCTGCTGATTGCCCAGTGTCCTCAATGGGGCAGCTGCATTCTGTATTCTCTGCTGTAGTGGATAAAACAGACAGCCTCACCTTTGTTACTCACAACTAAATATACCTAGTTGGTAGTTCAGAATGACACAACACAAACACAAGACAAATAAGAAATAAGGCACTGGTTTATTTGTATGGGATTATTCGAAATGCTGCCACTGGAAAGCATAGTTAGGAAGGCAAGACAGAGATTCCTGCCTCCCATTCTAAACCTAGATCTTAGAGCCTGCAAGCTCACACGTGCACACAAACCTGACTCCATATCACTTACACAAACAGTCCTACTGTATACACCCAGTTACACACAGAACAGATAGAGCTTGGAGTATGAGAAGGGAAGCCAACCACAATACTGCTTCATGGAAGCCTTGCCCCCAAAGACATAGCATAAAATAAACTGAGAATGTATGTGTGTATAGGACATCAAGACATTCATTTTAGGTAATTTGACTTGCCAATCTTCCTCTTACCTTGTGGGTTCTTCTGCTCTGGAGGATTCTTCACTCAGCACAGGCTGCTGAGATATAGCTTCTTGTGTTCTGATATGCTTCCATGAGAATTAAGGAGGCAGCAAGGAGCTGTGCACCACCTTTCTGTGCACCACCCGGTATCCTTATCTCATGTGTACCTTTTCCACTGCTTGCTAAATGAGACCATTGTAAAGCAAAATCATTGTAACTGTGGACTAATTAAGGAAATCATCCCTGATAGTCCTAAATCGAGACCACCTTTTGTGTCTGGTCTAGTTCATAGCACCTTCTTCAGAATATGAGCTGTGGGCTCTTCCCAGGCTAAGTGCATGGAGACAAAAAGGCCAGAAAGTAAAATCTTGGAAAAGGTATCACATGTAAGCATCCTGCTCACTAGTAGATATGTCCCAGTGAGCAAATTCTCCACATAGGATTATCTCCTCCACCTCCCCTAATGTTGCACTCCCTAAGGGGTGTGAGGAACAAAAGTTCATTCAACCCTCAAGCCCATCATATACTGAGACAAGAACTTGAGGAAAGAGGTAGAAATGTTTCTTCCTACAGGTTTAAGAAGAGTGAATACCTATGCCTTCCATATTACTTAGAATTTTGGAGAAAGACTTTCAGTTGCATTGGTAATCCACTCCTTCCCCTCTGTTTGCTTCCCTTTCTCTTTTCCTCTCCCTCCACACTAAAAGTTAAGCCAATCCATCTAGGCAGTAACCAAGGATGATCTGCCGATGGTGTTTAAAATCACCCCGAACTCACCTCCTCAGAACATACCAAATTACACCTATTTATAGAACAATTTCTCCTGAAGAACTGAGGGCAGACTGAACAGCTTCTGCACAACAAAAGATAGAATAGCAAAAGAGAACAGCAAGAGAGCTGGAGACATGGTAACAAAGACCAATATTGGGGTCCCAATGATGCTGTTAACTGCAGTGGGAAGGAATAGTACTGAGAACCGGGAACAGATTTCTCTGTCCTTTTGCACAGAAAAAAAGCCAAGGTTAAAAGAGCAATGAGGATATAAAAGAGTCAGCCCTAGAACTTCACCAAATGGAAAGCTATATGGGTGGGAGGGGTTGACAGACAGGGTCTACACTCCCCCTCCCCCTTGAAAGCACAGACAGGTACACAGTCTGGGTGTCCTAACTGGCATGTCACCTCAGTGAACCCAGGCACCTAGCCCACACCAGCCCCAGGCATCCCACCAAGGCAGCCACAGGGTGGTGCACACTGGTTAGAGCTCACTACAGTTCCAACCTTCATGCCAAGATGACAGAGGCACAAAGCAGCCTGGAACACTCCAGGCCCGTACCACTTTGGCTTCAGTCAGCATGCTAGGGTGCCCTCAGTGCAGAGCAATCTGGGATTTCTTGGCTGATTTCTGTTTCAGATCCAGCCACCCTGCCAGGGTGCCTCCTGTGCAGAGCACCCTAGAACACTCCCACCTACACTGGCCTTATCTCTATTCACATGGCCAGGACACTTTCTGCATTGAGAACCCTGGGACACTCTGGCTTACACCAAATCCAGCTTCAGCCCAAGACCACAACTGGCCTGCAGACACTTTAGCTTTAGCTGTCCTGCCAGGGCACCCCATGCACAGAGTGCCCCAGGACCTCCTAGCTTATACTGTGCCTCAGCTTCAGCCACCTCTCCAGGGAACCTTCTGTACAGAGAGTCCTGGAACACCCCAGTTTACATACACTTCAGCTTCAGCTATCCTGTCAAGGTGCCCTCTGTGCATAGAGCCCTGGGTCTTTCTGGCTTGCACACACTTTAGTTTCAGCTGTCCTGCCAGGGCACCCTTTGCACAGAGAGCCCAGGCACCTCCTGGCCCACACCAGCCACAGCTCTGGCTGCCCTGCCAGGGCATGTTCTCTATATAGAACTTTGGGACACCCTGGCTTGCACCCACTTTAGCCTTAGCCACCTGCCAGGGTGCCCACTCTGTGGAAAGCTCTGGGACTCCCAGCCTGCACCACCCACAGCTCTAGCCAGCCAGTGAAAGTCACCAAGTAAATACAATCAAGCATCTGCATAGTAGATGACCACATACAAGATCATTCTTTCAAGTTTAGGAGAAGTAGTTGTTTCATCTAAACCATAGAAGCAAACACAGAAAGTCAAGCAAAATGGGGAGACAAGGGAATATGCTCCAAAAGAAAGAACAAGACAAAACCTCAGAAAAAGAACTAAGTGAAACCGAGATGAGCAATATGCCTGATAAAGAATTTAGAGTAATGGCAACACTGTATTTTAACTATATTGGAATTAAAGTAAAATAAAGTAAAATTTAAAAATTAAATTAAATTTTAAAAATTTAAAGTAATGATTGTAAAGATACTGGGCTGGAAAGAAGATTGGAATACTCAGTGAGACCTTCAGTAAAGAAATGGAAAATATTAAAAAGAACTAATCAGAATTTAAGAATACAATAACTGAAATAAAAAATATACTAGAGGGAATCAACAGTACATTCATGGATGAAGAATAACATATCAGCAATCTGGAAAACAGGGTAACAAAAAAAGCAAAAAGAGATGAATTTTTTAAATGAGGATAGGTTAAGGGATATCTTGGACAATACCAAGTGAACATTAACCTTGAAGGGGTCCCAGAAAAAGAAGAGAGAAAATGGGGCAGAGAACTTATTTAAATAAATAACAGCTGGAAACTTCCCTAAACTGGGGAAGGAAATAGACATCCAGGACCAGGAAACACAGAGAGTTCCAAACAAGATGAATCCAAGGAGGTCCGCACCAAAATACACAATAATTAGAATGTCAAAGGTTAAAGATAGAAAATTTTAAAAGCAGCAAGAGAGAAATGAAAAGTCTCATACAAGGGAAACCCTATAAGGCTATCAGCTGATTTTTCACCAGAAACTTTGTAGGCCAGTAAAAAGTGGCATGATATATTCAAAGTGCTGAAAGGAAAACACCCACAATCAAGAATACTCTACCTGGCAAAGTTATCATTCAGAATTGAAGGTAGGATAAAGAGTTTCCCCAACAAAAGTTAAAGGAGTGTATCACCACTAAGCCAGCCTTACATGTTAAAGGGACTTCTTTAAGTTGAAAAGAAATGGCCATAATAGGGGCGCCTGGGTGGCACAGCGGTTAAGCGTCTGCCTTCGGCTCAGGGCGTGATCCTGGCGTTATGGGATCGAGCCCCACATCAGGCTCCTCCACTATGAGCCTGCTTCTTTCTCTCCCACTCCCCCTGCTTGTGTTCCCTCTCTCGCTGGCTGTCTCTATCTCTGTCAAATAAATAAATAAAATCTTAAAAAAAAAAAAAAGAAAGAAATGGCCATAATAAGACATAAGAAAAATTATGAATAAGAAAATGTAATGTATTATAGCATATACATACGATGTGGAGGAGGGAGTAAAGAAAAGTTGGTGGGTTTTTTGGGGGGTTTTGTTTGTTTTGTTTCATTTTGTTTTGTTTCAGAATGTGGTTGAACTTAAGTGACCATCAACTTTATATAGACTGCTATGTTCTTGGAATGTTATATATGAACCTCATGGTAACCACAAACCCAAAACCTGTAATAGATACACAAAAAATAAAGAGAAAGAAAGCCAAATATAACACTACAGAAACTTATCAATCACTAAGAGTAAAATCACCTTCTCCCTGCCAATGCTTGGGAGCTGTTATTGTACCAACGTACACATTTTACATTTTCAGGAAGATTCTTTCCCAAAAAGTCTCCTAACATTCATAGAAACAGACTCCTGGTAAGCCCTCCCCTCCAGTCTTGAAGGAAGGCCTCAACAAACCTTAATCTAGAGTATTCACAAACTTGGCTCTGAAGCAAAATCAAGATTCATCATAAACTAGCTCCTGCAGATGTTTGTAGTTACTTATATTTACCTTTTTGTCCAGTTTACCAAAATATTTACGTTGTTCTAGACATATGTATGACCTCTATAACTGTCAAAAAGTTGTCTGCCACAAAACAAATAACCAAAGCTTGTGGGTCAAAGACTTCATGGAAGTATAAACTTGCTGTAGTATATGCAACCCCTTGTTCTTTTTTGCTAGGAAATTAACTCTGGTTATTTTCAGAGTTTATATAACCATCAGCTAGGGAAATACCCTTTTGGGTCTAGGCCTAAATTCTGGACTGCTACTATAAAAAATATTTCAGTTGTTTTTACTTTTATGATGTAATTAGTAAAACGTAGTGAAAACTTGGATGTGTTGCCTTTGGATTGAATTATTTGCATATTGTCTTCAATGTTTCTGTAATTATTGTACTTTTATATTTCTCAAATTACAAGGTCTTAATTGCACTTACCAAAGTAAGATCAAAAACAGCAAGCATTTTGATTAGCATTTTTTGCAAAGGAGTAGAAAAACCCCTAGAATTAAAGAACTTTTCCTAATTTGCTCAAGATAAGGTAGATTGAGTTTTAGAATAAAATAGGAAAATGAAGTTCTAAAGAAACATCATGTAGAAGGAACCAGCCCAGTACTTTGCAAAGAAATACTACCATTGAGTTTAAATAGAAAACTGAGAAAATTAATTATATTAAATGATCTTGGATCAGATGATCTTTGTGGTATACTGCATCATTAGCCTCAATTCTTCACGTCCACCCCTGTGTATCAATACCTTTTGCTGTCTAACTCTGCAGTTACTCACACTAAAAAATATGACTTGCTTTGGCCAATAGAAGAATGAGATGGAAGTGAAATCAGGCCAGTTCCAGCCTAGGCCTTAAAGTGTCCTGAGTGATTCTGCTTGCATTCTTGTGTTTCTGGCATCATTGTGAGAAGTTCATGTCTGGGCTTGACCACTAGCCCCAAGAGAAGGTGAACATGTGGTGCAGAGACACCCTGCCAAGCTGTTCCAATCAACCAGCCTTGATCAACTGATCCCCCAGCCAACCCACAGATACTTGAATGAGTCCAGACAACATCAACAAAGCTGGCCAGACAACCCCAGTCTAGATCAATCAACTCCCAGCTGACTTGTAGGTATATGAACAAAAATAATGTTCGTTGTAGTAGGCTACTGATATTTTGTGGCTGTTTGTTATTTAACAATAGTTAACCAACACAGTCTAATAAATGGATTACATAAGCCATAAAAATATTAACTTAAATTCCATTTAGAAATTTGTTCCTTTGGAAAAGCTAAGGTCTAACTCTTCTTGAAATCAAAGTTTCCAGATAGAAGCAAAACATTGGACTTCCAAACCAAGATATGATGCAATGATCAGACATATTTTTTACTACATATTTTAAAGGCAAGTGAGATGTGAAGACGCACATACACACACAACACACACACACAAACACACACACACACACAGTTTAAGTGACTAGACAGAAATGAGGAGAAATAGAAATCAAGATGACAACCCATTGATCCAATGGTGGAACTCTAAGCAATACACATCACCAATTTAACAGATTTTTAACTTATCAATGGCCAGGTACCATTCCACAAATTTTCAAAGGAAGACTTTGTCTCACCTCACCAACCATTCCACAGCACTCCTATTTAAGAAGAGACCACCCACGTCCATATTGTGTAATCTAATTAAACTTTCTAGGAGGGAAAAATATAGTGATAGCAACTAAATAAGTACGATCTTAGTGTGGTCACTACTTAAGCAAAGATTCAGTATGAGAAAGATAAGTCCACATCTATATTCTTTGCTTTCAAACTATCTCTATAAGCCAGTCATTAGCATTAATCAGTAAGCACTTCTCAGGCTCTTAAAATCTCATGAGAGGACAGAGCTTCATTAATGCTAATTTCTATTTCTTTTCTTGTTCTTGTCTAGGTTGAAATGAAATTCCACAGGTCTCATGCTAACAAATAATGTAAAAATGTTGATTTAAATTAAATCAAATTATTGGTCTTTTAGCTGCTAACAAGATATCTTCAATCAATTATTGGGTGTCAAAAAGGTGGTATTTCCTTGCTTTGTTTTAAATTAATTATTGTAGACTCAGATCTCTGTGGGTTAAGAAATTAAATCTTTATGGATATCAAATACATTTAGAAGAATAAAAAACAAAAAATCTATTTTTGCATCCCAAGTACCTTAGAATTTTGTATTTAAATTCATTAAAAGTAATCAGAAATGTTCTAAATTCTGTAGTTGTGAACATTCACTGAATCTTTAAGAGTTAGAATTACAACAGTCTTACTCATTGGAGATGATATGAAGATATGTGTAAAATTTAATATAAACCTGTGAAAGCCCCTTTTGCCCTTAAAAATCTGGTTTTTAATCATTCATTCAAAAATACTTAGCACTGTATAAGTCAGGGCCTCAGCAAGAAATAGATGGCATACTCAAATTAGGATGTTTTTAGTAAGGACACATTACAAAAATGTGGGCAGGGTGAAGGGAAACCACAAGGAGCAGTGTGGAGTAATGCTGGACTCAAAACATCCTAAATACACGGGTACAAAGGGAAGGTAGCATTATTGGAAGTCATAAGGAGGGAGACTGGTAATAGAGGACTACCTTAAGAGAAGCAGTGACTTCAGGGAACACAGCTAACTTGAGGTCACCCCATAGGGTGGGAGCCAGAAGCCATGGCAATAAATATTCTCTTCCTCCCTCCCACTGCTCTCCTCCTGGGGAACTGGGAATCCAGCAGTGAACAAAGGGGACAAAAATGGGTGCTATCATGGATGTGACATGCTAGCCAAGGGAGACATAGGAAAGCATCCTAAGTGCCGTGGAGAAAAATAAAGCTAAGTAGAGTCACAGAGAAAGCTAGTAGTAGAGTAGAAGAACTGAAATTTAAACAGGATAGTCAAGGAAGACCTGTTGAAACAAGTGGTATTGGAACAAAGGCAAAAAAGGGGTGAAGGAGTGAAACATAGATTTCTAGGGAAGAACCTTAAAGGCAGAGAGAGAAGAAAGCACTTAGGGGATTGCCTGGCCTATTTGAGAAACATCCAGGAGGCTAGTGTGACCAGAGCAGAGCAAAACAAGGGGAAAGAGTTGGAGCAAAGGACATAGTGTAAAGGACAGGTGATTAGGTAGGGCCTTGTAGGCCACTGTGAAGACTTTTTACTGAAGCCTTTTTACTGAAAAATAAGGAGCAGTTAAAGGGTTCTCAATTGAGAAATGGTGTGATCAGGTTTCAAATTTATCAGTATCACTCTGGCTCCTGGATGGAGAATAGACTGAAGATGGTAGGGTTGGAGGCAGAAAGGCTTGTTAGGCATTTACTGCAAAAATCCAGGCAAGAGATGATGGTGATTGAGAAAAGGGTGGTAGTAGTGGAAGTGGTGAAAAGTGAACTTCATTCATTTATGAATAATATAGGGGTTTATAAGGGCAAGCTTAGGCATCAAATCCCTGGATTTATGTCTATCACTTAGCTGTGTGGCTAGGGCAAGTCACTTAACCTCTCTCTGTGCTTCATTTTCTTCATCTGAAAATTGGATATAATAATAGTACCTAACTTGTAGGGTTGTTTCCAGATTTAAATGATATAATGCATCTAACTGGCTTAGTAAAATATCTGGTACATAAAAAGCCCTCATAAATATTATTACTGTTATCTGCATTTGAAAAACACCCTGAGATGCTTTTTTAAAGTTATCTCTCCTCACTAAAATGATGGAAGACCCTTTCATGCAGGATGGAAGAAGTCTGCAGGATGTCACTAATGGTGAATTTTCAGGCATTTTTTTAAATCCCTAGTGGTCTCCTTGCCTATCCCTGATTTCTCTAGGCAATGAGGAACACACTCCTTTGCCTAGCAGGCCCATGCCACCTTGCATACCTCTGACTAGAAGACAGTTCCTAGTTAGTTTGAATTGGAATCTGTTTCTCATTGTCCACCTGCTGGTTCTAGACCTCTTTTGGGGGATTTACAGCTCAACTCCTCTTTCATGTGGCAACACTTTTAGTATCTGAAGAAAGTGACTAGACCCTTCTTCTCGCCTCCTCCAAACAGTTTTTAGACATCAAGGATTTTTTGTTTTGTTTTTAACCAGTCTTTTAGAACAAAGCTCAACGGAAGGGGTAAGCGGTTAATGAAGAGCTCTGTGTCTGGAATCATGAAAGCTCACACTTTACGCTAACTCATTTAACATTCCATTGCATACACTTTTTCCATTCCATTCTCAACTACAGTCAATGGAAGGCTAAAAGCTCACCTTTTTCAGATTCCAGTGGCTAGAGGGAACCATGTTGGTTCAGTGTTGACCAATGATACGTAGGTAGAAGTTTGTTACCTAATGCTTCATCCTTCTGCATGTATGAATTTCCTTTCACTTTCCTTCATGTTAATTGTGAGTGCTGGACTAAATGCTCTCTAAATCTCATTCAGGCACTAACATTCCACATTTGGGTTTTCTTTTTTTAAGATTTATTTTTTTTTCCTTTAGAGAGACAGAAAGAGAGAGTGGGGGGAGGGGCAGAGGGAGATGGAGAGAGAGTCACAAACAGACTCAGCACCAAGCATGGAGCCCCACACAGGGTTTGATCCCACAACCCTAAAATCATGACCCAAGCAGAAACCAAGAGTCAGATGCTCAACCAACTGTGCCACCCACGTGCCTCCCACACTTGGGATTTTCTCATCAAAGTATCTGTTCCAATTAATCTGTTTAATCCAGGTCAAATAACACCTGAAAACTAGATTCACTCTTGATTTATCTTCTCTCATTTATATAGCTTTATTGGATCAAGCCTAGTGTCTTGTGCATAGAAAACACCTAATAGATGATTGCTGAATTTAATATAGTCAGAAAGATTATAATAGGATACCATTATTAATCTATTTTACCTACCCACTGGATTACCCTTCTCTGATCTACAGCAACTTGGTAAACAAAATAACACGTACAAACAAATACATCAGACATCAGTTTTTTAGGATTTTCACACTGGTTACCTCATTATATTGTCATGGATTCCTTTCCTAACATTTTTTTTTTTTGCTAATAAATAAGTGTATTTTAATCATAGGAAGCTGAGAGAGAAGAGAAACATAATTTCAATATGTTTGCATTCACTATGCTTTACTCTGTATATTATAACTTTGAGATTATTCTGGAAGAGTATTGCATTCTTTTCATTTCACATAAGGATATCCCATCTCTTTAAATAGTTTTTTAACATGATAAGCAATCATTAGTGATTTTTTCCTGGAAAAGTTATTTTTTCTCAGAGCATGGTATTTGATAAATAATCACAGATCCAGAAAGTTAAGCACAGAAAAATTATAATTATCTGAGGTTATATAGTAAGTTAATATTTAAGATTACTCTCTCCTTCTAATGTAATCTTTTCCTTTGAAATATGAAGGTATCCCCCAAAATGTTGATGTTGGTGATCAATAATTGTGACAAATATCAAAGAAAAATCAACTGGTCATATAGAATACCCAAAGAAATTACAAAGAAGACACATAGATAAGAAGTAAAAGTGTGAATATAAATAGATGAATTAATGGACAGATGGATGGGTAGATGGATGGATGGATTGATGGATGGATGGGTATATGGATGAATTCAATGAATAAACAGATGAATGGATAGATGGATGGAGATTGGTTGGATGGATGGATAGATGGATGGATGGTTGGAGATGAATGCATTCTATGAATCTGAGTTGAACTGCTTTTTCATTAGAGTAAATGGTCAAAGTCCACATTAGAGAACAGTATCTGGAAAAAGATTGAAAATTTAACATTTCCTTTATGCCTCAGAGCTAAAATAGGGAGCCTGATATCATCTCACCAGAAAATGAAAACCTGTGAATCACTCCTGACAGGAATGGATCTTTTTCCAAATTCAAAGTTGTCCCAGCTGCATTCCAGCAGCACATCTCATGCTATTGCAGAAACACTGTAAACAATACAAAAAGCCACTGTGGAGCTTTGTGCAGTACAAGTCAGTACCCATAATGACAACATGCCATTAGCATCTAACACATCCAATTTTCCTACATAATGATAAATAATGATATGTGTTAGTTCTAATCCTAACTAATTCTAGGTTACCTTAATTCTGGAGAAAGTATTTAGGTACAAATGAAATCAATTACAATATCTGAAACGTAGAAAGCCATATATTGGAATAAACTCTTCAATATTACCAAAGAAAGAGGTATTGAGGAAAGGAACCAAGGAGCATGCATGTTCCTGGTCCACCTGGAGGAAGGAAGCACAGTTCTCTAGAGTACTCTCAGCATCATATTCATGACCTGCTACACTAGCTTCTGGTGCCAATAAGGCACACTCTCACTTAAACTCTCTCATTTCACTCCTAAATATTTAAGTGTGCAAGTTTCATTTATGGATGCTCCTTTTAAAAATTATAATACTATGTCAATGTAAGAAAAATTATTAATTTTTTAATATTATTGAATATCGAACCACTACTTGGATTCCTTTTTGTCTCTCTCTGTGTCTTTCTCCTCTTCCTTTTCACTGTGTGTGTTCAAACGAGGATCGAAGAGTGTCATTATTCCAACGGGTCAACAGTAGGTTGCTGTGTCCTTCGTTCAGTCTCTTTCCATCTCTTTTTCATGCTTTCACTCTCCCTGCAATTTATTTTTTATAGAAACTAGGTTGTTTATCTGGCAGAGTTCCTATCAGCATTTTACTGGTCATTACCCATGTTGTCATATAATATGTTCTTATGCCACTTATATTACTAAGTTTCCCATAGATCTAGAGACCTGATCAGATTCAGACTTGATTCTTTTTTTTTTTTAAGATTTTATTTATTTATTCGACAGAGATAGAGACAGCCAGCGAGAGAGGGAACACAAGCAGGGGGAGTGGGAAAGGAAGAAGCAGGCTCATAGCAGAAGAGCCTGATGTGGGGCTCGATCCCATAACGCCGGGATCACGCCCTGAGCCAAAGGCAGACGCTTAACCGTTGTGCCACCCAGGCGCCCCGGTTCTTTTTTTTTAAATCTTCTCCTTTTAATATCTGAGGGAAGTATCTGAGCTTCACATGCCACATTACCAGAGAACAATTTTTGCTTATTTTTAATGTCTGTTCCACCTCTAAATTTTCCAAGAGACCATGGAAAGGACAGACGTACTCTAGCTGCCAACCCCTCATCTCCCGCTATGAGGAAGGACTATCTGTCCTAAACTCTGAGCCATCTCTAATAACTTCAGGTTAACAGCTGGCCACACCTATGCCAACCTCAACCTCTCAAAGTCTTAGAGCTGAGATTAGATTTCCATTTCAGAGTCTCTCTTCCCATTGTGTATTTTGTTCCACCAAAGTCTTCAGTAAAAATCCTCTCAATCCATTCTATAAATTATCATAAAAGGAATGGTCTTGGCCTTGAGCCTTTGGCTTGTAGAGGTTCTATGATTTTAGAACTTGTGACCTCCTCCAGCTTTGAACTGTTACAAGGAAGACCTACTGTCCTTATAAATACATATCTGAGAAGAAACACTACATTCTTCTTAAAACAAAGAACGTTTTCTGGCAAATGATTTGCTGTCTTCATCTACATAGTGAAATAACGGGCAACTCTATTTGATAAGCCTAGCCTCCAAGATACAGGATATAATATAAGTATAGTCTTCTGGGACCACAGAATTTCATAAAAGGGGTCACAGTAAGTCTAGAAAAAACTTTCACAATGGTTACCTGATATAATCCTTCATGGAAAATTATGACTTTGCCCCACCATCCTCATTCTTAATGTTGGAAAACCAAGGCTCAGTAAGTCGCCAAGGGTCATTAAAAAAAATTGCTTTACATTACAATGTATGGTATTTAATCAATATTTAAATTAACAATGGTTGTCCAAAGTCAGACAATGACATAAAAAAGAACCATATTTAAAAAATCTGCACAGGTCTGGTTAAAAGTAGTATGCATTCTAAAACTGGTTCAGCAGTCTTTTAGAAACAAGGAAAGGAAAAAAGAGAAAGAAAAACTCTGCATACTTCTTAGGGCCCAGGAGATTGGCAGTGCACCCTGGGGGGTAATCTTCTGTTACTGATGGAGATGCAAAGTGTTGGTATGGCAGAGGCAAGACTCAGCTTGGCATTGTTCTGTATTTTTGGCTGCAAAGCCATAAACTTTTTCCTTGCTAAACTGTTTATCTATCCTTGCCCCATTCTCTCATTTGATGTCATCAGTGCTTTTGTGTAAACATCTTTCTTTTTTCTAAACATCTGTCTTTTTTCTATTCAGCACTGTTACCTTTAATATCAGAATTTATGTGATATTTAGGATTTAGTTAAATACCCAGGTTTTCTATAACAAACTGAAAAGGAATTTCATTTGCTTATCTCTATAACCTTTCCTGCTTGGTACCCAACACTGAAGAGACTGTTTATTCCATCCTCTAGTCCTCAGGTATCTTCTGACTTGTTCAAACCTAAACAATAGGGAGAAGCCTGAGTCAGAATCTCATTTCATGCCATGTTCAGATGATTGGAACCATTGCCAGTTTTTTTTTTTTTTTTTAGCAGATATTCCATAAAAGGGCCCAGTCCATAGAGGCAAGATAGGATTCTGTTGTACCCATCTTTCCACACTCATCTTTTTCAAGTCAATTTATTCCTTCCATCCATTCACTCATTTATTCACACATTCATCCATTCACTCATTCAACCACTCATCCACCTATCCATTCACTTAACTACTCGTTCATTCATTCATTCATTCATTCATTCATTCAAGAAGAATCTAAGTCCCCGCTCTATGTCAGGCACCACCGTTGAATAACTCCCTCTATTCTCCATCCTATCCTGTCCCTTCCTATCTTCTTTATTTTTTCTTGCTCTACTCAAATTTCTGGATCCACCTCAAAGTTTTCATACTTCTTTTTTATCACCTCCAGGGCACCTCTTGATTCCTATCAATATTCTTTGATTCTTTCAATACATATTTGTTGATTAATAAGAAAAGTTTAGAGAAGAAGAAATAGTAAATCATGGGGAGTAAACAAGCTAGAAGAAAGATTAGGAGGGGTTTAGAATATGAGGTGGCCAGATGATTGCCTAATCTGACAAGATTTCTAGTAATATACATTATATACCACTTGAAGTAGTAGTATATAATTTAGGCTCTATAAAACATGACAGTTAGAAGAAAGGAAATCAATTTATTTATAAGATGAGCAGCTCTCCCAAAAAAGACGTGATGTGATGAGCACTGGGTGTTATATACAACTGATCAATTGTTGAACACTACATCTGAAACAAATGTACTATATGTTGGCTAACTGAATTAAAATTAAAATTAAATTAAATTAAAATATGGAGATTAAACCACAACAACAACAAAAAAAATGAGTAGCTCTCCTAAGGTTAAGTTGTTGGTGGCAATTTTATTTTCTAAATAGATGTGTACTTCAAATAACGAAAGTCAGCAGCTTGCAATAACTTCTTGAATTAGGCCTAGTGATATAGTTTTGTTAAAACAGTCCATCTGAATCATGGTCCCACCAGGACACACTAGGTGGTATATACAGGTTTGGGAATGAAATAGACCCGAGTTCAAGCCCAAATTCTAATATTTTCTACCTGTGTGGCCTTGGGCAACTTATTAACCTATCTGAACCTTTGTTTCTTCATTTATACAATAAGAATAATAATACTTATCTTTATGGAGTTTTGAAAATTAAATGGTATATATGATAAAATTTTTAGCCCTGCCCCTAAGCATTTAGTAAATGTTTAATTATAGTAGCTATTAGTACCATCGCATGGATTTCATCATTCTCACAAGCAAACTTAGTCAATTCTTGGTTTGTTTCATACATGTCTACTTCTGCTTCTGCTCTTTAAATAGGAGTGGTCAACACCAATATTAAAATATGTAGTAGCTTCAGTTTTCAAAGAAGAATATGTAATTTACCTAATATTTTCCATCTTCAAAAGAAATTCCAAACTGCCTACTGTATTGACAATGAGTGTTTAAACTAACATGAACTACTTCTGGGAAAGCCTCTGGACTTCATTTATTAAATCAATCATTTCCTCGTATTGGCTTTACTGCATAATGGGCAATAACCCTGAGCAAATCAATCTTTTATGTCCTAACTTAACAAAACTTTTAATGTACAGGTTTTGGCCAGAATATAATAAAATGTGAATCAAGTAAAATTATGGGGAAAAAAAGCCAATCATTAGGAGGATTTTTTTAAAGTAATCATATGCCAGCTAGGGTCACCCTGCCCCTTAAAATGAAAATTGGTTTAAACCCCATGCCATAATACTAGGATATCTAATACTCTCTTTAAGATTCCTGCAAATGGACTGGAAGCCTGGGTTCTTGTGGTCACTTGATCTCCAATTATCTGATTCTGCTGCAGATAAATTATTCAATTTACTAACAATTTCCCCTTGATCCTCACCTTCTTCCAACACTGCATTGAGCCAAACTTGAAACTTGGCCTTTTCTCTTGATTCCTATAAAGAAAAACACCTCAAAAAGACCATTTGTATGCAGAGCTGACTTTACTAAAGGTTTACAGAGAAGGTGGGAAAGGACGCATTTAAGCATCATAGTAATGAAAAATTTTTTTTAATTATGAGACAAATTTCCCTGAAGTTCTTTTGTTGACTCTGCCACTACAGACTGTTTACACTCTGTTGTGTTCCAGTTTATGTCCCAGACTTCAGACTTCAGCCAATTTCTTTTTTTTAAGATTTATTTGTTTATTTTAGAGAGAGAGAGAGAGTAAGAGGTAGGAGGAGGGACAGAGGGTGAGGGAGAGGGAGAATCCCAACTGAGAGGGGAGCCAGATGAGGAGCTTGATCTCAGGACTCTGAGATCATGATCTGAGCTGAAATCAAGAGTTGGACACTCAACTGACTGAGCCACTCAGGTGCCTCCCAGCCAACTTGTTAATACTGCTCTTTTCTCCTACTTCCCATTTCCTGCTCCCTGTTGAAATGTCCCTGAAATCTACGTTTTTCTTACCATTTATTAGTATATTCAGTTCTCTCTGGCTATTATTTCTAAATTTACTGCCAAATCTACTTTATGTTGGATGAATCCCAAACTGATCATGTATTAAATACATCAAATGGCCAATCTATTTTCTTGGCAGCACAAAAGGCCAGTAGAAACCTAAGGTTTCCTTTACCAGGATCTTCCCTCCTAAAAATATCAAATTTTGAATAGTGATTTCTCCTTGTTATGTAAATATTTAAGAAAGTAACTGGGAAGTGAGTCAAATAAACAAAATTAAACCAGCAACCTCTGTTTTGTATAATGTAATGGGAGTATGATTCTTCAAAGATTAGAAGTGTGACCATAGAGAATATTCAGTGGGATCCTTCATCGAGATTCATGTGGAGAAATTCTTACGCCTTTCCTCAGATACATCATTTGACATGTGGACATGTTATTGGTCTTAGATACAGAAATTTGCTTTCAATTTCCACTTATCCACTACATCAACCTATGATCTTGAATAAACATTACACCTTAGAACCTAATGTAAAAATAGAAATCAGTTCCAGCTACATTACTTGGTTGGTGTGAGGATCAGATGAAATAATAAATACATAAGTATTTAACATAATAAATAATGAATACATAAGAGCTACTAGGAGACATAATTGAAGTCTTTAACATTTTAAAATATGGAGACCTACCCCAATTGTCCAAGAAGGCAGAGGAGTAGGAGACCTTAGTTTCATGTGGTCCCAGGAAATCAGCTGGATAGCTATCAAATCATTCTGGACACTTGTGAACTCAGCCAGAGATCTAAGAAAAGGATAGAACTTTACAATAGAAAAGCGACCACTTTCTGCAAGGTAAGAGGTGCAGAGAACTGAATCCAAGGCGATATATAGGAAGACAAACCATGGGGGGAGGGAGCCGCCATAAGCCAACACTAGAAGGTGATATGGTAGCAGAGCACAAAATCAGAACTTTTAGAAGTCTGCTCCAGTGAGGGACGTCCAGGCCTGAAAGGTGTTCAGGGGGTGAAGCGGGGTGGAATCCTACATGGGACAGTGTGGTCTCAGGATCCCTGCGGTCACAGGAAGACCAGGGGTGCCTGAGTGTGGCAGAGTTCCCAGGCATCAGAGCAGGGAAGCCAGCTGCAATCAGTGAACCCAGGAGTGGGCTCTCAGCTCTGGGTTGCCACATACCATAAACCATGGCACAGACGGGTGACTGCAACTGTCTCCAAGCAGGGGCCCAGAGAGCAGCAGAACTGAGGTGAGACCCCCCCCTCCTTCCCTGGGAGGAGCAGTGAAAGTACACACCACAGGAGTCTGCAGGGTTTGGAGACTCGAAACAGGGTTGGGTGCCTGGGATAGAAACACTCAGTCACACACTCACACAAAAAGAAAGAAAGAAAGAAAGAAAGAAAGAAAGAAAGAAAGAAAGAAAGAAAGAAAGAAAGGAAGGAAGGAAGGAAGGAAGGAAGGAAGGAAGGAAGGAAGGAAGGAAGGAAGGAAGAAGAAAGAGAAAGAAAGAAAGAAAGAAAGAAAGAAAGAAAGAAAGAAAGACTCAGTCACAGGCTGGGTGAACACAGAGTGCGGATGGAGACGAGGGAGACAGAAGTGATTGACTGTTTTTCCCTGAGGGTGCACTGAGGAATGGGGCCCCAAGCTCTCAGCTCCAGGAGATTGGGAGGCTGCCATTTTCATTCTCATGCTCTAAAGCTGTGCAGAAAACCTTCAGGGAACAAAAGTCACATAGAGCAATCTGGAGCTACTTACTTAGCCAGGACCCCTGGCAAGTGTGGTGCAATTCCACCCAGGGGAAAGACACTTGAGAATCAGTACAACAGGCCCCTCCACCAGAAGATCAGCAAGAACATCCAGCTAAGACCAAGTTTACCAATCATAGAGAACTGCAGAACTCCAGTGCTGTAGAAAATAGTATATAGAATTCATGTTTTGTCCTTGATTTTTTAGTCTTTCAATTTTAATTTTTCTCTCTTTCATTTTTCAACAAATTTCTTATTTTACAACTCCTTTTTAAAAACATTTTTAGTTTTCATTTTTACAGTTACATTCTATCCTTTCATTGTATTTAATTTTGTATAAATATATGCGTATCTGTATATACAAAACTTACATAAATATGTGTGTGTGTGTGTGTGTGTGTGTGTGTGTGTGTGTGTGTGTATAAGTTTTTCTTTCTTTAAAGTTTTGGGATGCAGTTTCTTCTAGCAAACAGACCAAAATACATGCAGAATCTAGTGTATGCCTCTCTTCTCTTCACCTGCCTGATCATATTCTCTCTCTTTTTCTTCTTCTTCTTCTTTCTTTTTTTTTGTTAAAATCTTTTTTATTTTTATCTTTACACTTACATTCTATCCTTTCAATGTATTTAATTTTATTTTGTATATATAGGTTTTTTTTCCTTTTTTTCTTTTTTTAATTTTTTTTTCACTTTCGGGTCTCTTCTGATTTGTTTACTATATATTTCTCTAAGGTCATTGTTGCCATTTTAGTATTTTGTTCTCTCATTCATCCATCCTTCTGTGGACAAAATGACAAGACAGAAAAACTCACCTCAAAAAAGAGAACAAAAGAGAGTACTGACTGCCAGGGACCTAATTAGTATGGACATGAGTAAGATTGGAACTAGAGTTCAGAATAACAATTATAAGGATACTAGCCAGGCTTGAAAAAAGCACAGAAGACACTAGAGAATACCTTTCTAGAGAAATGAAAGATCTAAAAGCTAACCAAGTAGAAATCAAAAAGGTTATTAATGAGATACAATAAAAAATGGAGGCTCTAACTGCTAGGATAGATGAGGCAGAAGAGAGAATTAGTGAAATAGAAGACAAAATGCTGGAGAATAAAGAAGCTGAGAAAAAGAGAAGTAAACAACTACTGGATCATGAGGGGAGAATTCTAGAGAAAAAAAATGATACCATAAAGCAAAATAATATTAGAAAAATTGGGATTCCAGAAGAGGAAAGGGGGGGCACAGAAGGTATATTGGAGAAAATTATAGTGGGGAACTTCCCTAATCTGGGGAAGGAAACAGGCATTCAAGTCCAGAGGCACAGAGAACGCCCCCCCCAAAATCAGTAAAAATAGGTCAACCCCTGACATAGAATAGTGAAACTTGCAAATCTGACACAAAGAGAAAATCCTGAAAGCAGCTCAGGAAAACAGGTCTGTAACCTACAAGGGTAGAAACATTGGTTTGGCAGCAGACCTGTGCAGAGACCTGGAAGGCCAGAAAGGACTGACATGATATATTCAGGGTGCTAAATGAGAAAAACATGCAGCCAAGAATACTTTATCTAGCTAGGATGTCATTCAAAATAGAAGGAGTGATAAAAAGCTTCCAGGACAAACAGAAATTAAAACAATGTGTGATCACCAAACCAGCCCTACAAGAAATATTAAAAGGGATCTTTTAAGTGAAGAAAGAGCCCAAAAGTAACATAGACCAGAAAGGAACAGAGACAATATACAGAAACGGTGACTTTACGGGTAATAAAATGGTACTAAATTCATATCTTTCAATAGTTACTCTGAATGTAAATGGGTTAAATGCCCCCAATCAAAAGACACAGGGTATCGGACTGGATAAAAAAGCAAGACCCATTGATATGATGTCTGCAAGAGACTCATTTTAGACACAAAAACACCTCCAGATTGAAAGTGAGGGGGTGGAAAACCATTTATCATGCTAAGAGACATCAAAAGAAAGCTGGGGTGGCAATCCCTATATCAGACAAATTAGATTTAAACCAAAGACTGCAATAAGAGATGAGGAAGGACACTATATCATAAGAAAAGGGTCTATCCAACAGGAAGATACAACAATTTTAAGTATTTATGCCCCTAACATGGAAGCAGTCAATTATATAAGCCAATTAATAACAAAATTAAAGAAACACATCGATAATAATATAATAATAGTAGGGGACTTTAACAGCCCACTCACAGCAAAGGACAGATCATCTAAGCAGAAGATCAACAAAGAAACATGGTCTTTGAATGACACACTGGACCAGATGGACTTCACAGATATATTAAGAACATTCCACCCTAAAGCAACATTCTTCTGGAGTGCACATGGAACATTCTCCAGAATAGATCACATCCTGGATCACAAATCAGGTCTCAACTGGTACCAAAAGATTGGGATCATTTCCTGCATATTTTCAGACCACCATGTTTTGAAACTGTAACTCAATCACAAGAGGAGATTTGGAAAGAACTCAAATAAATGGAGGCTAAAGAGCATCCTACTAAAGAATGAATGGATTAACCAGGAAATTAAAGAAGAATTTTAAAAATATATTGAAACAAATGAAAATGAAAACACAACTGTTCAAAACCTTTGGGACTCAGCAAAGGCAGTCCTAAGAGGGAAGTATATAGCAATACAAGCCTTTCTCAAAGAACAAGAAAGAACTCAAATACACAACCTAAACTTACACCTAAAGGAGCTGGAGAAAACAGAAAAAAAAAAAAAAAAGCCTAAACCCAGCAGGAGAAAATAATTAATAAAGATTAGAGCAGAAGTCCATGAAATAGAAACCAAAAGAACAGTAGAACAGATCAACAAAACTAGGAGCTGGTTCTTTGAAAGGATTAATAAGATTGATAAATCCCTGGCCAGACTCATCAAAAAGAAAAGAGAAAGGACCCAAATAAATAAAATCATGAATGAAAGAGATCACAGCCAACACCAAAGAAATACAAACAATTATAAGAACATATTATAAGCAACTATATGCCAACAAATTAGACAATCTGGAAGAAATGGATGCATTCCTAGAGATGTAAAAACCTGAACAGACCCATAACCAGCAAGGGAATTGAAGCAGTAATCAAAAATCTCCCAGCAAACAAGAGTCCAGGGCCAGATGGCTTCCCAGGGGAATTCTACCAAACATTTAAAGAAGAATTAAGAACAATGAATCATGGAACACTACCTCAAAAAGTAATGATGTACTGTATGGTGACTAACATAACATAATAAAAAAAAATTTTTTTTAAGAAGAATTAATACTTACTCTTCTGAAGCTATTTCAAAAAATCGAAATGGAAGGAAATTTTCCAAACTCATTTTATGAGGCTAGCCTTACTTGTTTCCCAAACCAGACAAAGATTCCAACAAAAAGAGAATTACAGACCAATATCCCTGATGAACATGGATGCAAAAATTCTCACCAAGATACTAGCCAATAGGATCCATCTGTACATTAAAAAGATTATTCACCATAACTAATTGGGATTTATTCCTGGACTGTAAGGTTGGTTCAACATCTGCAAATCAATCAACGTGATACACTACATAAATAAAAGAAAGGACAAGAACTGTATGATCCTCTCAATACATGCAGAAAAAGCACTTGACAAAATACAGCATCCTTTCTTGATTAAAACTCTTCACTGCGTAGGGATAGAGGGAACATACCTCAACATCATAAAAGCCATCTACAAAAAGCCCAAAGCAAGTATCATTCTCAATGGGGAAAAACTGAGAGATTTCCCCTAAGGTCAGGAACGCAGAAGAGATGTCCACTATCACCACTGCTGTTCAGTCTAGTGAAGTACTAGCCTCAGCAGTCAGACAACAAAAAGAAATAAAAGGCATTGGAATCAGCAAAAAAGAAGTCAAACTCTCCCTCTTTGTAGATAACTTGATACACTATGTGGAAAACCCAAAAATATCCACCCCAAAATTGCTGGAACTCACACAGGAATTCAGCTAAGTGGCAGGATATAAAATCAATGCAGAAATCAGTTGTATTTCTATACATTAACAATGAGACAGAAGAAAGGGAAACTAAGGAGTCAATCCCATTTATAATTGCACCCAAAACCATAAGATACCTAGGAATAAGCCTAACAAAAGAGGCAAAGTATCTGTACTCAGAAACTATAGAACACTCATAAAAGAAATTGAGGAAGACACAAAGAAATGGAAAAACATTCCATGTTCATGGATTGGAAGAACAAATATTGTTAAAACGTCTATGTTACCTACATCTATCTACATATTCAATACAATCCCTATCAAAACATCATCAGCTTTTTTCACAGGGCTAGAACAAACAATCCTGAAATTTGTATGGAACCAGAAAAGACTCCAAATAGCCAAAGGAATGTTGAAAAAGCAAACCAAAGCTGGTGGCATCACAATTCTGGACTTCAAGCTCTATTACAAAGCCGTAGTCATCAAAACAGTATGCTATTGGCACAAAAATAGACCCAAAGATCAATGGAACAGAATAGAGAACCCAGAAATGGACCCTCAACTCTATGGTCAACTAGTATTCTACAAAGCAGGAAAAGAATATCCAATGAAGAAAAAGCCTCTTCAACAAATGGTGTTGGGAAAATTGGACAGCCACATACAGAAAAATGAAACTGGACCATTTTCCTACACCAAGCACAAAAATAGATTCAAAATGGATGAAAGACGTAAATATGAGACAGGAATCCATCAAAATCCTAGAGAAGAACAGAGGCAGCAACCTCCCTGACCTCAGCCACAGCAACTTCTTGCTAGACACGTCTCCAAAGGCAAGGGAAACAAAGGCAAAAAAGAACTATTGGGACTTCATTAAGATAAAAAGCTTTTGCACAGCAAAGGAAACAGTCAACAAAACCAAAAGACAACCAACAGAATAGAAGATATTTGCAAATGACATATCTGATAAAGGGCTAGTATCCAAAATCTATAAAGAACCTATCAAACTCAACACCCAAGGAACAAATAATCCAATCAAGAAACGGGCAGAAGGGGCGCCTGGGTGGCGCAGGCATTAAGCGTCTGCCTTCGGCTCAGGGCGTGATCCCGGCGTTCTGGGATCAAGCCCCACGTCAGGCTCTTCCGCTGGGAGCCTGCTTCTTCCTCTCCCCCTCCCCCTGCTTGTGTTCTTTCTCTCGCTGGCTGTCTCTCTTTGTCAAATAAATAAATAAAATCTTTAAAAAAAAAAAAAGAAAAGGGCAGAAGACGTGAACAGATATTTCTCCAAAGAAGACATACAAATGGCCAACAGACACGTGAAAAAATGTTCCATGTCACTAGGCATCAGGGAAATACAAATCAAAACCACAATGAGATACCACCTGACACCAGTCAGAATGGCTGAAATTAACAAATCTAGAAACAACAGATGTTGGTGAGGATGCAGAGAAAGGGAAATCCTCCTACACTCTTGGTGGGAATGCAAGCTGGTGTAGCCACTCTGGGGAACTGAGGGAAGTTCCTGTAAAGGTTGAAAATAGAGCTACCGTCTGACCCAGCAATTGCACTACTGGGTGTTTACCCCAAAGATACAAATGTAGTGATCTTAAGGGGCACCTGAACCCCAATGTTTATAGCAGCAATGTCCACAATAAACAAACTATGGAAAGAGCCCAGATGTTCATCAACAGATGAATAGATAAAGAAGAAATGTTATATATATATACATATATATATACACAATGGAATATTACTCGGCTATCAAAAAAATGAAATCTTGCCATTTGCAATGACATGAATGGAACTAGAGGGTGTTATGCTAAGTGAAATAAGTTAATCAGAGAAAGACAATTATCGTATGATCTCAATGATGTGTGGAATTTAAGAAACAAAACAGAGGATCAGAGGGAAAGAGAGGAAAAATAAAACAAGATGAAATCATAGAGGGAGACAAACCACAAAGACTCTGAAGCATAGGAAACAAACTGAGGCTTGTTGGACGGGAGGGGGGTGAGGGGATGGCGTAACTGGGTGATGGACATTAAGGAGGGCACCTGATGTAATGAGCACTTGGTATTATGTAAGACTGATGAATCACTAACCTCTACCTCTGAAACTAATAATATATCACATGTTAATTAATTGAATTTAAATTAAAAAAATAAACAATGGATGTGAAATAAAGAATGAAAACACAGCAATTGCTAAAATGAGGAAAAAAGAACTTGAATTATTTCAGTTCTGTCATTCTAAGTGACCATTGGAAGTTTTCATTTGTGTTTAAAATTTTTTGACTATGGGACAATTGAAATCTGCTAGCATAGATTCTAAAGAAACAGTGATACAGGTAGGACTGTACTTTCTGTGTGCATGAAATGTGAATTTTTTGTGAATCTCCACTAAATCTATCTTTCAAGACTTCCCTCAACTTATTTGTATATCTGTTGTTTCATGTCAATTAAAATTCATTAAATTAATTATTTAAAATTAAAATTAATAAACAGGTTCCTCAACTATGAGTGAAGAAAGATTGACAAATCTGCTATGCCATATATTGAGCATGACTACAGGAGGATCAATTTTGACTTTGACAAGTTTGCAGAATTTAAGGCTCAGCAAAAGAATCTACATTACTATTCATTACTGTAACAACCAATAGGTGTTGTTTTCTCCATTTTTGTAAAAAATACAATAAGGCACTTTAAAAAAATTAACAAAATAAAATATGGAGAAGGTACATAAACTTCTTGAAAGGCACATATATCTGAAGTAGATATATGGCAATCATGCACTAGTTTCTGCAGCAATGTTTTAGTTCACTTTCATGAATAATCATGTTAAATAATTTATTGGTACAGAGTATAGAAACCAGAATGTGAAGGAAGGTGAATATCAGAGTAGAGAGACCACCAGGAGAATGAAGTTTACATTAACCAAAGAAAATGCTGGATTAAATAAGATACCAATTATTATATTTACAATAAGGTATATTACTTTCAATCCACCTAGAATACCCATTCTGTTGTGATAAGCACATTCTCTTCCAAAGAAAACTCCTTGTAGAGCTCCATGCAAAAGCAAGTTATAGAAAGAAGAATTCATGGTGAACATGGGACAAAAGTAGGGAAATTAATTACATAATTCTTGCTTTGATTTTTACTAGAAAAATGATAGTCCCAAATATCCACTTTCACAATAGAAACATACATGCATTTGGTATCAAGTGCTCATGTTAGTTACCAAGATATGGGATTTCTTTTACTCTAGAGATTGTTGGCATGGATAGAGTCCCTCTATCTCTGACCTTCCTTTCCTACATTAACCAAAGTGACCAACCACTTCTTTTTGTTATCTTCTTTTCCTATATATACAAATACCTTCAGTCAAGGCTAGTAGCCTAAGGGCCATTTGATCTTATTAAATTGTCTTCACACATTTCTGAAGGGACCAATTGTGCTACAATCCAAAGTTATCATTTCACTCTCCAGGGTCTATACATTATTCCTCTTATTTTTAAGGCACCTCACTGTTAGGACTCTCCTTTCCCCTCACACAGCCAAATGACTATGTTCAAAGAAGGAAATGTCAGCTTGCCTATTACACCACCATCCACTTCCTCTCCAGGGTAGAAATTCACCTACACTCATCTTTTGAAAAACCTGAGGGACCTCCCTCAAGGCAATGAACAGCAGTCTAAGAATAGTCTTCTTAAAAAAATCAGAAAGGGGCGCCTGGGTGGCACAGCGGTTAAGCGTCTGCCTTCGGCTCAGGGCGTGATCCCGGCGTTATGGGATCGAGCCCCACATCAGACTCCTCCGCTATGAGCCTGCTTCTTCCTCTCCCACTCCCCCTGCTTGTGTTCTCTCTCTCGCTGGCTGTCTGTATCTCTGTCGAATAAATAAATAAAATCTTTAAAAAAAAAAAAAATCAGAAAGTCCCTGAGTAATAGCAAGGCATAAATCATAAAGACCTCTAGAAGTTGGTCTCTAGAGGTTAAAAATAAAGTTTTAAGAAGTAGTGATAAAGAAACTATGCTTAGGTTTTTGAATTCTCCTAGTGCTCTCCTTACTTTGCTGAAGATATTTCAAAATGGCAAAACTTTTAATGAACACTGTAAAAATAGGAACATATCAACCAATGTATATTTCTGAGTACCAACTATATGCCAGTTCTTGTAGCTGTAAGCAAGATTAAGTTAAGGTCATGGTCCTAGCTCTCCAGGACTTTACATCTAAGGTAGAAGGCAGATGAAATAAACCAACAATTGGAATAGAGGATGAAAAGCATTTTTGAAAAGCAAATAGTTAACCCCTTGGGAGAAGCTCAACCCTCAGCATCAGCAGGGGTGAAGAATGTAATCAAAGCAGTGGACTCTATTCTTTTCCCATCCTTGGGCTTTCTCCTATCTAACATGGCACCAGTTGGAACAAGAGGCAATGCAAATTCACAAACATCCAATTTATTTACCCTGATTATAACAGCTTTGGAAGAAAAGACAACAGATTTGCAATATTCCTAAAATTTCCCAGTCTACATGCTCCATTCAACTATTTATTTAACACCTAAGAAGATTTCTCTTTGATGCATCCTTTCTGTACCTCACAGAATCCTCCAAAACTACTTCTTTTAATTAGATAGGATCAGTTAGATCATTGCTTTTTAAGCCTCTTATTAGACCTGTGTGCACTTGTTTTTTCTGGATGTAACGTCCCTAAATGAGGAGGGGCCAGAGCAACTGAGAGAGAAGCCTATACATTTTGGTCCTCATTAGGCTCTGCTCCCTTAGGTTGAATTCCAATGCTGCTCTTAACTCACCTGATGTGCATGGCCACAAAACTGTAAGCACACAATAATCTTACCCTCATCATCTTTGTTTTTACAAATGTCCACCAAGAATTCACTAAACATATTCAATTTTGACATCAAATACAATACATTTTCCCCTCTTTGTATAATAGATTTCCTATTTGACCAATCCTACCCCAATCTAAGGGACTGTGGGGGATGAAGGAGAGACATCTACCCCAGTCCAAGAAGACTTCTGAGAAAGATGATAGCCAACATGGATAGAAGCTAGCTAGTTAGAGAGGAAGAGGAAGGGACATTCAAGCAGAGAGATCACAACAGGGACAAGACCCAGAAGTGTGGGAAAATGTGATTCTTTCAGAGAAACATAAGTTTGGTAAAAAAAAAAAAAATGGAGCATCTAGATACGAAAGAGAAGGTCATAAGAAGAGGGCATAAACAAACCCAGTAGCCAACTGATGAAGAGAACTTGAAATACTGGATCCAGCTGTTTCTTCTCTCTCTTTTTTTTTTTAAGATTTTATTTATTTATTTGACAGAGAGAGAGAACACAAGCAGGGGTAGTGGCAGGCAGAGGGAGAGGGAGAAGCAGGCTCCCCGATGAGCAAGGAGCCCGATGCGGGGCTTCATCCCAGAACCCTAGGATCATGACCTGAGCCGAAGGCAGACGCTTAACAGACTGAGCCACCCAGGTGTCCCGGGTCCAGGTGTTTCTGTTAATCACCACAAAGGCAATGAACTGTGTATTTCTTGTCCACTGCCAAACCCTAGAACAGAATATGGCATGGAGTAGAAAATATACTTGATAAATGTATGAATGATTGATTGAATGAACAAATGAATATAGAT
Source organism: Ursus maritimus (assembly GCF_017311325.1). Taxonomy (NCBI): domain Eukaryota; kingdom Metazoa; phylum Chordata; class Mammalia; order Carnivora; family Ursidae; genus Ursus; species Ursus maritimus. The sequence continues at coordinate 35,593,648 of NW_024424453.1, forward strand.
TATCCTTTATGTATAGCAGTCTTACATGTAGCACTCCCAGTATAGCAGTTCTATCAAGGGAGCTACTAATGAAAAGTAAGAAAAAATTAGTGCTAGCAGATATTCAGATAAAATATGGCACTCTGAATGCTCAGAATGCTTCTCTCGCCTAGGCCGGTATGTAGCTAGAGAATTAGTCTACACTTTGGCTGAATACTGGAATCACCTGGGGAGCTTTTTAAACTCTCAAAGCCCAGTTCCCAATTAAATCAGAATCTCTGAAGGGAGAACCCAGCAGTAGTGTTTTCATGATTACAGGTGATTTTAATATGTAGCCGTAGCTGAAACTCCTGAGCCTGTGCATTGACAGGGACTAGAGTTTACAACAGAGGTTCTTTGTCTTTGGTATAGATAGAAATAACCTAGAGACTTTTTGTCCCCCAAAACCACATGCATACTCCCAACTCCTGACTCAGCAAGGGTGAGAAGAATCTCCACATGTGTGTTTTGAAAAAGCTCACTAGAGGATTCTGCTGGATGCCAAAGTTTGAGCAGCACACCTTTAGAGAAAGGATAGTCAGTTTGGCAAATATTCAAGGGCACCTGAAGGCAGAGAATGGAGATGAGAAAAGAACACTGTCTTCCACCAAGAGCCATGAAACCATCACTGCCAGAGAGACACTGTTCAAGAATGAAGATGCACGTTGCCACAACACAAATGATTAAAAGCATCTCTTCATTCAGAGAAGTGGTGTGTTTATCTCTCCACGCCATGATATATTTCCTGGGAAATACATCAAGGGATGAGACCACCTATTGAGCTTCAAGTCTAAACCTAAGAGTTGATCATCAGCTTGACTTATATACATCTCTCTCAGGCAGTGGTAAGAAGAACCCCCAAGTCCTACAATGAGGGCTTCTGGGCACTCTTATTCATATTGAGGCTATATTACGAATTACCCTGCTCCTGCACTGCTGACTGTGAGCATTGTTCTTTCTTTAATTAAATCCCTTGAGTGAAAGGATCTTTGCAATCAAACAAATTCTGGAACGCGCTGCAGAGGTAAGCAGATTAAAGAAAAAAAAAATAGGGTCAGCCAATTTATTTGTTAAGGGAGTGGGAAGCAAGAGCTATCATGTACCTCTTTTTAAAAGAACGTGAATCAAGGACATAAAAAATTTCCTAATAGTCCTCTGCATTGTCTTCTCCACAAGGCAAAAAATACTTTTACAGTTTTTTTTTAAAGTCTTTGAAGACAGAATCAATGAGCTTCAGTGCAGCACAGACAAGAGTTTCTCAGACTGTCAAAAAAAGAAAGAAGTTAGCATTCATTAGTATTAAATCGAGCGTTTTCTCTTATCAAAGTCAGTATGCATTCTCTTGTCTTTATAATACTGCATTTAATAGCTTGTCTACTTGCTGTTATTAACCAAATGGAAGTGCTTGCAGATCCAAAAGTTACTTTGTTTTTATATAATTTGTTCTCAATTTCTCTTTTTTTGTGTGTGTTGCATTGCTCTTATTATTATTTATATTATTAATGAAATTTAACTTTCACATGTCTTTATATAGTACCATTTAATCAAGCTGCTTTGCCAGTTTTAAGACAAATAGTCTTGTGCTCAAATGCTGTGAGCCTGTCCCACGCTAGAACAATTAATGATTCTATGATGCTTGTCACTTCCACACATTTCCTCAAAAGAAAGAGCTGTGTCTTGCTGACTGACCTCACATGCACTTCTGTCTACATCAAAGGCCTACTATTTCTAATGTCAGTAATTAATATTTGCCCCACGTAAGGAGGATTTGTGTTGGGGAAGGGACAGTAGACTCTTTAACCCTAAGAACTCCAGTGACAGTGACTGTCATTACTCTGCTACTGAAAAGGTATAAATAGGACCTAAACAGGGGAAAAGAGGAAAAAGAAATGCATACTGACTTTAATAAGAAAAAAACAATTTAATACTAATGAATGCCAATTTCTTTTTTTAACAGTCTGAGAAAAAAAGTAGCAAAAGTAATAAATGCTAATATTTATTTATTTATTTATTTTTAAATGCTAATATTTATTAAGCAATGGTGACAGACTGGCATTTTGCTAAATCTTTTCCATGAGCTACCTTTATATTAGTCTTTATCTTCCAATAATCTTATAAAATAGAAAGCATTGTTATCCCCATTATACGGAAGAAAACAGGCTTAAAGAGATTTAGTGATTTATCTAAGGTTACACATGAAGCGAATGGACAATCTGTGACTGGAACCTGGATTAACTCAAAACTGTCATGGGAATGTCCTGAAAAACGTTCATGCTACTCAGGGGGAAAACGGCGGCACCCATTCCAGAATTTACTTTCCCATTCTATATCTCATTTTGGATAAAGTCAGTGTAGTTGATAATTGTGTTCTTCAAATTTTGAATTTGTTAAGTATTTTCTCTCAAATAAGTGAATTTCAATCTCATGAAAGCAGCAATGTTCCCATACTACATGGTTATAACTTTAAACAGTGAAAACTACATTTTCTCAAAAGCTTACTTCTCTGGAGCTACTGAATGTCTATAAAGACACATTTGGTTCTTTTTCCCAGAGTGACTGATCACCAAAAATAAGCCATAACCATTCTCAGATACGCATAGACAAGCCCTCTCTCTAAAAAAATTTTTATTTAAAATCAATTAATTAACATATAGTATATTATTAGTTTCAAAGGTATAGTTTAGCGATCCATCAGTTGCATATAACATTCAGTGCTCATTACATCACATACCCTCCTTAATGCCCATCATCCAGTTCCCCCATCCCCCCACCCCTCTCCCCTCCAGCAATCCTCGGTTTGTTTCCTATAGTTAAAAAGTCTATTAGGGTTTGTCTCCCTCTCTGATTTCGTCTTATTTTATTTTTCCTTCCCTTCCACTATGTTCATCTGTTGTTTCTTAAATTCCACATAAGAGTGAAATCATATAATAATTGTCTTTCTCTGATTGACTTATTTCACTTAGCATAATACCCTCTAGTTCCATCCATGTCATTGCAAATGGTAAGATTTCATTTTTTGATAGCCGAGTAATATTCCATTGTATATATATACCACATCTTTATCCATTCATCTGTCAATGGACATCTAGGCAAACCCTCTTTTAATTGCCATGGAACGTCATGGTTATACATTCCAATAATTTTTTAAACCTAGAGTTGATTTGCTTTCAGTCTATTTGGGGTATAAATATGCAGCATTTGATGGCTAGTGGACAAACTCAACAAAGTTTTGCTGGATACCTGCTCTGTATTCAACAATGTGATAAATATGATAAAAGAAACATAAGCAAAGGTCCTTGCCTTTAGAAATTTCACAATCTAATTGGTGAAACGAGACACATTTGTATGAAGTAATTCATAAATGAGAAAAGCATGTCATAAAATGATAATCATGTGTAAGAAATAATACTGTGATAAAGGTGTTGAAAATAACTATAAGATGAATTGTATATTTGTTCACTTATCAAATATTAATTCAATACTTGTCAGGTATTGTGAGATTTCAAAGAGGAATCACACATGGCCTCTGTCTCCTAGTCTAAAAATTTATAATCTACTTTGGGAAAATATATACTTATGAACAAAAATAAATATAATACAAACAAAACATGATATGTCTGAGAAGAATATATGATATAGAGAATCAGAGAAGCCTTTATAAAAGAGGTTCCAAATAAGCTTATCTTGAGGGCCAAGGAAAGTTTCAATGAGAGAAGAGATTTCCAGAAGTAAAATTACACATGTGAGCCTGTGTATGCATACATATAAGCATGCAAACATTTTTAAATATTAAGAAAAAATGCACAAAACTTAACTGATTATTTATGGGTGGGAGAACCACAGGGGATTTTTTTTACTTCTAGACAAATTTCTGAATTTTCCAAATTCTTGACAGGACACATGCTTTTCTTCATAGTCAGAAAATACTTTTTTTCATTTTCAAAGCATTTTGTACACCCTTGGTAATAACAGGTAAAGGCTGAAACAAAACCAGACAATCCTTCAGCAGATATCCTTCTTACCTTGTTTAAGGGAGGAATGAGGCACCATGGGAATGGAAATGCCTAGGCTGAACTTCCTTCTCCACCCAAAGTTGAGGTAGGTATAGTTCTTAACTGTATTATTATTGACCCCATCAAAGGAACTAATGTCTTCTGTGTTGAGCTGTAAATAGAAAGTGTAATCCTGAGACCTTTCCAAGGCCTACATCCTGTTGTATAACCTCTTTCAAAATTGATTTCTACTTGCCCCTAGTTATTCTGTATTATCAGAAACCTAGCAAAAGCCCTCAATGACCTGTGTCTTAGTCCAGGTACCCTAGAAAACAAGCTTGAGGAAAGTTTTAAGTGTTGAGAGATGAAATACCCAAACAGTAAGAGAGACAGAGAAAGATGGGGAGTAAATATAAGGTGATGTATTACCATGGCAGTTATTGCTTCACAAGTCACAGAGACATAGCTGGTCACTCAGCTGTATGAATATCTCCAAACAAGATGCATAGAAAACTATATTTTGGTACCACCCATGAAAAGGAAGGAGGAAGAGAAATTTATCTGATGGCTTCGTATTTTCATCCCCTGTCTTGCATTTGGTCAGAGTTTTACCCCAGAGAATCAATTCTTCTGCTCTTCCAATTTACTTTATTTGGTCCCTTTTGATATTGTTGGGGAAGCCAGGTCCTATGCCCTGTGGCATGGAATCTGTTTTGAGTCCAGTGAAAAAGAAAGGAACCATGGTCCATGGATCAGACTGGTCCAGGCTCACACCATGGTGCATGTTATGGAGTCATTCTAGCTGAATAAGCTCTGATAGTGTTGGCAGCTGGCGTCCCATGAGCTAGTGGCTGAGGCCCATAGAAGTGACTCTGAGAGAATCTAAGATAACGCTTAAAATGTGTCTAATACAGCTTGTTATATTAGCCTGGGATTTCTCTGGTAAAGCAGATCCTGAGACAGGGCCCATATGCAGGGAGTTATTTTGGGATGTGATTTTGTGCAACAGGAATGGAGAAACAGAAAAGAGAGGAAGCCAGTGTAAGTGTTCCTCCTGGCTCAGTCACCACCGTGTGCACCTGCTGGATCAGTCCTGCTGGGACCTTCTGAGAAGCCGTGTAGACCACGCCTCAGAATTGAACACCTCAGGAACAAAGAGGGAGCATCTATTCCCTGGCTCCCATTCCCTGTTGGTCAGGGGTTGCCCATGGGATGCTAACTCCCTTGCACTTCCAGGTTGCCCATTATAGAAATACTGGGTGGATTCCCACAAGCTTCCCAGGCAACAGGGTCAGAAAACCCCATGGCAGAAGGTTGAAAGTATGTGGTGTGACTGAGGGGGGGTCACACCAGCACTAAGTTGGTTGTCATAGGAAGGACTGGAGTAAAATGTGGGCCAGGAAGCTATGAGGAAGAGCACACACTGTCAATAAGCATTTCAACAATAGGATTACTCCTTATTTTTACTTTCAAGAACTGGTTAGATTTTTCATTGTCAATTGTCAATTTTTGTTATTGGGATATTTACTGTGTAACTCTATAAATAGGGTATTTGCATCTTAACTGAAATTAAACCATAAAAAATGTAAGTGTGTTAATTAGGCTTATATTAAGGTAGTTAAACAGGGAAAGTATTTTCTTTCTCTTTCCTCTGAAAGAAGAATCGGGGAGGAAGAAAACTTACTTTTAGTGTACTAAATGCTATTCCCTGTGCTAGGCACTTTTCAATATCTTAACTTTCCATACACTAGAGAAAGCATTGTAATCCAGTGACCCTTTTTGCAACTCAGAGATTTCAGTTTCCCGGGCCTGAAACCTCTTTCACAGCATGATCAGCAAAAACACACTCTCCCAAATTCCTATAACTTCCAACTTTACTTCTGCAGGGTTTCCTCTGTCTCAGCCCCTTCATCTGGGAGTAACACCTTAGTAAGTTTCATTCTTGTAGAGCACACAGAAATCAGTCCTTTGGCTGTGAACACCCAAAATCCAATCACATTCATGGTTTCAGGAGTAAAATTTGAATTTTCAAAACATGAGAAATAATGGAAAGAGATCACATCCATCACCATCCATGCTTCTCTCTGAATCCCCTCATACCCTGCCCCTCTTCCAGAATCCTGCTCAGGATATATGACCATCTGACAATGCACAGCCTCTGAGAATAGGAAGGGTAACCTTCTGGCTCTGGCTGTCATTGGGAGCTGCCTGGTTGAGTTTGTGAGACTTCTCCACCAGGACATTGCTGAATAAATTTACATAATTTCCACAACATTAATTCACCAAGAAAGCACATATTGACTATCGTATTACACCTCAAGCTCTGTACTAAGAACCAAAAATTATGGGCACCGTCCATGCCCACATGGTAGTCAGAGTTTTGTGGAAGAGACAGACAAACACAATCATTATACAAAGTGAAAAGTTTAGTAACATAAACACTGCCAAGTAACAGAAGAAATGATTGAGGCAGCCAACAAGGCTTCAAAGAGGGGTAATGCATAAGTCCTATTTTAAAGGATGAAGGTAAGTTTATCATATGGAGAAAAGATGGAAAGACGTTCTAGAAGCCACATAATTTATAAGTCCACACAGGTAGGAAGCCCCATGATATGTTTGGAATTAATAAAGTTTTAAACTGATAGATGCAAAGTATAACGGGAAAGAAGTGTGAAATGAATATGAATAGGCAGATGATGACCAGATGATGAAGTCTGGAGTCATGCTAAGGAATTTGGACTTCTCCTGTAGATGGTGAGGGCTGGTGAAAGATTTGAAACAGCACCATGACATGGCTAATTTTCTATCACTCTGGTTACCATTGGCAGGGTGGGGCGGGGGAGAGAATCAGAGACCAGTGAGAATAAGGGCAGGAAGACCCATTAGAGCTCCACTGCAATAGCCCAAGTGAAAAAGGATTAAGTCCTAGACCCAGGCAGCAACATTGAGGATGGGAATGAAAAATAGGTTTTAGAACTAGTTAGGAAATGAAATTGACAGAATTTGAAGACTAGGGATCTAGAGGGTAAGGGAGAGATTAAAGTAAAGGATGATATCCTGATACCTGGATGAGTGACAAAATGAGTGGTAAGGCCACCAACCAACAAAGAAAATACAGGACAAAGGGAAAGGTTTATGGTGAGTGGTAGAGAAGGAGTTTAGGGGCGCCTGCGTGGTGCAGTTGTTAAGCGTCTGCCTTCGGCTCAGGGTGTGGTCCCAGGGTCCTGGGATCGAGCCCCACATCAGGCTACTCTGCTGTGAGCCTGCTTCTTCCTCTCCCACTCCCCCTGCTTGTGTTTCCTCTCTCGCTGGCTGTCTCTCTGTCAAATAAATAAATAAATAATCTTTAAAAAAAAAGAAAAGGAGTTTAATTTCAGGCAAGCTGAATTTCAGTTGCCTGTAGAACATTATATTAGGTAGTTATTTATGCAGAACAACTCCAAAACATATTTGTTTAAAAAAACAATTACTTATTATCACTCATGTATCTATACATGGGCAACTTTGCTTTAAAGTTAGGCAACTTTGCTTTAAAATACTATGATGGATGGGTCTGCTTCTCATTACAGGTCTTGGATTAGATGGGGATTCTCTACTCCATTTTTCATTCATTCTCCTTGAACCAGCAGGCTAGCCATGTGATTGTGTGTGTGTGTGTGTGTGTGTGTGAGTATAGCAGAGGTGGGAGAGAGCAGGTAGAAATAGACAAAGGCTCTTAAGGCTTGAACTCAGAACTGTCATTCCATTACTTCCACCCATAGATCCATGGTCAAAGCAAGGCATAGCACATGGCCAACCCAAAGTCAGAGAATGGGTTATCCATTACCCACAAATCAGCTCTGGTAAGGATGTAGGTGCAGACGAAGGTGAAAATTTTCAGTCAATAATATGTTGGCTTAAATACACAAGTAAAGATTTTAGGAAGGCAGTTGGATACATATGAGACAGAAGCTTGCAGGAAAAATCGGGGCTCAAAGTTATAGATTTGGGTTTCATTGGGGTATAACTAATAATTAAAGTGATAGGAGTAGAATGTATGTAGTACCTATAGCGATAAAAGAGATAGGCCAAAGACAGAACCCTAGGAAAAACCAACATTTATGAGGAATCCCCTGAAGGAAATTGGGAAAAAAATGGTCACAAGGGTTGAAGGAGGCACAGGAAGCTTTGCTATTAAAGAAGCCAAATGAGTACAGACTTCCAAGAAAGACACAGTAGTTAAAATTATATTACACCTAGTAGTAATAAAATATTTATTGTTTACTAAGAACCAAGTATTATCTTAAACTCTTTTAGATTAATTATTTCACCTACAACTCATAAGGATGAAATGAAGTATATAACATTACTATCTCCATTTTGCTGATATAGAAATTAGGTAGATAGAAGTAATTTGTGCAAATTCACACAGCAATTAAAGCAGTATGACTCCAGAACCCATACTCTGAACATTGACCCCATACTGTGTCTTTAGAGCATCAAATGCGAACTTTCCAGTCTTTGAAAAATTAATACTAAAAAATGCTCATTTTTACCCTGATCTTTCCAACTCCTTGTACTTGAACCGACTGCACTGCAGTCACTGCAGTAATGATTCCTTCACTTATTTAGTTTACCCAAAGCCCTCCCCCAAGAGCATGGGTTTTGAACTAAGGCTTAAGTTAGGAAGATTGCTTATCTTCTAAAGTTAATAAATGACAGATAAGAAAACAGCAAAAGAGTAAAATATGTGGATCATCAACCACTTTCCTTTCTGATTGGTGTGATTTTCAAACATAGACTTGACAAGTAGAAATCAACATCTGGTAAATACCAGGCAAGCTGCTGTTTCTTTTGGGAGACTGTGCTTGCTAGAATAGCTAACAAGTTGAACATACCTTGTCTACCAAATTCAATTCAATTGTACTCTTTATGGATTTGTCTAGGTATTTTCACCAAACCAAAGCTTTTGACAAATTCATAAATTTGATCTACATGATATGAGTTCACTCAAAGTATACTTGAGAAGAAACTAAAATTTTATTCTGTGCTGTAATTAAAATGATGTAAACAGTACTTGGTATACCCAGACAAAAATTGATAGAAACTATGGAAAATGAAGATCAATTATTGAGGAGTCTTTTTCATTTATCATATTTCTTTTTTTTAAGATTTTATTTATTTATTTGACAGAGAGAGAGACAGGCAGTGAGAGAGGGAACATAAGCAGGGGGAATGGGAGAAGAAGAAACAGGCTCCCAGCAGAGGAGCCTGATACAGGGCTCGATCCCAGAACGCCAGGATCACGCCCTGAGCCGAAGGCAGACGCTTAACGACTGAGCCACCCAGGCACCCCCATTCATAATATTTCTGTTATTATTTCATAGATAATGTTCATTCACTACATTAACCCTCTTTTTGTGTGTATGGTTTTGAATCTACTCCATGACCTTTTCCCTCCCCTTTGAATTGAGAAAACTTCTAAAGACAAGAAATATTAGTATGACTTCTTACTTATCATGTAAGGAAATTTTGTCTATTAATTTTTTTATTAAAAGAATCAGTAATAATTCTTAAAGACTAAGACAACCATAAAAGTTGCATATATTAGGTCTTTTTACACCAAGTATAACCCCAGACCAGGGAGCTTGTTAAAATACAGATTCTTGAGGGGTGTCTAGGGGGCTCAGTCAGTTGAGAGTCTGCCTTCAGCTCAGGTCATGATCACTGGGGTCCTGGGATCAAGCCCTGTGTCGGGCTCCCTGCTCAGTGGGGAGTCTCCTACCCCTGTTTCTCCCTCTGCCACTCCCTTGCTCATTCTCTCTCTCTCTCAAATAAATAAAATCTTTAAAAAAAATAAAAAATAAAATACAAATTCTTGAGCATCCCCCCAAACATGTGGTATCAGAATCTTCATTTTAGCAAAATCTCTAAGTGATTTTTTGCACATTAAAGTTTGAAAAACATTGTAATAGATGATAATCTCTCTTTACCGAACTTACATTTTCTACATCCTTATTCCTACAAAGTTGTGTTCTTATTCCTACATAATTTCTCTAGTTCACTCCAATATATTCCCTACATTCTCCTGTATCACTGGGGGAAAAAAATTCAATAACACAAAACAAAATCATCTTTATTATTCTATCTAGATCTTTACCTACATCTAGCTTGAGAAGTTTATTGAGTCAAGGATGCTACTCTGAATGTTATTTTGTGTTCTCAAATTACTTTTCCTGGCAGACAATGCCTTTGTTCAAGGCAAGGAATGTGCTGTATTGATCTTTGTAGCCCTAGAAGCTACCACAACATCTGGCACAGAAGGTAACAAATATTTTCTGAATAAATAAATGACTATTTTTCCTTGCATATATTTATTTTTTTGAATTAACTTTCTTGTAAGATTTCAGAACCTTGGGAAGTAGATCTCTTATCTTACCCATCTTTGTTTACTCTTCCTCTAGCAGAGTACCTTGTGTTTAGTAGGTGCTTCATAATTGTTTACTAAATTGAATTGAATTGGTCGTTGGGCATGAAAAACAACAGAGCATTTACTAAATTAGAAGATTTAATGTGAGAGTGAAGTTGAACCTAAAAGCAGGATGGAGAAAGCATCAATGAGAACAAAGTAATTACTGTCATTAAAATGTAATAGCATAAAATCCTACCTGAGGGAGGAGAAAAGTAAGGGACATTAATTTTTTAGTAACTCGGTGAGCTCAGGATTATTTTTTGACTCAGATGTGTTTTGATACTTATGCAAATGAGACAAACTCAACTTCTTAAAACACAGTGTGATATTGTGAAAACGTCCATAGGCATTTTCCTTTCTGTGTAAAATGCGAGCAATGATAATACATCACTTACACGATGGTGTGAGGATCAAACAAGACTGTATAGTTAAAGGGCTCAACACAGTACATAACACACATTAGGTATTGAATAAATGTTAGTTTCCTTCTTCTTCACTGAATTAAATCTAATGCATTTAGTATACCCTGTTCATTCAATTATTCATTCCATATTTTGTGGAGATCTACTCTGGGATCAGGAAAGGTTTCAAGGGGGAATGACACTTGTTTTGAGCCTGCAAGGACAAAGAAGATTTCAATACACAGAGAAAAAGAGAGGGAAATCAGGTTGAGAAACAACATGAAGAATAGTACAGAATTAGGTGTGTTTAGAATACCAGGTAAACTGAAAAATAGTAATAGAATTTGAAACTAAAACACTGGTAGATGAGGACAAGAAAATGGGTAGGTTTGAATGCCAAAATGAGTATTTGGGTTTGCATGTTGTATGCTGCTGGAAACCACTGGAGAATTCTGGCATTAATTGTGGCTGTCTTCTGTTCTTCTCACCTCACTCTTTACACAGTTTTCTCTAGATGATGTCATCTACTCCTATGTCACTGTGACAGCCTGTATGACCTAAATCTACATCTTCAGCCTAGACCCCGTCCCTGAATTCACATCCATGAATTCATACCATGCAATTCCTGAGGACATCTCCCTGCAGAAATATCACAGACAAATTTTCAATTGACCATGCAAAAATCAAACATGTATCTGCCCCTACTGTTTCTATATTAGAATAATTTCACTATCATCCACCCAGTTCTTTAAACCCAATACTTAGAGTCCATCCTTGACTTTTCCCTCTCCCTCACCATCTATAACCAATCATCTATATCTAATCTAGAATCAAATTCCTAAACATTCTTGAATCTTCCTATTTCTCTAATCCTAGCTAAATCAACCTTAGCACAAGTCAATGTTAGCTTTCACCTGAATGAATATAACAGCCTAAGTTGTCCTCCACTTCTGATTTTGTCCCCTCTCCAAATTATTCTCCACACAAAAACAAAGATGACTTTTTTTAAAAATGTCAATCTTTGCACATTGCTCCCCTGTTTGAAATCCTTCAATGGCTTCCCTATCACAGATGAGTAAAATTATAATCCCTTAAAGTGGCTTGCAAGGCCCTGGATGGTTTGGATCATGCTCATCTTCATATTTATTTCCTACTATTTTTTTCCTTTGGTTACCACACCCCAGTTCAACTCTCCTCATGTCACAACCTTTACATATGCAATCTCCTCTTCTTGAAAGTTCCCCTCTCTTGTCCCCCACCAGTGTGGCTAACACTACCCCTGGTAGTAGTACATCAAGTGCATAATGTCTTGTGCAAGGTCTGTCCTCCTGAGAAGATTGCACAAAAGCAAGTTCAACCCTCTGTGCCAGTGCCTAGCTAATGCCCAGAAAATAATAGCTGCTCAATAAAGACAGTAAAGAGTGGCACTGTCAGAGCTGTGTGGTGTCCCTCTGATGTCAGAATGAAAGTTGTCCTGGTTATCAAGTTAGATGAGTAACAGGCCCAAATTAGAGAAACAGGAAAAAGAAACAGATATGGTAAAACACAGTGATGTTCACATCAATATTCTGGAAATAAAATGAAAACTCACCACATTCTATCTTTGTATAAAACATGAAATGGAACTTAGAAGTATTGCCCTACATCTGGACCTGCTTAGAAGGTATTGATTACTCTAACAGCTCTTCATGATTCTGTAACCTTCACCATTCTCTCTGAGAAGGGGGCCTACACTTCAGGACTTTACAAATCTATTTAATCTATAACAACTGCTTATAAGTCTCTTTTACTGCCTTAGAAAATGGCCCAGAGAAGATTTCAAAAGGCTTTTTAATCTACCTCAAGAGAGAAACTGATTACTTGTCCTTCTAGAATATCTACACTATTTCTTGTATTACACTTGATGTGAGTAGAACTAGAGGGAAATATTTAGTACTGTAAAATAAAACCAGCAGTATAGTTCAGTATTGCTACTTGTTCATAGCCAGTTTTGAAAGTTTACTGAAAATGATATAAGTGGAAAGATATTCCCTGCTCATGAATTAGAAGAACAAATATTGTTAAAGTGTCCATAATGCCCAAAGCAATCTACAGATTTAATGCAATCCCTATCAAAATACCAACAAATTTTTTCACTGAACTAGAACAAATAATCCAAAATTTGTATGGAACCACAAAAGACCCCAAATAGTCAAAACAATCTTGAAAAAGACAAACAAGCTGGAGGTATCACAATTCCAGATCTTAAGTTATGCTACAAAGCTGCAGTGATGAAAACAGTATGGTACTGGCACAAAAAATAGACAGATAGATCAATGGAACAGGATAGAAAGCCCAGAAGCAAATCCATGATTATATGGTCAATTAATCTTTGACAAAAGAGGTAAGAATACACAATGGGGGGAAAAAAACCTAAATGGTTACATGTAAAAGAATGAAACTGGACCACTTTCTTACACTATACACAAAAATAAACTCAAAATTGATCAAAGACCTAAATGTGAGACCTGAAACCATAAAAATCCTAGAAGAGAGCATAGGCAGTAATGTCTCTGATATGGTTGTAGCAATATTTTTTTCTATTCCTGAGGCAAGGGAAACAAAGGCAAAAAAGAACTATTGGGACTTCATTAAGATAAAAAGCTTCTGCACAGCAAAGGAAACAGTCAACAAAACCAAAAGACAACCAACAGAATAGGAGAAGATATTTGCAAATGACATATCAGATAAAGGGCTAGTATCCAAAGTCTATAAAGAATCTATCAACCTTAACACCCAATGAACAAATAATCCAATCAAGAAATGGGCAGAAGACATGAACAGACATTTCTTCAAAGAAGACATACAAATGGCCAACAGACACATGAAAAAATGCTCTACATCACTCGGCATCAGGGAAATACAAATCAAAACCACAATGAGATACCACCTCACACCAGTCAGAATAGCTAAAATTAACAAGTCAGGAAACAACAGATGTTGGTGAGGATGCAAAGAAAGGGGAATGCTCTTACACTCTTGGTGGGAATGCAAGCTGGTGTAGCCACTCTGGAGAACAGAATGGAGGTTCCTGAAAAGGTTGAAAATAAGCTACCGTCTGACCCAGCAATTGCGCTACTGGATATTTACCCCAAAGATAAAAATGTAGTGATCTGAAGGGGCACCTGCACCCCAATGTTTATAGCAGCAATGTCCACAATAGCCAAACCATGGAAAGAGCCCAGATGTCCAATGACAGATGAATGGATAAAGAAGAAGTTATACACACACACATACACACACACACACACACACACACACAATGGAATACTACTCCACCATCAAAAAAAAAGAAATCTTACCATTTGCAATGATGTGAATGGAACTAGAGGGTGTTACGCTAAGTGAAATAAATTAATCAGAAAAAGAATTATCATATGATCTCACTCATATGTGGAATTTAAGAAACAAAACAGAGGCTCTTAGGGGAAGAGAGGGGAAAAAAAAAAACAAGATGAAATCAGAGAGGCAGAAAAACCATAAGAGACCCTTAAGCATAGGAAACAAACTAAGGGTTGCTGGAGGGGAGAGGGATGGGGGAATGGGGTAACTGGGTGATGGACATTAAGGAGGGCATGTGATGTAATGAGCACTTGGTATTATATAAGACTGATGAATCACTGACCTCTACCTCTGAAACCAATAAGACATTATATGTTAATTGAATTTAAATAAAAATTTTTAAAAGGAATAAATGAAAATTGTCAGATAATGTGAGGCATATAGCAACAAAACTCGGAGGAAACGTACTATTTCTCCATGGCGGTCTTGGCAAAGAAAGTCTTCAAAAGAGAAAAAGGCTCTTCAGTTGAGGTCTTAAAGGACAAATAGGAGTTGAATAGAATGACAAAATGGGAGAAAGGTATGCCAGGCAAAACAAAATTGGGCAAAGTCCTGGAAAGCCTGAACTGGCATGTGTTTCCATGAAACAGCAAGGGATTTATGGTAGCTGGAGCACAGCCTGCCAGCAAAGCTGCAGGAAGTGAGCTTAGCAAGCTAGGATCGAACCAGAAGAGTGATTTCGATAGGAACTGGGCAGGATGTACATTAAGGGATTTCAGGGAATGAAAAAATATGACAATTTTTTCACTCTAGAAAAATAACTCTGGAATAATAACAGAGGATGCAAAGAAGGTAGGTGAGATCAGAGGCAGGAAGACCAACTAAAGCAATTGTTATTGTGAAGTTGTAAAATGGCGAGTGACAGTGAGGATGAAAAGGCATTTTTAACACTCACACACACAAACCTATATTGTCAGGGCTCAATAAGTGATTAGATGTTGGAGTTACAGAACAAGGTAAAGCTGATGCTAATTTGCATAAGGAGGAAAGACAACAAAAGTGATAACACACTGCTAGTGGGAGTATAAAATGGTGCAACCACTATAAAAAAGTCTGGCAGATTCTCAAAAGATTAAATGTAGTTACCCTATGATCCACTCCTAGGTATATACCCAAAGAAATGAAAGCATATATCAACCAAAATCTTGTACAAGAAAACATATGTCTACCAAAATCTTGTACAAGAACAGCCAAAATGTGGAAATAGACCAAATGTCCATCAGCTCATGAATGGGTAAATAGAATATGGAACATCCACATAATGGAATATTATTCAGCAACAAGATTGATGAAGCACTGTTGCATGCTACAGCATGGAGAAATCTTGAAACATTATGCTAAGGGAGAGAAGTTAGGCACAAAGGACTGCATATTGCATGATTCCATTTATACAACATGTTTAGAATAGACAAACCCATAGAGACAGAAAGCATACTGGTGGTTTCATAGCACTAGGAGGTTGAGGCAGAATGTGGAGT
The DNA here is from genome assembly GCF_017311325.1 of Ursus maritimus. Lineage (NCBI taxonomy): Eukaryota > Metazoa > Chordata > Mammalia > Carnivora > Ursidae > Ursus > Ursus maritimus. The sequence goes on from NW_024424453.1 coordinate 35,609,369, forward strand.
GACTGCTAGCAGATACAGAGATTCTCTTCGAGGTGGCAAAACTATTCTAAAATTGACTGTGGTGATTGTTGCCCCACCCACGAATATACTGAAAACCATCGAGCTGTCACTTTAAAATGGATGAGTTGTATGGTATGTGAATTATTTCTCAATAAAGCTGCTACTTAACAAGTGCTAGCAGTACCCATTCCCAGCCATAACTTCTTCAAGGGTAAGAATTATGCCACAGACATAGTAGGGACTCAGGAAAATGTTTACTGAACTGAAATCACGTGGATAGATCAGAATCAAAGTGAAGGCAATAGCTAATCGTTATGATGCCACAGATTGCAAAATCTTTTAGACTTTGCTCATGCACCTAAATTAAGAACTATCCAAAAAAAAAAAAAATCCAAAATAATGCCATGTGTTCTTTGTTCCACCTTTCAGGAGTCCACCAGCATCAGGGTGTCCATAGCATCCCTCACTGAATCATATATAAATAATGTGTCCCCAAATCTGCTCTTTTAATTGAACCTAATGACTGTTTTTCCTACATGGATGTGTTACCCTGCAGGACTGAACTGCAAAGTAAGGGAAAGGTGTGGAAATTGGAGTTGAGTTTTGTTTGTTTGTTTGGTCGGTGTTTGCTTTGGTTTGAATTATTTGATATGGTTCAGCTTTTGGAAGCAATGAAAAACATAAAGGAAGATTTTAACTTTATAAGAATGTAGTTCACCCTTATAAATACTGCTTAAGATACAATATGACTTTACTGATCAGCCCAGACATTTTTGATTTGATTGATTTCTTTGCATGTTGTGCTTTGTTTTATTTAGCCTTGCCTTGGCTTGTCTGGCCTGGCCTGGTTTGGCTTAGTTTTGTGCATGTTTGCTTTTATTACTCAGGGGTATTTATCAAGCCAGGCACTAGAATAGTAAGTCTAACTTTTATGGGAAAACAAAATAAAACCAAATTTAGCCATTCCATACACAACCTGGGGGCAAAAGATGAGAAGGACATTTACTTCCAGACATTCAAGGCATCACTTTAAGAAAGGACCAAAAAGCAAACAATTCCTAAAATAATTCATAAGTATATCTGCACCTCTCCACAGCACATCAGTTTACATCACTCTTGGCATTCTCTTATTTCTCCAGAAAAGCCACGAGTGTAGACAAAGATAGTTTAACAGGGAAGGACCTTATCATAGCCTATCACCCTGAGCCCCAGAATAGAAATATGGGGAGAGTCTAGGTCAAAAGTGATCATTTTCATCACAGTATACCTTGAGAGAGTTATCCAATGTATTCTTGTAATGATTTGACACTAATAGGAGCTTTTCCTTTGGGTTGTCATCTGTCTCCAGAGGAATGTGGCCCACAGAAAATAATTCCTTCCATTTGTCAACCATCTAGGTAGAACCCAGAACCCACCAACAGTTCTATCTTGTAGATCTCCAAAAATAACTAACTTTATAGTGGGACCCATTAGACAAATAAAGATTGAGACATTGTCAAAATGTGACTATACAGCCTAGCTGGAAACATACCTAAAAACAAAGATCATAAATATGGCAAATTGCATCCAATGTGTTTATACACCGACTCTAAACAGATCTCTTCTATGCAACAGTAGAAATAAGTTTACCTTTTCTAGGAGGATGCAACAATGTCAAAGTTGGAATATACATTTTCTAAATTTCAACAGAAAAGTCAATTTATTAAGTTCTATCCTCAGGACTGACTCCACTGAACCCTGTTTCACTATTATAAAACACACCAGGAATCTATGCAATGTAAGATAATGATAATAGTGCAAAATTTGTCTTTTATTAGGTGCTTTGGGAAGCTCTTTAAGGCCGCCTACTGTGTTTAGTAGAATAACAGTAATAATGATAAATGATTATTAGTGTTCACTCTATGTCAAGCACTGTCCTAAGTTCTAAGAATGTACTCACTCATTTAATTCTTATAACCCTACATAGTAAATACCATTATTATACCTATTTCACACTAAAGGACTAAGGCAGAGAGATACTAAGTAACTTGTCAAACTCATACACCTAGTAATAGCAATCTGGTTTCAGAGTCCCTATTTTTCCTGTTTTATTGAGATATAATTGACATATAACATTGTATAAATTTCAGGTGTACAATGTGATGATTTGATACATTTACATATTGTGAAATCATTACCACATTAGGATTAGTTGACACTTTCATCATGTCACATAATTACCACTTTTTTTTTGTGGTAAGAACATTTAGGATCTACTTTCTTAGCACCTTTCAAGTATATAATATAGTGTTATTAACTATAGTCACCATGCTGTACATTAGATCCCTAGAATTTATTAATCTTATAGCTGGACATTTATACCGCTTTAAACCCAACATCTCCCCATTTCCCCCACTCTTCAGCCCCTGGCAACCACCTTTTTACTCTCTGATTTGTGAGTTGGGCTTTTTTAGATCTCATATATAAGTGAAATCATACGATATTTGTCTTTCTCTGTTTGATTTATTACACTTGCATAATGCCCTCCAGATCCACCCATAGATGCAGAGTATGTGCATTTAAACATTACACAATACTACCTCAAAGCAGAAAGTGGTCGAGGACCACAAATGTCTAGGACCTGGAATATAGTATCTTTGGAGTTTAGATACCTTAATTCTAAAACAACTCAATGATACATAAAATAAACTTTGAAAAGTTATAATAAATGATATTATTTGCCATTTATTAAGTCCTAAAAGTGTAACAGGCTCTTTATTAGATATTCTTACTTATAGTACCTTATTTAATAACATCCTTATGAAGTAGGAATTATCATCATCTCTATTTTACATGTGAAGAAATGGGACAAAGAAGGGTTAAATCATTTAATCCTTTAATAATAATTTAATATACAAATTCAAATGTGTATATTTAGTTTATAAAATCTTTCACTTTATATGACTCTGTCAAATAAATCGAGTGAAAAAACATTCAAAATATGTGTAATTTTCCAACAATCAAAACTCTGTGTCTGAAAAGGGGGACCATTTTATATAAAATGGTCATTGAGCAAATGCATTTACCAATCAATTTTGCATTGAAAATCAAGTTTGTGATGCACACTCATTTCTTTAAACCCCTCCCCACAAATATGATGGAATAACAAGAATAAATAAATGTTCAGGAAATCATTAATCATTTGTGGTATCAGCATCTGCAGAAACTGGAGGGGATTAAGTCTCTACATACTAAAAGATTAATGAGTATCATCAGCTTGTTCTTGTACCCCCTTCTTTTTCAAGTTTTTTTCAGCCATCTACAGTATCTTCTGCTCTGTGTAAATGACCTTAGTTCCATGAATTCAGGAGACTCGCACAATGATAACCTGCTTATTAATGTACCCTCTACTGACTTCCTTCGTTCCCTAACTTCCCTACTTCCCTATTGGTGGTTTTTGGAATTATCTTCCATATGAAATATTCTCAATACTCACATCCTTCTCTTAGAGGGCAATCCAGCTTAAAACATTTTAACATAGATCTTGTTTTGCCATATGAAACTGTCTTTTTATTTGTCTTTCTTAATCTCAATCACATTCATCATTTTATCTCCAGCATACTGCCTGGTACATAAGGGTTTCTTTCTAGATGTTTTCTAAATAAATGAATAAATTGATAGAAGAATAAAGGAATAAGTTTCAAATTAAATGTGCTTATGTCAGAATGCTCCTTTATCATTAAATCTAGCTTTTGCCTCCAGTACAGTACTGGGAACCAGCTATTTGGGAGCCATACACTGGTTCCCTACCCAAGAAAATCTATGTATCAGTCAGATTCCGTTTTCAGAGTCACCCATAGCAGGAAGATGTTCTAACAAGAGACCCCGACTCTCAAGACCTCTCTGCCACCCTCTTTCACCCTCCCTCACCCTCTTCCACCCTTCCCATCTATGATCACTTAGGCAAAAAAAAAATCTGGATTAATTTGTGTCCTCTCCAACATGTACATGGTAACTAGAATTTGTTCCCCAATCACTGGAATCTGTCCATCTCTCCATCATTGATTTGGCCTTAGTTAATGCCTTCACCGTCCCTTGAACAAAGTATTTTAAATGATCTTTCTGGTCCCCTGCCTCTAAAACACTTTTCAAATTGCAACTGAAGTAATAGTTTTGAAATATACATCTAATTCTAACACCCCTTGCTTAAAATCCTATAATGGTTTTGCCCACAGACTATGTCCATATCTCTCAACATAATTTATAAGGCTCCTCCTTATAAAGGAGGTAGCTTGGGGTATCTCCAGCCTTCTGTCTCACTGCACTCCCCTGACACTTCAGATCCAGCAGTCCTGCTCACAGAGGAACTGACAGTCCCACCAAAGACTCCATGCTTCTTTCACACTTGCTAGCCTGTTTGAAATTCCCTACTCCAAGCATTCTGGAAATGACTTCTCATCTTTCAATTCTAAATTCAAATGTCACTATTTCAATGAAACTTTTCCCTCTCTCTCTTTCCCGGGGAGAATTGCCCATTCTTTCCCTTGGCCCCACAGAGTACTGATACCTACTTTTACTTTGGGATTCCATAAAAGTGTAGGGCACTTTTTTTGTGTCTAGGTTGTACCTACCTACTTAAATGATCTCATTAGCTAAAAGAATGCTATATTCCAGGAAGTGAACTGATGATCAATCTTAATTTATTTTACAGATAGTTAGGTTTGTGTGCCTTCTGTTAATCCATGATTGTAAACAAAAGGAATCTGAGGGTAGGTGGTTCTTTGGTTCCTAGCAATAATAAAGCACTGCTCCTAAACCCTGCCATTCTTCTACCTATTATTGTTATCAAAACAATAGCAGTGTTTCAATCTGTTTGGATCTTAGTTTCCCAAAATATAGAGGAAAAGGTGCCTAAAAAGGTCGGCTAAAAAGTCATTAGTGGATAGACAGCACAATTGTTTCCCAGGAAGATGCAAAATTTATTGGCATTGGTGACTGGAAATGTCTTCTGAAATATTTCAGATAGTTGGTCTCTCTTTTAATACAGTCACCCTTTGTGACTATAATAACACAATTCCTTCTAGAGGGAGGCAACTCCAACCCAGTAAGGAAATGAAAGAACAAACTAATCAGAATAGTGCCAGGTAAGGAAACCATTAGGGGTCCACTGTCTGAGAAGTAGAAGCTAACGGAAACTCAGATAAAAACCCAGGGAGAGTCCTCTGGCCAGAGAAGTTATTGTATGAAACTAAAGGTTTATTCACTAACTAAATTATACTTCAAGTTTTCAGTAATTATTTCCTGAGCCATTTGATAAAGAAATTGAATAGGAAATTGTCTATCAGTGCGCTTAGCCTGAATTTTTATTCCACTTTAGAAAATGCCAAGTCATATTACACGTGCTGAGGTTAATAAATGTGGCTCTGAGTTTGACTTTTTCAAAATCCAAAATGGAAAAGATGGACCACAAAGTGAGAAAAACCCTTGCTTTTCTCTGAATATGCAAATGGAAAGAGGGGCAAGGAGGAAAAGTCAGACCCCACAGGAGTATGTAGTGATACATTTGTGAAATTAGACTTTTCTTATAAAAGGTCTCTTGTACCCCTTAAGTTTTGCTTTCAAATGGAATTCAAAGATTCCACCCAGTGAGCGTATCTTCCGACCCTGAGCCACATCACCCTGAGGTGATGTGATTGAATCACAGACATGATTTATGTGCAGTAAACTGATGAGGTCTGCGTAAGCTCACCAAGCAATTTTATTTTTAAGTTAGGTTAACAACCTTCTCCTTGTCCCTAGTAATTTCCCTACCTTATTTATTCCCCATCCTTCCCAGGTCCCTTTTTCTATCCAACCTCTCCCACTAGTTCTTCCCCTCTAGTTATTTCCCTATGTTTTGCTTTCTTCACCTCCCTTCCATGCCCTTCCCATTTATATTAGTTAGGAGTCCAGCAGAAACAAATTCTGAGACAAAGATTCAAGTACAAGTAATTTGTTTAGAAAGTGCAGGAAGTCCTACACAGGGGTGGGGAAAGAGGTCAAGGAAGGGGAAAAAAAAATCAATAAATGGCGTGTATCTCGTAAGTTAATACTGTGGGTACCTAGAGTTTAATCCCGCAAGAAAATTCTGGAAAATTGTGTAAAATCACATGCCTTAGATTTTTCCCAGCTGAGTCAAGGTACCTGAAGTATTTGTACACCACCTCTCAGCAGTCACTGGCGGAGGGGTGGTCCTAATGAAGTTAATTTCCTGCTACCTCAGACCTGCCGTGCACTCAGGCAGAGGTCTTCCCTGGCTTGAGAAAACAGGCAGAGATACAGAAACTGGCAACCCAAAGTGGCAAAAACACTGAAGTTATAAAGCCCTAGGATGGGGTACGAAAGAACAGCTACCACACCTGTCCTCTTTCCTCAGAGTCTATTCCCCCCATCACAAAAATTACCTCCATCAGTGGTAATAAGGTGTTAACAGCTGGTCAAACAAATCAGTCATTAAAAGACTTTAGGATATGGCCAGCGATAATATGGATGTGCCAAATCTGGATGTCCATGCTTTAGAATGTTGTATAAGCCTCAGAGAATCAGGAAGCCACTCAAAGGTTCAATGCCTCTATGGCAGCAGTGATGGACGAGCTGCCAGATGACTATCAGAGCAGCACACAGAAATTTTAGTATCAGGCAGTGAGAATCACTGGCAAGCATCAGTGTGTATTAACCTTCATTTTAGAGCTAGATGTGTCAAACTATGCTATGTTGACAAAATTGGTGTTTTATAAAAAAAAAAAAAAAATTAGCATCTGTCCACCTTCCTAGAGTAGTTGGCAAAGAAAGCTATTCTACATAGTCCATGAAATTATAAGATGGGAATTAGACCAATCAAATACGAATGCCAGTTTTGCTTCTTACTAAAGCAATTTATTCAATCTCTCTGTCTCTGTTTTTCTATCTATAAAATGAAGATAATAATCCTTCAGAGAATATCATAATACATATATATGTATATGTAATACATGTATATGTTCATATTACATATTACATATTACATACACACATGTATGTGTATTGTGTTTGGCAGAATGCTTAGTAGTCCTAACTGTGCTCAAAACACGAGGTGTGGTAGTTTTTGTACAGTGTCCACTTCTAAACAACTAGAGCTGGAATAATGCTTCCCTTCTCTGTATAATTGTAGGTTAGCACTGGCCACAAAAGAAATTCACACAAAGTTTGGAAGGCAGAGGTGAAGCAGTAGCTGTTGCACTCTGAAGCTCAGTTTAGAACACCAGGCACTATGGCAGCTCACACACACTTTCCCTGACCTCTGACCTGCTTGGTTGTCATGGGGAAGCCCCAAGATCTGCAGTTCTCCCAGTTCCCACGGGTTCTCATCCTTTAGCTTCTCCAGGTCCTGGACCAGATGCATGTGCAGCTACATAGTGAAGGGCACCAGCTTTGTGTGCAGGCCACTCACATTGTCAAGATTGGAGGTGGTGAGAGACAGTCATGGGTTCCAGTTCATCTTCATGGGTTCCCATCTCTCCTTGCTATCATTTGCATCCAGGCTTTCTTCCGGATTATGGATCTGACTGATCCATAGACACTTCCAGCCAAATATTATACCAAATGGGGAGGGAACAGCCTGCAAAGCCTATCCCATAAATATATATATTTATATAATCCCACAATTATATAAAATCTAACCCAGTAATAAATCCCTTATTCTATGTCACAATCTGACTAATACAACATGGTAATTATGTGACAAGAGGTTAAAATGAAACTATTGCAGACTCAGTTGTACCTAAGTGGTGCTGTACACAAGCCTTCAGAAAATAAATAAAAATGTAAGGTGTCTGAGATAAAGGACAGGTGACAGCAAAAAATGATGATGTCATTCCTCCATTTATAATCCATTAGGGATTTCTCATTGCACTCAAGATAAAGTCTAAACCTGTTAATATAGCACACAAGGACCTTCGTGGTCACAAATTCCGATCTCCAGCCAAGCAGAAACTGCCTTCAATTACTCAATTCTTTCTCCTCTCCTCCCTTCCCTCTCTTCCATCCCATTCCCCCCTCCCTCCCCAGCTCTCCCTGCCCTCCCTCCCTTTCTACTTTCCAATCCTCTCAGAAGCTCTCCCACCCATAACACCTGTTCTTCCAACACACACACACACACACTCACACACACACACTCACACACACACACACCTCTTTCACCTAGCTAATCTCAGTTTATACCTTACTCCTTTTAGGATAGCCAGGTTACTGGCTCCAAGAATTTAGTTTGGAAGTAGTTCCTTTACCTTTCCTTATTTTCTCACCTCCTGACTTTTCAATCTCTCTCCTTACTACTACCTCATCTCTGTCCCTCTAATTCCTAGTGATCTCTCAGATTTAGAAGCTACTTCTTCTTCAAACTTCCCCTAAACTACATTAAGTTTTCCTCCTGTGAGACACTTACTCTTGCTTTATCACACAATTTTGGAATTGGGTGCTTATTCAACTGCTGCCCTGAGTAGACCATTAACTCCGGCTGCCATTTGTGATGGATACTGTAATGTGCTTCCCAGGTCTCCCTTCAAAAATAGAAGACTTTGTACTTCCATTTCTGGGAGAGCTGCTGGCAGAGAGCCCTCTGCTGCCTGCCACTTTGGGGGATTATAGAAAGTTGGAAACTGAAAGAGCCACCTTCCCCAAACTTGCACCCCCTACTAGAGGGAACCAACATTAATGCAGATGTATAAGACCCAGGCTTCTTGCCCCAGCACAGAACAGCTTTGAAGGGTCATTCTTCAGAACTCCCCAGATGGTTGGCTGAAGCTTCCATTGAGACCACATCATGGTTCAATCTCTCCATCTACCCCATCTAGCNNTCTTTCCCTTTCCTTCCACAGGGTTTGATCCTAAGAACCCACCCAAATATGCCTCTTGCATACTAATATCTGTCTCAGAATCAGCTTCCCAGGGAACCCAATCTGTGACAGCTTTGTCCCCACCACCCTTATTACAGGGCCTAGAATGGGGTGCTATTCAATAAATACTGGTTGGTTAAAAACAAGACACAAACGGTGAAGACCCCAATTATCAGAAACACTGGAAGAACAGGGGAAAAAGGTTGAGAGACTACTATTCAGCTGCCTCAACTACTTCAAGTGCTCTCTAGAAGTCTGAAAACATGTGGTTACAGAGTTACACAGACTGATCTACCTCCTACAAACTTTCTGTTGCTATAACCCCAGCCAATAGCTCATTGGGGATGATTTAATTATATGACACATAGCCTGGATGAAGAAACCAAATTCTATCCTAAATAACTTGTGTTTCTGGAAAATTACTGGAAAACTAACCAAAAACTATGAGACTTCCTTCTTAAACGACAATAGAAGGAAAAGACATTCTAGAAAGAAAGAAAATGTCAGGAAGGAAGAACCAAAGACAAAGGCAAAAAAGCAAAGTAGTCTTTATGTTCAGGAAGCAATCAGAAATTCACGCTGTCTGGAATTCACATAAGAAAGTGACAGAGAATGAGGCAGGAGTCACAGACAGAGCTGAGTGATAGACGGAGAAGTTAGTTGTAAAAAATTAGCATTAAAATATCCTCAACTTTCATTTAAATTAATAATGACACTTATTTATAAATCAATTAGTTTATCTTTTAATGTTGATTGTTTTCCAAAAAATACTTTTCCATTAAGATCATTAAATCCATGTTTAATGGATTCACTCCCTCTAAATCTAAGCTACTCCCAAAGATTAAGTCATCTTCTCAGCACATTAGGCTCAGATACCATCTCGTCACTTAATGCAATAAATTAAGTATATTAATATTAAGCAGAAGATATGGAATATGATAGATAAAGGCAAAGTGTTGTCATGATATCTAAACAATAAAATCAATAAATAATAATCTAATGTGAATTCTGTTAAAAGACAAATGTTTGCTAAATAATTCTACACCCTTCTACAAATGTCAGGTACAGAGGCTTACACTGAAAATTTCCAACATCTTGTCCATACGCTTGTATCCAGTAAGATAAGGAACATTCATTTGATCTCCATCATAGCAGTTACCACAATCTAGCATTATTTTGTGCTTTATTTATTTATATACTGTCTCCTTATATTAACTCCTTGAGAGCAGAAACTATGTTTTATTTGTTGTTGTTTCCCCCATTTTATCTCTAGCACCTGGCTTAGCACCTCTCTCACAACTAACATTCAATAATTAAGTGGGGAATAAGAATAAGTGAATGATGAATAATTATGAACTGAAAAAAAATCATTTGGGAGGACTTTAATTATATTGCTAGCAACATAGAGACACTGATGAAACTGAGTTGGAGCCATTTAAACCCTGATTTTTAATTCTCATCAAATGGAATGGTAAAAAAAACAACATGTGCTTACTACTCACATATTTTTGTGCCTCCATCAAAGTGTCATCCCCAGGTTAGAGGCAGGTTAGAGTTGAAGAAAGGGAGAATGGATGGTAGGTAAACCCATTTTATGAGTTAGGGTTCTTTGGTGGCAAGTGACAGAAACCCAGTAGCTAACTAAAGCAAAGGAGAATTAGATTACCAAAACAAAAACAAGATGAAACAAAAACCAACGACAAAACCAAATATCCCTACTGGGATTTTCACTGGAATACACTGAATTATAGGCCAATTTGAGGAAAGCCATCATGTCAACTATATCGAAACTTTTATAAAAATTTATCTCTTCATTAAGAAATCTTCTAGAATGTATTATTTTTTCTTCATAAAAGTATTATGTGTTTTCTGTTAGATTTATTTCTAGATTTCTCTACATAAACACCACATACACACACGAGTGTGTGTCAACATTTAAGTAACATTATTTAAGAGTTATATATTCTACTAGTTATTTGCTATATACATGAAAATTAAATTGAACAATGTACACTGAATTTATACCCTGTAACAGCCAGCCAGAGATGTGCTACAAATCTCAAAACTCAATGGCTGTGTTCTTGTGCCACTTTTATGAGAACAGAAGATATTTACAATCTTCCCTGTCCATGAGGTATGAGCTCTTTGGTCCATTACCTTGTACAGAGTACAAATCTGAGTAGTTGCTAGATAGATTTGACCCTTGAGGCAAGTCACAACACTTAGTCCTAAGCCTTGTTCTAAGTTAAACAGGAACGTGGAAGATTGTATTTTCTAAAAAGACCACAATAATGTCTCCCATTCTTCAGGCTCTTCTACATGTGACCTTACCAGTAACTCATCCAGAGGTGGCACTTACTTCCCTTCCCCTTGAATTTGGGTGGACCTATGATGGCCTTGATGAATAGAATATGGCAACAGTGACATTCTATGACTTCTGAAGCTAGATCATAAAAGATGATGTGGCTTCTGCCTTGTTCACTGAGACACTCACATTTAAAACACTGAGACATCCTGTAAGAAGTCCGACTACTCGAAGTCCTCCAAAATGTGAGGAAGTCAACCCCCATGAAAAGACTGCATACAGATGCTCCACTTAACATACCCAGCCAAGGTTCCAGCCAACAACCAGCACCAACATCCAGACATGTGAGTGAAGAGTCATCTTTAGAAATGGATTCTCTAGCTCTCAGCCATGTGAATTTTCCCAGCTGAAGTCCCAGACATCACAAAGCAAAGAAATTTATCCCTACTATGTCCCTACTGAATTGCCAACCCAAAGAATTTGGGGCTTAATAAATGGTGTTATTTTAAACCACACAGTTTGGAATGGATCACTATACACAATTGTAAATGCAACAGGCTTTAACCAAATTTTTTTGAGACCTCCGGGGACTGGGGTCCGGGGCCTTATTTCTAAATTCTCCTGCAAAGTGAATCATATCAGAACAAGGCTATGTAGAACGCTAGTATCTAAATCCCAGCCTACTAGATCCAAGTTGATGATGCATATTCAGAATCAGTGTTTGCCCACTAGGAGTTCGCTCTTTCTGAGTCTTTATTTTTCTAGTCAAGGCCGTAATACCTTTCCAAGAACTTTAGAGTTCAGGATCAAAGGGGCCTCCAGAAAAGACAGCCATGCTCACTGTATCTCTGAATAACTGACATGGCCAAACTTCAGACTGAGCCTGGCTCAGTTACTTTAGCTTCCCTTTGTGTTTTCTGAAAGTATGCTGTGCTCAGCTACTTTTATAATTTTCTTTTTAACAGGATAGCTGAGAAAGAAACATGTAAGGGGGATGGGGGAGTAGTTGTTAAAAACACACATTGTGTCAAATAATTAATTGCTCCCCAAAACACAATTCAGCTGACAGAACCTAAAATTAAGTCAAATCTTATATTGTCTTCCATGTTCTTATGTCGATTCCTCCTTTTGTGTCCCTAAAGCAACATTTCACTAACTTTCTTCTTTGACTGCAACAGGGAGAAAAACATTCACAAGCCTCTTTGTTATAATTTCCTCTTTCAAAGTAATTGCTTAGAATATCACCCCAGTAAATTCAGAAGGTTTTCTTTAAAGTGTTATTCCTTACTTCCAACATGAGTAATTCATACAACTATAAAAGCCCAGTTCCCCATAAAAGATGAATATGTGCTGAAAAGACATTATTTGATTGTAAAACTCTGAAGTTGCTGAGTGGGTTGCAGAAGGATGCCAAAAGAATCCTTTGAGGAGAAATGTCTTTTCCATCTTTTCCTGAAATTGCTTGTTTTCACTTTGGAAGGAGGATGCAAGTGTCTCAGCTTCACAGTTTGAGGAACTTTACCTTAGAGGCAAGAATTCTAGCTATCAGAATCCCAGGATAGTAGCACTAATCAAAAGGCCTCTCATTGGGAGACACAAGCATCCCCATCCAAGATAAGAGCACCAGTTCCTTGTGCATCCTACTGACAACTATATTTGCCTCCTTCTAGAATAAGAGGTCATCCTAGGTTTTTCAGAAGTCTGCTTATTTCTAGAAATCAAACCCAGGTCACTTCTGTTAATAGGAATGTTCTGGCAGCTTACAGCTTTGCTTTTAATGGCTTTTAAATCTCACAGAAGGATATTCTGAGGTGAGAAATTATTATAGAAAGAATCATAGTACCAGCAAACCTGGACCCTATAGAGAGGGTGACTCATGTGGTAGCTAGTCTCCAAGGATATTCTCCAACAGTCTCTCACCCTCTGTTTACATAAACCAAGCCTGCATGGGTTGCAAACCAACCCATGACCATTGTCCTGGGAATCTGTGCTAGATTTTCCATTGCTTTGACTGACTGAATGATAAAGAAGCAGAGTTTTGGTAACCTCTTTCTCCCTTAAGGAGCCTTGAGCTGCTATGTAAGAAATCCAGGTTACCCTGCTGGAGAGAAAGATGAGACACCAAGTGGAGAGAAAGGTCACATGCAAAAGCACCAATGTGCAAAAAACTATGGTTTATTAGCACTGCATTTCATCAAATTCTTGAACTTTCCTAAACCTGAATTTGTAAAAATAAGGACAATACCAATTTCACTGTCATGAAAATCAAATGAAATCATTCTCCCTTCTTTAGGTTTATTGAGTACCTACTGAGGCACTAAAGATACAACAATAGGGGCGCCTGGGTGGCACAGCGGTTAGGCGTCTGCCTTCGGCTCAGGGCGTGATCCTAGTGCTGTGGGATCAAGCCCCACATCAGGCTCCTCTGCTATGAGCCTGCTTCTTCCTCTCCCACTCCCCCTGCTTGTGTTCCCTCTCTCGCTGGCTGTCTCTATCTCTGTCGAATAAATAAATAAAATCTTTTTTTAAAAAAAGATACAACAATAAATAAATTATGAGCATTGCTTTACAAGAGACTGCATGCTAGAAGGCACAAATAAATCCCTGAGCTTTGTCTCTGACTATACTTTTTAAAAAATTAACAATAATGATAATAATATGGTCTCAAGTTGTACAGCGCACTGAGGGACTATAAAAACAAAACATATCAAGCATGAGCTGGGGGCAGGGGTTGCAGAGGGAGAGGGAGAGAGAGAATCTCAACCAGACTGTATTCCCAGCATGGAGCCCAATGCGTGGCTCAGTCTCACAACCCTAAGATCATGACCTGAGCCGAAACCAAGAGTCAGACATTTAACAAACTGAGCCATCAAGGCGCCCAGCATAACTCTTATCTTTAAGAAGCTTTCAGTCTAGTTAAAAATCTAGGACTAACAAAATAATAAGAATACTGACTACATATTATTGTGTTCTAAATTCTACAAATGCTGCCCAAGAAATTTAAAAACTGGAAAATGAAGTGTGGGGTATCTTTCAATGCATGACAGAGGTGAGAGCAAGCCAAGTTTCAGTAGGACTGTAGGTTTTACGGAGGTAGTGATATGGGAAGGTGATATTCCTAGATGGAAGCAACTTAAGCAAGGTAATAACTAGAGCAATGCTGTCAATAGAACTTTCTGCTGCAGTGTTATATGTGTGTTATATATATGTGTTGTCTAATATATTAGCCCCTAGCCACATGTGACAATGGCACAGTTATCATGTGGTCAGTGTGATCAAGAAACTGAATTTTTAATTTATTTAATTTTAATTAATTTTAAATTAAATAACCACTTGTGGCTAGTGGTTACCATATTGCATGGCATATACTCAAAAGACCTGGAGAAAACCAACCATGACTTTTTCTATTACTTTGAGTGATGCCATCCAAGCTCAGTTGACATACTAAGATTATCTGCCTGCCACTACCTCACCCCAACTATCCACTCCAAAGTGTAAAACAGACTGTCAAAAATAAGTCTTTCCCAGGGCACCTGGGTGGCTCAGCTGGTTAAGCGTCCAGCTCTTGTTTTCTGCTCCAGTCATGTTCTCAGGGTCATGAAGCTGAGCTCTGTGTGGGGCTCCGCACTGACCATGGAGCCTGATTAAGGTTCTCTCTCTTCCCCTCCCTCTGTCCCTCCCCACCCCACTCACTCTCTCTCTCTCTTGTTCTCTCTGTCTCTCACAAAAAAATATAAGTAAACAAATAAGTCTTTCCCTACAACATAAGTCCAGGGCAGCCTCATGAATTGCTAAAGTTTTATTCTATTCTCACATCCATACCTTGTGTTTATCTGAACCTAAACTTTCTCTCTTCAAGAAGGAGTGGTATTTCCTATAAAATCCAGAGAAGAATGGATTTTTTTTCTTTTTTTTTTTTTTTTTTGAGTAAAGTTTATTAAGTGAAGATACAGAAAAAGTGCTCAAGAGTGAGAGGGGTCCAGACAGGGTTGCCAACGAGGGCCTTTAGAGTTCTACCTAAAGCTACCACGGGAAATCCTTTTAACATCTCTATTGATAATACCTTCAATGGCTTACTTCCTTTTTAGGGGCTAGTTATTCTTTGTTGGTCACAGGTGATTATCATAAAGACACCCACCCCACACTCCTAGGACGCAGTGTTCCTCCACCCCACATGCCTAGGGGAGGGTGGTCCTCCACCCCATTTAAGAAACAAACTAACAAACCAAAAACAACCAGCAATGAAGAAAATAACTAAAAGCTTTTAGTATGTATCAGTTTCCTTGGTTACAGGTAATAAAGAAAAAGGGGAGTAGCAAAAACATTTCAAATACGAATAGCTGGAACAAGAGACCAAACCAGATAAAGGACTCAAAGCTCACAGTAACATTTAGGCCACTAGCAAAGCAGAGTGAGAAAACGAGGCAATTATCCTGACAGTCCAAAGCAAAAATGAAATCTTTCACCTAGAAACAGCCAGATAATTTCAAGTGAAAGGATTTTTTATTGTTGTTTGCTGTTGTATTGAGCTGATAATTGCCAGGGCTTATTTTCTCAAAATACCCTTCAGCATACCATAGATAAGAAAAGCGCAGGAGGACCTATCAGGAACTAGAGTCAGCCTATGATGAATATGATGGGACCCACATCCCTTTAGGAACTAAATCATGGCCAAATAGGAAAACCAGAAGAGAATAGAGTATATACGAGTCTAGAAGCCCTGAGGAATATAAGATGAGATAGCTGTTTTGTTTTGATTTTTTTTTCAAGAGGCTTTCAATGATGCTTCATGCCCAACTGTCAACACTAGATCTAAGAAGTCATGAGTTGGGAGGGAGGGAGCTGTAATTCCAGAAGTAGTAGCAGCAGCCATCCACATTACTGTGTTTGTTCACATTAGTAGGCACCACCAGGCCATTTTGTCATGACTTCTCCTATTCTCTCCAGCAGGCCTAAGAGAAAGTCTCATTAGAGTGTGGAAAACATGCATATGGACGCCCTGATGCAGGGAAATGGCCCCTAGGGAAAAGTATACTTGTTAGACTGGTTAGTGAGGAGGAGAAATAAGCCAGACAACAGGAAATCAACTCCAGAATCAGTTTGGATAATTGTCTTGGATTTGAAACGCCTGTCTGCCAAGACCCAGCAGATCTAGAAAAGCAGAGTAAGTGCTATAGTATAGTATACTAGGGAAAACTCTCAAGTGATGGATTAGCCAGTGTAGGACAGGCAGCTGAGACTGGCTTTGCCCTCCAGCAGGTTAAAAGGCCAACACAGTAGAGCGAGGCTCTCTACTTGTACATCAACCACAAAAGAATCCCCCTCACTGTTCAGCACATTGTGCTGGAGCAGTCAGATTTCCAGAAATAGACTCGCCCAAATCCCCTTTTTATATTTTCCAGAGCTGAAGCTGAACTTTCAAGGGGCATGACTTTGCTTTTATTTTTCACTCTTCTTTTCATCGATGATTGAATTTCCTAGTGTTGCTTTCAGATCAGATGTTATTTTGGGCACAACTCAAAGAAAGCCCTCCATATACATTGAGAAACAGTGGGTGGCAGAAAAGTTCAGCTTCATTCCTGATTAAGCAAAGAGACACATCAGGGGGTCCAGGAGAGGGGGAGAAATGCTAAAGGCTCCAAAGTCGTTGGAATGAACAAGTATTTGACTACATAGGATGATGCTGCCTGATGTTCAAAGTCTACTAAGTTTTAAAGAAGGATTTTCAGTTTTTCAAATATCAGAGCTATTGTTCACATTTGCTATCATCACAAACAACATATTTAACCATTATTCCCTGTAATTAAAATTTTTAGGGGTGCCTTCATGGTTCACTCCATTAAATGTGTGACTCTTAGTTTTGGTGCAGGCCATCATCTCAGGGTCATGAGACTGAGCCCCAAGTTGGGCTCCCTGCTCAGTGGGGAGTCGACTTGTCTCCCTCTTCCTCTGCCCCGCCCCACTCAAGCACATGTGTGTGCGCTCGCTCTCTCTCTCTCCCTGGAATAAATAAATCAATCTTAAAAAAAGAAATAGAAAATTTTAACATGCAAAATCACCACGGTTTTGAGGTTAAAACCTGAGCTAGCCTTCTCTCAATAGCATAGCAACTCCCCAGTCCTAGTTCTTTACTTACTCTCAAAATTCCATTCCTCCCTCTTGTCTGCCAGGAGATATTTGTTAAGTCTGAGACCCTGTGCAATACCATTTGCCTAATTGTCTCACTTAATTTTCATGATCACACAGTGAGGGAAAATTAGGGATCAGGTAGATAAATAACTTGCCCAAGAATAGACAGATCATAATCAGATCTGATGCGAAATTTACACTGAAAAGCCTTCTGTTTGACCACAAGGAGAGAGGAGCATTTACTTTAAATTCAATATTTGAAGATATTGATATAATGAGCTGAGGGGGTAAGTCCCAGAACTTCCAGCAACTTAGCCACACGAAGACAGCACAAGTCATTATTTTCTCTTTACTGGTTCCAAGGTGTATTAGAGAAACAATGTCACTTTAATTTACTCCCCAGGGATGAAATAACAAAATATGTCGGCATCTTGAACCTGCCAAAACAGAATTGAATTTTTTTTTTTTTTTTTTTTTTTTGGTCATTCCTTCCTTGGAAGTCTAATCCATCAGGAACTACCTGGGACAGCACCCAGACACACTGCGGCATCACTTCTCAGCTGGGCTCCTTTCCCTACAAGCTCCTCAGCTGGATCCTAGGCAAAGAAAATGTGTTTTTGCTTGGGGAAAAAATAACAACAGTAACAATAACAAAAGGAAAAACCATAGCAGCCCACCCACATGTCCATCTTAAGAAGCTAAAATCAAATGAGATGAATAACTGAGAAGATGATTCATATATTCATACCTAGAGTTAAAATAAAAAAAAAAGATTTTTCACCTACTTTATCCATGTAATGAAAACCCTTAAGCTCTTATTGAATATGTCTTCAAACAGATAGGGAAGTATTTAAGCCCCGAATATATACCTACTTTGTTTACCCCATCTTGCTTCCAGAGATCCTTGAAGACAAGAAACTTAAGTCCCACTTTTCTCTTTGACATTTCTTGGTAGCAGAGTGGTAGACTCCAGATTAAAGAAGACTATTTTCTTGTTCTGAGCCGTCCTTAAGAAGATGAACTATATAAAAATATGACTATCCAGGGCATGATGACAAGTTTGTGGATGATTTTTATCTTTATCATTTTTACTAATCTCTATTTCCTATTTCTAAATGATTACCTTATTTATATTGTTAAAGGCTGTTTCATTTAGAAAGGAGAGTTAAAACTTGCATGTAAGGAAATAAACAAGAAGAAATTGATATGTTCCTGTAACTTCAGAGATAGCTAGGAAAACAATTTTAAGGTTTCAGTGGATCCCTGTAGTTCTCAGGGCTTTGCCTTTGGGAATTTAAAGCTTGAGCATTAATAGAATGTCGTGGACATCTCCCTGGAGCAGAAGGCAGCAAGTCGTTTCGGCAGTGGGATGACCTTGAGCAGATCAATTAACTTCTCCAGTTCTTGATTTGCTTATTAGAAAAAGATACACTGTATACACTCTAAAGACCTCTTACAGTCCTGACTGTGCTCAGAATTCAGTGCAATGTGCCATATTTAGACTGTAATGAATGCTGCTGCTTGAGATAATTAGGTATCCTTTGGGATTGCAAGATGGTAAATGGATGCCTGTTTCTCTCAAAGGATATTATTCCCCCATCTGCCAATTCCCTTGAGCCAAGATAATAATCATTAGTCCTTTCCTGAATTTGTTCTTGTCTCTTTTATTACACATATAGTTTGGAAATGATGTACACTCTCTTATCCCGGGCTGAGATATATTTGAGAAAGCAAGGCACACAGTATTGTCTGTCGTCTCACTATTTCTATAGTCAAATGATCATCACCCTTAACCTGCTGGAAAACACTACAGAACCTCAAAAGAACTCAAAAACAGAGTGGTTAGATGTAATGTCATAAATAAAATGATAGCAAATACCTGGGGAAGGTCATTTCTATATAGGCTGGCCAGAAAATTCCTCTCTGAGGAAGAGGGATTTAAGCTAAGATATGTTGGATAAAGAATCAGGCATGAGCAAGGTAAGGAAAGAACTCTCCAAGAGGAATAAACAGCATGTACTAAGTTCCCGAGGTAGGAAAGAGAGTGTCATATTCCAGGAACTCAGAGAAGACCGGTGTGATCAACCGGAGAGAAAAGCACATGAAATGAACTTGGAGAGTCAGGAAGGCCTAGTTCATACATCACACTGCAGGACGTGCTATGGTTTGCTGCTGAGCACAGCAGTGATGAGGGAACAGAAGGCTGGCTGAAGACAAAGCATAAATTGACACCCTGCAACCTCCCCCCTCACACTCTTGGGTGGGATACATGTGACATTCTTCCAGGAAGCCCCCAACCATCTTAATGTTAATGCCTTGCTAGTGGGAAAAACAACCTTAACTTGACAATGGCAAGGCCTCCGGTATCCTGTGAATCTTTAACATATGAAAGTATTTTCTCAACCTCCCTTTTTCCTTACCTCCCCATAGTATATAATCAGCCACCCCTCACAACCCCCCCCCCTTCAGCAGCTCTTTCTGCCCATGGGTCCTGTCCCCATGCTTTAATAAACCACCAATTTTGCACCAAAGATGTCTCAAGAATTCTTTGAATTATAATTCTCACTGAACCTCACCTATATTCCACAACCTCATCAGCAGGAGCCATTCCACAGAGGTATGTGGAAAGATCCAAGTCCTTGAAAAAAAAAGTACTCTGGCTGCAATGTGGGAAATCAATGTTGGGAGTGTGGGATAGCAAGAATAAAGGTGGGAAGAACAGTGGGAAGGGTTTGGAGAACTCTGCAATAGCTCCAAGAAGAGTTGACTGGACTCAGATGGTAGTGATGGAAAAATGGAGAAAGTGGGTGATATTTGGAGATATATTTGAGATATGTATATATTCTACCTTTGGAAGTTGAAACAACAGAACTTGTTAATGGATAAGATGTGATGGGGGTGAGTAGCTGAAGGGAAGTGATGACTCCTCAGGCTCTGGGTCAAGTAACAAAAAGATGAAGAAATTTAATGACATAGGGAAAACTAGGAGAAACCCAAGTTTGTGTCATGAAAGCAAGACTATCTGTGTGCAGATGATGTTTAAACAAGGAAAATAGATGGGCTTCCCTAGGGAAAGAAGACAGAGGAGGGTGGAGGGCACAAAGCCACTATCAGGGACTATAACATTCACAACAGAGAGTGAGATGGAATAAAGAGGTAAAAGGAAACCAAGAGAGAATATTGTCCCAAAACCCAAGAGTGGAAAATATTTCAAGAGGGAAAAATAGTAAACCAGGTCTAATGCTACACGGAAGTTTGATAAAGTAAGACCTGAAAAGTGACTGCTGCACATGGCAACATGGAAGTCACTGGTGACCTTAACAAAAGCAGTTTAATTAAGTTTTTAAAGATATGCTAAGGAAGTCAGCTTCGGTGTATCAAGGAATGAATTGGAAGAGAGAAAGCA
The DNA here is from genome assembly GCF_017311325.1 of Ursus maritimus. Classification (NCBI taxonomy): domain Eukaryota; kingdom Metazoa; phylum Chordata; class Mammalia; order Carnivora; family Ursidae; genus Ursus; species Ursus maritimus. The sequence goes on from NW_024424453.1 coordinate 35,630,100, forward strand.
AAGGCAACACACACACATGCAATTCTTTTGTTATTTAATTTGATTTTTGAATAGGAAATATATTAATATGACTCAAAATTCAAACAGTAAAACAGAGTACGAAGGGTGAAGTCTCCCTCCCACACATGTCCGTACACCTCACTGTTCTTCCTGAGTTACTCTATGCCTAAGTATGCAAAGTGCTTGTCTTTTTTTGCTTTTCATACACATGACAGTGCACTATATACACAGTTCTGAGCCTTGCTTTTTTCATCTGAAAATGATCCTAGAGATCATTCCATATCACCATACAAAGACTTTTCTTAATCTTTTAAAAACTCTTGTATTCCATTAAAAGGATTAAATGATTTCTTTAATTAGTCCTGATTTGATGTTTTGCTATTAAAAGCAGAGATGCAATAAATATATTTGTATGTGTATCATTTTGTAAATGTGCAGGTTTATCTGCTGAATAAATTTGGATATGGAATTGTTATCTCAAAGAGTGTGATTTGGGAAAATACCATCAAATGCTACAGATGCAGAAGGCTTTCTTGTTTGGGGTTGGACAAATAGCCCAGAATTTTTCCAAACCTCTTAAACTATGGTGGCAAGGCCCCTCCTTCATTCTTTTCTGCAAATAGCAAAATTAATTGGCACAGGGTGCCACCTTTGAAAACATTCCAAATTTTATTCCACCTTTAAACATATTCCAAATCATTTGTTAATAGAAAAATTGGTATTTCCTAAATAGGTACAATTTTTGTTTTCAGTGCTCTGAACATCATTAGATTAAAGCAGCAAAGTAGAAATTTCTGATAAAGTTATTCATAACATTAAACCAATTAAACAAAGTTCCAGGTGACAAATTGATATCCAAATGAGTTTCAGGGCATTTTCTTCATATATTCTATGTTTGTTTTGTGAATGTAGAGGCTTTTTGTGCATAATGCTTAACATGGAAGAGCAGAAGAAGTCTATAAAAACAATTAGCTTTCTTTTTGTTCTGTTTGTTTTTCATTTTTTTGCAATTTATTTTTTTCCATTTGTGATTATGCTACATAGGATCATGGCCTCCATCTTGCAAGAAGACTCTCTCCCTTGTTTACTCTGAAGAAACAAGTGGACATGTTGGGAGGCTCATGTGGCAAGGATCTAAGGACAGTCTCAGGGCACTGAAGGTAACCTCCAGCCAATACCAGCAAGGAACTGGATCCCTCCACCCTACAGCTTCAGGGAACTGAATTCTGCCAACAATCACGAGAGCTCAGAAGCAGATACCGCCCAAATTGAGTCTTCAGGTAAGAACCCAGGCCTGTCTGATGCCTTCACTGCAACCTTGCAATCGGCCAACTAAGCTATGACTGGACTCCTGATTCATGGAAACTGTGCGATAGTACATCTGTGCTTTTTAAGCCACTACAATTGTGGTAATATTGTTATTCAGCAAATCAATTTAATACAATGATTTTCATAATTGGGGAAAACTTAATTCTGCCATATTTTATAGAGTAACTTTCAGCTCCAATTATGACCCAAAAAAAGCTTGAACATTTTTTAGTCCAATTAATAAAGTTGTGATTTCCCTCTAAATAAACCTGACTTTTATAATTCAAAATGTGAACTCTGGTAATTTTTTGATGCAAGTCATTTTATATATCTTTCTATTTCAAAACAAGCAAGGTAAGTGTAGATCTGAAGTGGATGCTAATAAGAAAACTATATGATTTCCAAACTTACAGAAATTGCATTTTTCTGATTCAGGACTACAGAGTAGAAAAGGTGAAAAAAGAAATTAGCATTTACTCTGTGCCTGCTATATTCCCAAACCTGGACTAGATGGTGAACATATACTCTTTCCTTTAACTTTCACAATTGCCCTGCAAGGCAGGTGTTAACTTCACCATTTTACTGATGGAGAAACTGAGGCTCAGGGAGTTGACATTACATACGTAAAGTATCACAAGTAGTAAATAGCTGAGTCAGGGTTCATATCCAAAGGGTGTTTGTCTCCCAGTCCCATGCTTTTCCCAATCTACCAATTTAGAGTAGGATATTATTAAAAAACAAAACAAAACAAAAACCGCATCTGAATATTGCTAAATTCTGTGCAAGTCACACTAAGGAAAATTTTTAAACACCCTTTTCCTTAAATAGTTTATATTTATTTCCTTAGTTTAGTTTATATTTCCCTGAATCGTTTGTATTCTAATAGGCTCGGGTCATTTGGGAAGCGGCAGGAGAAGTGAGAGACCCAGGGTAAACAACTACAGTGGAGCACTGACCAACAACATTGGAACCATCTGGGAGCTTGTTGGAAATGCGGAATCAGACCCCACCCACACCTACTGGATCAGAATCTGCATTAGCAAGATTCCCAGGTGGTGCATGTTAAAGTTGGAGAAGCACTATGGTTGAGAGATTAAGAAATTCTTCCTCTCTTTGAACTGAATGTCATAAAAAGAAAGGAGCTGTTTTCTATTTAAATTTTAAATGGGAAAAGATACATGGATGTTGATTTTTGCAGGATATTGGGATTTTCCCAATCAACTCTTTTAAAGTTATCCTTAGAAATAGAAGTGTCCATGCCTGTAATTTCTCACTGGCTCTCTCTAAACTAAATCCCCTTCTTTGCACATCCACACCAAGTTATATCACAGTACCTATAAGTACATGTGTTTTGTGTCTTATTCTTCAGATGGACACTAACAACTCAGCTTCAATCTGCCCGCTAAAGTTCCTCTTAGCTCATGGATTACTAAAACAACCTGACCAAAACATTTTTGGCACACCGAAGAGATCTAAAAGGATTCTTCTTGAAGAGGCAAGAAATATAATGCTGTTTGCCAGCCACCTAACCAAAACAGCTTAGTTTTCCCATTTTGCAGTGAGAACAACTGCCAAGTTAACTACAATTAATGTTCAACATTAATTCTTTTTTTAAAGATTTTATTTATTTATTTATTTATTTCTCTATCTATCTATTTGAGAGAGAGAGAGAGAGAGAAAGCAGGGTGAGGAGCAGAGGGAAAGGGATAAGCAGACTATGAGCTGAGCACAGAGCCACAAGTGGGGCTCCATTTCACAACCCTGAAATCATGACCTGAGCCAAAATCAAGAGGCAATCACTTAACCAACTCAGCCACCCAGGTGCCCCCAAATTTTATTCCTTTAATCTAAGTTGATATGCAAAACACAGCTAAATTCCATCAGATTGGAAATGATCCTGATAAAGAGCATATTATTCATTAAATTTTAACGAGGAGCTCTATTAATTACACACTTCAAAACAGACCCTTGATAGCTGTCTTAAAAGGTTTCTTGCTTCATGTTGTGACATTCCTTCTCATGTGGTTTCCAGTTTTATTATCAGGGGAACTCTTTTTTTTATCACTGTTCGCTAGGGAGGGCATTTTGGTATTTGAAAGGATTTATGTACCAAAGTGTTAAAGAAAGTACAAAGCACAAATTCTTAAATCCCAAAGAAATCAAATGTCTTCTGGTTTCCCTTCTGTCTACATTATTGAAACCCCTTCAGTATAAAAGCTCCAGTATATACATTATCGCTAACAAACAAGATATAGTTTAAGCCCCAAACTGTCAAACCTCCTGATTTTTTTTAGAAAGTCTCATATTACTGTATAAAAGTAACATGAAGTTAGGGTGTTTGTTTTTTATGCATTCTCCTCTATATTCTGACTCAAACCACTACCACCACAAATGAAAGGTTTTTTTTTCCTTTTTAAAATAATTTTTGAACTAATACATTTTATTATATTTTATGTGGAAACCAAATTTTTAAAAAATTTATTTTAAATTCTGCCATTCAAAGAAAGTTACTTTTTTTACTGTATTTCCATCCAGTCTTTAAATATATATTTGTGTATATGTGTGTGTATAGAGTCTGTTATAAAATTAATGCATATTTATTATACAAGAAAACATAAATTTAATAGTTAACATTCCCTATAATCCTCACTCAAACATAACCATCACTGATAGTTTTTTCTAATATTCCATTATTCTCTTCCATATTCTAATCATATACTTATTCATTTAATATTTACTGAGTACTACGTATCAGGCACCATTTTCTATACAATGAAAATTACAGCACCAAAAAATTGACAAACTCTGCCTCCATGGTGCTTATATTATCATGGAAAGAAACAAATACAGTAAATAAATAAGCAAACTATATAGCATGTTAAATGGTGTTTATTGGTACAGAGAAAAAGCAATGAAATGAAGCCTACAATTTAAATTTTTGATGTTTTGAATCTTGACTTTTTTCCATACTTAAACTTATACTCATGTCTATGTTATTTATTTATTTATTTATTTATTTATTTATTTATTTATTTTTAAAGATTTTATTTATTTATTTTACAGAGAGACAGCCAGCGAGAGAGGGAACACAAGCAGGGGGAGTGGGAGAGGAAGAAGCAGGCTCCCAGCAGAGGACCCTGATGCGGGGCTCGATCCCAGAACTCCGGGATCACGCCCTGAGCCGAAGGCAGACGCTTAACGACTGAGCCACCCAGGCGCCCCTCATGTCTATGTTATTAACATAATTTAAAGTCAAATTTCAACATGTAGATATCTCACAGTTAACTATTCACCCATTATTAAACATTTGCATTGTTTCTAATTTTCCCGTTTTAAGCAACTTGTAATTGTCTTTCATTATTCCGTATACCAATATGTGGTCTTACTACCTAGTTTTTAATCAACTCAGATACAAGGACGATGTCATCTTCAATCTTTAGGTCCCAAGAGTGATCCCCTGTACAAAGCTCCCTACTCATCTACACTCAGTGAATGCTTTCTGAATAATAAACCCACAGCCTAATGATAAGTTAAAAGTTAATTACAGAAATATAAGTCCTCAAGGGATGCTAAAGTAACATTGAAAGTAGCTCCAAGCTAAACAAGGACAATGGTAGAATAGGGGCACACCATGCTTTGAGAAAACTCTACAGATAGAAAGCTTCTTGCCTTCTAGTCATATCACTGGGGAAAGAGAATTCTGCTTGAAACTGTGAAGCACAATTCCAGTGATCTATGAAAGCTCTTTAATAGTATATATGTTCTCCCTACTAAAAGCTATTTGTTCTATGTTAAATTGATAGAAAAGCCTGAAATGGGACAGGGCATAGTGTGCGGGTGAGAGGAGGAATAAAACGAACTACAGATCATGCTACATAGAAATGTTTTGAGAAAGCTTGATTCTCATGTCAGAGATGATTTACCTGTATTGCCACCTGAAAGCAGTAAGAGGGACCGGATCTTCACTGACTAGCTACTATGTTCCAGGCACACTAGTAGGCACTGGGAGACACAACGGTTCTTCATGGAGTTCCAAGAATGGAAACAGACTGGAAGTGGGCAATGGCAAAGGGAGACAGACAACCACAACGTAAGCAAATAAATAAATGATTGCAAATTGTGGTAAGCGCTCTGATACAGGTCCTGGGAGCCATTTGGTGGAGGCAGGTGTAGACTTAAAGTAAGAGCATTTCTGATGAGAAGCCACTAGACCTGAGACCTGAACTATAAAATAAGTCATCCATACAGAGAAAGAGGGCAGAGTGGGGAGTGGCGGGAGGAAGAAGAATGACCCAAGTAAAGACCACAGCATGGGCTTGGCTGTGAAGAAGCCAATTTAACCTCAAAATGTTTCCCACTCTCCTTTTTCATTTGCACAACCCAGGTGTTCCCATCCTGGCTTCCTGCCTCAGCCTATTTTCAACAGCCTGTTTCCCAATTAAATTTTAACTTGTGTTTCAGTGACTTAGCATCCTGTTCTCTAACAAAACAATTTATTTTGATGTACTCAGACTAGATTAAGTCCCATGTGGTACAATATTTTTGCAGGTTTTAATTTTTCACTGTAACACCAATCACAATTGTGCTGTATGTGTGTGTGTGTGTGTGTGTGTGTGTGTGTGTGTAGACTTATATGTAAAAAAAAAAAAAATCTAAGCAATATTTCCAAAGTCTAGCTAGGGGTAATATTTATGTATTTACATTCAGCCAAAGAATACTTAAGCATTCAATGATCTCAGGAAAACTTCACCTTAATATTTAAATGTTGATAGTGTCTCAGAAAATCAAGATTCTATATGTTTTTAAATTATACTATTACTTATTTACTTGGAAAATAAGCTTTAAAAGTTCGAGGCCTTTTGGGGTGCCTCGGTGGCTCAGTCATTAAGCGTCTGCCTTCGGCTCAGGGCGTGATCCTGGCATTATGGGATCGAGCTCCACATCAGGCTCCTCCACTGGGAGCCTGCTTCTCCCTCTCCCACTCCCCCTGATTGTGTTCCCTCTCTTTCTGGCTGTCTCTCTCTCTGTCAAATAAATAAATAAAATCTAAAAAAAAAAAAAAAAAGAGGCCTTTTGATATTTTCTTGATGTAGAGAAAAATCCTCGCAGCTTTTTTAAATAGCTGAATTCATTCAAATTTAGTAACAAACTCAATGAATTAATTATTACAAAGTTGATGCATAAAACCAATCTGCTATTGCAAACTTATAAACTAAAATGAACAAATACAATATTTTTTCCGCCACAAACATTGTAACAAGTAAAATTTCCCATAACATTCAACACTGGCTTACAACCCAGTTCTTGAATTATTAACAATAAAATTTTCAACTTTTAGGAAATCTCTGGAAACAGACATAAATTCAACAAAATAAATTTGATTTAACTTTCATGGCAAATACAATGGAAGTGTTCACTTTTTTATGTGTGGTCAATGGAAACAAAATGTAATGCTTAACTGTGGTCTTTAAGCTCTCAAACGTTCTCACATCCATTGTTCTCTCCAGGTTCCTCTTACTGAAAATAATAGCCTCTGATCTTAAATTAATTTTTATTATTTATATTAATAGACAATAGATATGAAGGAATAATTATAAAACATGTGTGTTGGGGCGCCTGGGTGGCTCAGTCGTTAAGCATCTGCCTTCGGCTCAGGGCGTAATCCCAGGGTCCTGGGATCGAGCCCCGCATCGGGCTCCCTGCTCAGCCGGAAGCCTGCTTCTTCCTCTCCCGCTCCCCCTGCTGTGTTCCCTCCCTCGCTGGCTGTCTCTCTCTGTCAAATAAATAAATAAAATCTTTAAAAAAAAAACATGTGTAAGGCATAAAAAAGAACAACAGAGAAACCTATTTGTGCTCATGCACTCATCAAGTTGTTTAAGAAATAGAACTCTGACGTTCTACAATGCATAACATCAAACATGTGTCACCAGTTCTGAAATTAAAATATTACATATAAAAGAATTTAGATGTTTCTGTTTTCCTGAACATTACTTTACTTAATCAAATAACTTGTGTGTTTCTGAAAGTTTAATTACACAATCAATATTCAAGCATTTGAAGAAATGTAAAAATGGCTGAGTAATATGAAAAACTAGAAGAAAGTGTACCCACAGAAAAATCGAGATCATTTATGGCTCTCTATGAAAACCAGGATAAACAGGTGACAAAAAGAGTAAATCAAAATAGGATTCATGAAACAAAGTACCAAATGCAGTCAACAGCTAATCATTGCAGAAAGGCATGAACTTGAACTCTAAGCTTTATTTTTTATAAAGATTTTATTTATTTATTTATTGATTGATTGATTGATTGATTGATTTAACACAGAGAGAGAGAGAGAGAGAGAGAGAAAGAGAGAACAAGCAGGGGGAGAGTGGGAGAGGGAGAAAGAAGCAGGCTCCAGGCTCTCCTGTGAGATAGAAATCTTCAGGGAGCCTGACGCAGGGCTTGAACCCAGGACCCTGGGATCATGACCTGAGCTGAAGGCAGATGCTTAACCAACTGAGCCACCCAGGTGCCCCTGAACTCTAAGGTTTAAAATTGGAAATATCTGGGACAAGAATTCAAAACCTAAAATGAACACAACAAATGCTGTTTGAATGAAAGTGTTTGATATCAGCTCTTTCACAGGAGTTGCCTGCAAGAAATACATCTAGGATAAAAATTATAAGGGACGTATGTGTAGGATGACAACCAAACCAAGGGATATGCATCAAATGGGCACCAAGGGTCACTCACTATCTGTATTACTCACAGGTAACTATTTTTTGGTTTCTCCTCAGAATTTTATATCTTAAATGTATAAATAAGGAAATGAAATACATCAACATTTTATTTAGCATCAGGAGACTCCAGAATAACTTACGTTATATGCAGCTGTTTTTTCAATGTACCCCTTTCCTTCCATAAGTTTCATAAGAAATGACCCTGACTTCTTCATTACTATATCCCAAAATACCCTGCTCAGTGTCTGGCATATGAAGATGCTCATTAAATACTTGCTGGCTGATGACAGATATGTTAATTGGTTCAAGATGTATCTCCAAAGAAGCAATATACTTGATTTTTAATAATAGTCCCCAAATTTTTCAATATTCAAAAGTCTTCATTCCAAATCCACATCAATCCCCTATTTTGAGAAACTTATTCTACCATATTATAATCAATAATGTCTCTCATCTTTAAACAAAGGCACTTAATCCCAATCAGTACTTCTGATTGCCTCCAGAAAACCAGTGTTATCTCCTTAAATTTTGCAATACTAGCCAAAATGAAGGAGCTGTGATGTTATAACAAGTACCTATTGCCTAATCACCAAAGAATTTCATTTAGGCTTTTTGGAAATATTGAAAATAATTCAGGACCGCCCAGCAAGATCCTTCTTTCTGCTGAATTTAAAACAATCCCTTTTGTTTACATGCCTGCTACAACCTTCAAAATTGCTCTCAACCCTACTCATACAAAAAAATTATCTTCACATTTCACAAAAGGCAATGAAATTATTACTCTGTACTGCCTTCTACTTCTTCACCCCCCGAAGCCTCATACTGCCCTCACAATGCTGCCCCAAAGAGAAAAGGAATATTACACTCCCATGGGCCCAGTTACAAGGAGAATGCTACTAGTTTTTGTTTGTTTATTTTTTTAAAGATTTTTATTTATTTATTTGACAGAGAGAGAGACAGCCAGCGAGAGAGGGAACACAGGCAGGAGGAGTGGGAGAGGAAGAAGTAGGCTCCCAGCAGAGGAGCCTGATGTGGGGCTCGATCCCAGGGCTCTGGGATCACGCCCTGAGCTGAAGGCAGACACTTAACGACTGAGCCGCCCAGGCACCCCAGAATGTTACTAGTTTTTAAGAATATGGCCTTACCCTATGGTCAACTAATCTTCAACAAAGCAGGAAAGAATATGCAATGGAAAAAAGACTGTCTTTTCAACAAATGGTGTTGGGAAAACTGGACAGCAACATGCAAAAGGATGAAACAGTACCACTTTCTTCACCATACACAAAAATGAATTCAAAATGGATGAAAGACCTAAATGTGAAACAGGAAGCTATCAAAATCCTAGAGAAGAACACTGGCAGCAACCTCTTTGACCTCAGCTGTAGCAACTTCTTACTAGAAACGTCACCAGAGGCAAGGGAAACAAAAGGAAAAATGAACTGCTGGGACTTCAGCAAGATAAAAAGCTTCCACACAGTTTTGGAAACAATCAACAAAACTAAAAGGCAACCTACAGAATGGGAGAAGATATTTGCAAATGACATAACTGATAAAGGGTTAGTATCCAAAATCTATAAAGAACTTATCAAATTCAACACCCAAAAAAACAAATAATCCAGTTAAGAAATAGGCAGAAGACATGAATAGACATTTTTCCAAAGAAGACATACACATGACTAACAGACACATGAAAAGATGCCCCACATCACTTGGCATCAGGGAAATACAAATCAAAACCACAATGAGATACCACCTTACACCAGTCAGAATGGCTAAAACTAATGTCAGGAAACAACAGATGTTGGCAAGGATGCAGAGAAAGGAGAACCCGCTTACACTGTTGGTGGAAATGCAAACTGGTGCAGCTACTCTGGAAAACAGTATGGAGGTTCCTCAAAAAGTTAAAAATAGAGCTACCCTATGACCCAGCAATTGCACTACTAGTTATTTACCCAAAGGATACAAAAATACAGATTTGAAGGGGCACATGCACCCTGATGTTTATAGCAGCAGCATCTACAATAGCCAAATTATGGAAAGAGCCCAAATGTCCATCAACTGATGACTGGCTAAAGAAGAAGTGGTATATAATATACAATGGAATATTACTCAAGCATCAAAAAAATGAAATCTTGCCATTTGCAACAACATGGATTGAGCTACAGTGTATTATGCTAAGCGAAACAAGGCAGTCAGAGAGAGACAAATACCATACGATTTCATTCATATGTGGGATTTAAGAAACAAAAAAGATGAATATATGGGAAGGGAAAAAAACAGAGAGAAGCAAACTATTAAGAGGCTCTTATGTATAGAGAACAAACTAAGGGTTGATGGAGGGATGTGGGAGGGAGATGGGCTAGATGGGTGATAGGTATTAAGAAGTGCACTTGTTATGATGAGCACTGGGTTTATATGTAAGTAATGAATCACCAAATTCTACTCCTGAAACCAGTATAACATTATATGTTACCAACTAGAATTTAAATAAAAATTTGAAACAAACAAAAGTATGACTTCTCCCATGTAAAATTTTTCAAAACTTCAATTTGGTAAATTTTCATGGAACATTATACCTCATTAATTTTTTTATGTATCTACTGGCAGCGGATAGTTTTTTTTCCTCATATTTGGCAAAGGAACTCCAGGATATTCAACTTTTCAGAAACCTGACTTATTTTTAGCCCTCAAGTTAGTTTATTTACAGACAGACAAAACAAATTGTTTTTCCTAGAAAACCAGCTTGAAAGATAGACAGGGAGAGAAATAAAACTCCCACTCTTAAAAAAAAAGAGAGAGAGAGAGAGAAAAGAAGAAAACCCTCACTGTTTAAAAATATAAATTTTTTAAAGATTTTGTTTATTTATTTGACAGAGAGAGAGACAGCCAGCGAGAGAGGGAACATAAGCAGGTGGAGTGGGAGAGGAAGAAGCAGGCTCCCAGTGGAGCATGGAGCCCGATGTGGGGCTCGATCCCAGGACCCTGGGATCACTCCCTGAGCCGAAGGCAGACGCTTAATGACTGAGCCACCCAGGCACCCCTAAAAATATAAATGTTAAGGCTTCTATTTACCAAGAATGGTTCTACACTTGAATAACAAGTGTCATTTATTTCTGGCACCTGTATATTGTTTGACATTTGGGAAGAACTTACATCTTAAGTAGTAATATCTCCTTTCTGCAGATTCTTCACTTCCATCATTTGTGTTTTTTCTGGAGTCTCCCCATCACCAGAATTTCAATTTACTATTCTGGAAAAACTTATTCCTCACCCAGAATTTCAGAAGAGTTATAGAAGTTTCCCCCAAGCTATCCTCAGAATGAGAGTACAGTGGGTATCTAGCTCTTAAAGTAGTCACATGAGCGCCAACCATGATGTAGTCTTTTTGTTTTAAGTGTCAATGAATTTCGTGTGATATTCAATTGGGTATGATTACAATTTAGGCTATAATCTATGAGAAGGCTACAGGGATATTGGTGCAATGAATATAACTTACATCACTGAAATTCTAATCCTTTAGTACTCAAAGAGTGGTGCAGAAACTAGCAGCACGAGCATCACTTGAGAGCCTATTAGGAATTCAGGATTTCAGATCACATCCCAGTCCTATTAAATCAGCAGCTTCATTTAAGCAAGATTCCAGGTGATTCCTAGTCACATTACATTTTTGAGATGCACTGGGTTTTTATTTTTTAATTGAAGTACAGTTGACATACAATGTTATATTAGTTTTCAGATGTAAAACATAGTGATTTGACAATTCTTTACATTACGCATTGCTCACCACAATAAGTGTAGTCATTATGTCAGCACACAATATTACAATGATAGTGACTATATTCCTTAAGCTGTACTTTTCATCCCTGTTACTTATTTATATTACAACTAGAAGTTTGTACCTCTTAATCCCCTTCACCTATCCCTGCCCCCCACTTCTGGCAATGATCAGTTTGTCCTCTGTATTTATGAGTATGTTTTTTTTTAATCATCTCACACCAGTCAGAATGGCTAATATCAAAAAGGCAAGAAATAACAAGTGTTGGTGAGGATGTGGAGAAAAAGGAACCCTCATGAAATAGTGGTGGGAGAATAAATTGGTGCAACCACTATGGAAAACAGTATGGAGGTTCCTCAAAAAATTAAAAATAGAAATACCATAGGATCCACTAATTCATTGAATTAGTACCACTGGGTACTAATTCAAAAAGTAATGTGTACCTCTATGCTTAATATTGCAGCATTATTTACAATAGCCAACATTTGGGAGCAACCCAAGAGTCCATCAATAGATGAATGGGCAAAGAAGATGTGGTATATATACTCCATATGTGTATATATATGTATACATATACACACACACCATGGAATACATACACACACACACCATGGAATATTACTCAGCCATAAAAAGAATGAGATCTTGCCATTTGTAACAACATGGATAGGCCTAGAGAGCATTGTGCTAAGTGAAATGAGTCAGAGAAAGATAAATAGTATATGATTTTACTTATATATGGAATCTAAAAACACACACAGAGAGAAGTACTGTTTTAACTGACATAATCCATCAGAGCCAACAGTATTCAGAGCCATGTTATACTTCTGGCAACAACCACTACCACTAACCTTATTCAAAATGTGTGTTGTTTCTTCAACAGTGTTAGTAAGTAATTATGCATATTCTTAAGGATTGCTTTTGTGTACTGATGTGAAATATTCACAATAAACTTATTCTTGGGTGGAGAGAATTAATATTGTAAAATATACTTCAGAAATTTATTTTTTATAAGCCAATATTTCTTATATCTAAAATGGAATTCTAACTCAAACAGTAATATGTAAGCATATTACTTAATTTCTCTGGAGTTCACTTTTCTCATCAGCAAAATGGGAATAGCAATAATCTGATGGGTTATTTTGAGGATTAAATGAAATCATATAAATGTAGCACCCTACATCTCAAAGCCTCTCTCTTCTTGACACTCCGGTCACTTTCCCTCCTACCGGAGATGACTCTCTGCATGCAGCAAGGGGACATGGCAGCAGGTTTATAACTTCAGCAATTCACGACTCCTGGTATGCCCAGCTAAAAACTATCAGAAAAGATGCTGATTAGTCCTGATAGGATATTCTGAAAAATAAATCCTAGGTCACATTCCTAACCACAAAGTAGGAATAGGGATAGGGATAGAGGAATGAAGTTCTCTTAGTCCAAATTAAGATTGAAAAATGAGATGGGATTGCTTTGCAGAAGAATAGCCAACAAGTTACATGCACCTAACCACTTCCAAGATCCATTGCATAGAATGTACTTGGAAAGGGAGGAAGCTGAACCCAGAAGCAAAGCAGAATAAGGTGGATGAAGGGATGAGGATGCATTATTAGTCAGAGGGATCAACAGATGCAATAGAGTAGAGATGTTAATATGAGTGTTTGAGGTCAATGAGAGGACATAGAGGAGTTTTAAGCAGACTGATTAAGGTATTAAGGATTTGGCTCTCCACACTGCATGTGCGATGGAGCAGTGATTCCCAACTTTAACTGCACATTATAATCACTTGGGACAATTGTTTAAATGCCTCATACCCAGGCCACACCCCAGACCAATTAAATCAGAATCTCTGGGGGTGAGACCCAAGTACCAGTAGTTTGTGTGTTTTCAGCTGAATCCAATATACAACCAGGTTAAACGCCACTGACCACTGGATGGGGAAGCAAGAATGAGGCCAGGAATCCAATTAGGATATTTGCATTAGTCCACATGAGAGAACATCGAAGCTTGGATGATGTTGATGGCATGGAGATGGACAGCCTTCAGCTATATTTTAGAAAGACTCTACAGAAATTGTCCAGGAACTGATGTAGAGCTGGGATAGGATGTCAGAGAAAGTAAAATCAAGGGTGGTTCCTATATATGTGCATGTATGGTGGCTGTTCCCTGATAAAGGAAAAGATATGGAGAAAAACAAGTTGGATGGGGTGAATGAGTTCAGGACATGTTAAATTTAAGATATAAGTGAATCACCCAAGTGGAAATGCTAAGCATGTAGCTGACTCAGGTAAAAAAAAAAAAAAACTGGACTGGAGACATAAAACTGGGGGTCATCAGAAAATAGGTAATATTTTTAGCCTTAAGAATAGGTGACATATGTCAGTAAAACATAAGGAAAGAAAGAAGGAAAGTATTGCGTGCTAACCCAAGAAAAGGCACAATGTGTTGATGTAAATCTGTGTAGGTTTAGTCTTTCGGGTGATTTGGATAATGAACCAGGCTGGAAACTGCAGTTTTATGATATTTTTTTCTAAAAAACTCTCTGGCAAATGTACTTCTCCCATGTTTCAAATAATCCCAAGAAATCTAGGAAGGGGAATATGCTTCTCAAAATACTCAGTGAAAATAATTACTGGGGGAATTCATGAAAAAAAATCATTAAGGCAATAGAGAAACAACAATGGGGGAAAAGTATGACGTACATTATGATGAGGTTTCTTAAAGGAAAGATGACTAATTGGATGGATATGAACATTTTGAATATCCTGGTTTCTTGTACCAGCCATTTGAGACCAGATAATTAAGCAAGCGCTCTCACGAAGTATTTTTTCCAGACGCTTGTACCAAACTTTTAGAACCTGCTAATGTCAGAAGGAATCACGAAGGGACAAACGGAAGCTCTGAAATGGAACTGTAATTACAGTAAAAGAGCATAACTATTACTTATAATTACATGCTTCTCAAGAGTGTTTCTTTCCTTCCATTTCTAGAGATTTGATCCCTTCTGAGGTAGAGTAATTATAAATACTAGGGAAGAAAGACAGATTTAAAGGTTATCTGTCAGAAGGGGGGGGCATATACTTCACACATTTCTGTAGTTTCATGAAAGGAGGCTAAAAAACACAGTGAATGTCATCTTAAGAAATAGGTGCTTAAAGTCAGAATGAATATAAATAATTTATTTAAATGTTATATTTCAGGGCAATACCTATGCCCTCTAATGGATAATAAAGTAGCACAAAAAGTAGTTTCATTCCAAATAATCTGCTAAAGTTAAGGGATCTCCAAAGAAAAGTTTGGAAGCCAGAAAGCAAATAAGAATATCAAGACAGAATATCAGTTCTCTGAGCAGCCATTTTCCTCCGTTTTAACCTCCACCAAATAAGGAGGCAGTTCTATCCAAAGACATTGGATCTCTCTGCATCCTCTCCCTAGATAATCTCATTCTCTCACAACACTCGTGTTTATGTGGGTAACCCCCAAATTCAGACTTCTTTCCCAACCTCTAATCTCACATTTTCAATGGCCTGCTAGATAATTTTAGCTAGACATTTTCAAGATCATTCTGTTCAACACTGATTGCATCTTTTTCTTTTGCAAAGCTGCACCTCCTCTGTGTTATCTTTTTCTATTCACGTCATCACCACCTTTTAAACTGTAAATCTCAGATCCATCTTTGTCCCCTCTTCTTTGTTTCCAGCAGATAATGTAAATCTGTGCATTTTTAGTTTGCTAGTCTGCTAGTTGCCAAGCCCTACACTTTAACCTCTATAGACTCTGATGTTTGCCCTTCTTCCCAATTCCCGCTGTCATTTCCATGTCACCTTCTTGTTATCTTTTGCCAAGACTACTGTTGTAGCCACCCTACATAATACTACACACAGAGGTGATTTTTCAGGAGGTTATGAAACTTAGATTTTGGCACCCAACACTTATTTGAGCCCTTCTAAAGTCCTATATCTAATGTCAAACGTGTAGTATTGTATTCTTTTTCTTGAAGAATACCCCTAACTGTTGAAGCTTCAGGACCTCTAGAACACCAGATTTAACTTTCCTAAGGGATGACTGACCATGCCACTCTGTGACTCAATGGTTCTCCGCCAGCCCTCCCAAGTTGACAACATAATAAATCCATTCTCCTTTTTCTAATTGTAAAGCCTTTCTTGGTCTTGCCCAAACACTCCTTCCCAGCTATGTTTCTATTACTCCACTTAATGTATACTATTCTTAACCAAACTGAGTTGCTACTATACACGCACTGGCTAACTAACTCCACTATGCTTCTGTTTGCATATTTTCCTCTACCAAGAACATCCTTCCTGCTTCAACCTCACCTTTCTCCCTATCATATCCCCAAATTTATATTCTACCCACACTAAGTTTCCAGATTAAGTACCATCACCCCCATGAAGTCCTTGCAGATGACTGCTGTCTAGATGAAAGCTCTCCCTCCTCCAAACCCCATTTATTAGAATTTCTGAAATGAAATTATTACTTTAAATCTTTCAGGTATAAGCAAACAATGGCCCATGTGTCAAATCCAGGTTGCCACCTGTTCATAAAGTTTTATTGGAACACAGCCACACCCATTTCTTAACCTACTGTCCTGTGGATGCTTCTGCACTATGACAGCAGAGCTGAATAGTTGCAAGAGAGGCCATGTGGCTGGTGAAGCCTAAAATATTTAATATTTGGCCCTTCACAGGTCCAAAATTTTCCAACCCCTGTCCCAGGTTATTTCTGTACTCATTTAACTTCTCTTGTAGATATAACATAAGCTACTAGAGGAAAGAATCATTGTCTCATTTTTGTTGATATTCCCCCACAATGTCTAGCCCACTTACTGAAAAAGCATTCAATAAATGTTTGAGGAGGGAAGGAATGAATGAATCCTATATACTTTTTCAAGCATTTTCACTGCTAAATGTTTTTAAATAAAATATTTCAGGTATTCAGATTTCAATCCCAATTAGTATTGGGAACTTAAAATATTTCAACTACACATACCCATTCAACACTATACATCTCGTAAATTTCATATACATATATATACACACACATATGTATATGCATATATACATATGTATATATGTGTGCATATATATTTATCTATTTATATATATATTCATACATATATATTCATCATTTTAACTTCCTAAAATTAGGGAGTTTTCTTATTAGATAATAATTAGGTAGACTAATTTATTTTATTTATTCTTTATTTTTTAAAGATTTTTTTATTCATTTATTTGACAGAGACAGTGAGAGAGGGAACACAAGCAGGGGGGAGTTGGAGAGGAGAAGCAGGCTCCCCACCGAGCAGGGAGCCCAATGCAGGGCTCAATCCCAAGATAGTGACCTGAGCCAAAGGCAGACGCTTCACGACTGAGCCACCCAGGCGCCCCATGGTAGACTAATTTATTATACCAATTTTCATTTGTTATTTCTTGCATCCCTGGTGAAGGGATTAGCATGTGCAATGATCCTTGGAATGTAAGAAGCAAGGAATAGGGACACTAAGATAGTGGCTGGTACAATGGAAGGACATTGATTTATGCACTAAGAAAATTGCTCCTGATAGTAAGGTTTATAGGTATAAAAATCCTACATCAAAGATGTTTTATAATGTAGACAATGAAATGTGATTCCTAGATAACTTATCAAGAAAGGACTGACTGCCTAGCTATGAGGAGAGTAGTTTGCTGACAACCTTGCCAACACAATGTGCACTCAAAGTTGCTGATCTTTCCCAAATGATAGGTGAGAAATGGCATTTCAGTTGTCTTAATATGCATTTTCCTTACCATGAATAAGACTAAACATTTTTTCATATGCTTATTTTTACATGTTTAAGGATGATGTTTCTGCAAGGTGTCTCTTCATATCCTTTGGCTGGTATTCAATTGGGCTGTCTTTACAATATTGATTTGTAAAAATTCTTTTTTTCCCTTTTTTAAAAAACAGCTTTTTGGGGATATAATTCACATATCATACATTCAAATTTAAAATGTATAATTCAATGGTTATCAGTGTACTAATAGCATTGTGCAATAATCACCACAATCAATTTTAGAATATTTTCATCCCATCCACCAAACTCCATATCTCTTAGACATCATACCCCAATTCTCTATCCCCCACAGCTCTAGGCAGCCACTAGTAAAAATTCTTTGTATAAAATTGATCTTTTATCTACAATCTAAGTTGCAATTCATTTTCCTAGTTTGTCACTTGTCTTTTGACTTTGTTCATGGTGGCTGTATTGTGAGGACTAATTCCTGCAGGTCTGGAATTAGCCGGAACTGTTTTGCTGAAGTCCCTACACAGCACTGACCTCCAGGTCAAAGTATGAAATGAACTGATTAATAATGTTGCTTTGTAACTATGAATTTCAGCTGAGTTGGGGAGTAGTTTATGCCAGTTTGTAGTATTGCTCCTTGATGATAGTGAGACTGATGATTTATATCTAGTCTCATTAAGGCCCCTAGAAATGCTCTGACACACAGGCTGGATACATGGAAGTAACATGCTTACATGACCAGCAAGGTAAAAGAAGCCCTAGCTGAGACTCCATTTGAGACTCCCAGATTCTGAAATGTCTGCACACATCAGTGGTTACCGATCTGGAAGATGAAGTGCATCCTGGTATGGCCCTACAGACAGAGTATAGTTGGAGTTGGCACCTGGCCTCTCCAGACCCCTTGCGGCCAGGCTGCTCTTAGCTGATGCATTTCCTTATTTTAATGTTGTTGCTATATTATACCATTTTCCCACAATGAACTGCAGGTTTAAAAACACTGTCATCTGGGGTCTTTTGAGTCTTCTTTAGCAAACAAATCTTAACCACCACCATCAGTGCAGTGACTTTTATAATACAAATTTTCTTTTATCTTTACACAGTCAAGACTGTCCATTTGCTTTATAGCTTTGGGATTTGTTGTTTATTGTTTTTATCTGGACTAATTTTTTCATCTGATTGTTGATTTACTTTACCTTCAATCTTAGCTTAAAATTTCTTCATTTGTTGTAGAATTTTGAGTCTCAGACTCTTTTTTGAGTGGGAACATTTTTTCTTCATGTGTGTCTGTCTGTCTCTTTCTCTCTTTCTTTCTCTCTCCATTCCAGGTGAACTTATATTGATGATTCAAAGGGTTTATCCCTGGTGTGCCTGGGTGGCTCAGTCGTTAAGCATCTGCCTTCGGCTCAGGGCATGATCACGGAGTCCTGAGATCGAGCCCCACATCAGGTTTCTCTGCTGGGAGCCTGCTACTTCCTCTCCCACTCCTTCTGTTTGTGCTCCCTCTCTCACTGGCCGTCTCTCCGTCAAATAGATAAATAAAATCTTTTTTTTTTTTTGGAGTTTTGTAAAGTTTTTCTTTTTTTTTTTAAATACTTATTTTTTTTATTATATTATGTTAGTCACCATACAGTACATCCCTAGTTTTCGATGTAAAGTTCTATGATTCATTACTTGCATATAACACCCAGTGCACCATGCAATACATGCCCTCCTTAATACCCATCACCAGCCTATCCCATTCCCCCACCCCCCTCCCCTCTGAAGCCCTCAGTTTGTTTTCCAGAGTTGACAGTCTCTCATGGTTCATTCCCCCTTCTGTTTACCCCCCTTTCTTCTTCCCCTTATTCTCCTACCCATCTTCCTACTTCTTATGTTCCAAAAATGAGTGAAACCATATGATAATTGTCTTTCTCTGCTTGACTTGTTTTGCTTAGCATCATCTCCTCCAGTCCCGTCCATGTTGCAGCAAATGTTGAGAAATTGTTCTTTTTAATGGCTGAGTAATATTCCATTGTATATATGGACCACATCTTCTTAATCCAGTCATCTGTTGAAGGGCATCTCAGCTCCTTCCACGATTTAGCTATTGTGGACATTGCTGCTATGAACATTGGGGTGCATATGGCCCTTCACTTCACTATGTCTGTATCTTTGGGGTAAATACCCAGTAGTGCAATGGCTAGATCATAGGGTAGCTCAATTTTTAACTTTTTAAGGGACTTCCACACTGTTTTCCAAAGTGGCTGTACCAACTTGCATTCCCACCAACAGTGTAGGAGGGATCCGCTTTCTCCACATCCTCTCCAACATTTGTTGTTTCCTGCCTTGTCAATTTTTGCCATTCTAACTGGCATAAGGTGGTATCTCAGTGTGGTTTTGATTTGAATTTCTCTGATGGCTAATGATTTTGAAAATTTTTCATGTGTCTGTTAGCCATTTGTATGTCATCATTGGAAAAGTGTCTGTTCATATCTTCTGCCCATTTTTTGATTTGTTTATTTGTTTCTTGTGTTTTGAGTTTGAGAAGTTCTTTGTAGATCTTGGATACCAGTCTTTTATCTGTAGTGTCATTTGCAAATATATTCTCCCATTCCGTGGGCTGCCTCTTAGTTTTTTTGACTGTTTCCTTGGCTGTGCAGAAGGTTTTTATCTTGATGAAGTCCCACACTTTCATTTTTTCTTTTGTTTCTCTTGCCTTTGGAGATGTGTCATGAAAA
>NW_024424453.1:35650938-35687351 GCF_017311325.1 Ursus maritimus
AACATAGTTAAAATGTCTATGCTACCCAGAGCAATCTACACTTTCAATGCCATCCCAATCAAAATACCAATGACATTTTTCAAAGAACTGGAACAAACAGTCCTTAAATTTGTGTGGAACCAGAAAAGGCCCTGAATCGCCAAGGAATTGTTGAAAAGGAAAAACAAAGCTGGGGGCATCACATTGCCGGATTTCAAGCTGTAGTACAAAGCTGTGATCACAAAGATAGCATGGTACTGGCACAAAAACAGACACATAGACCAATGGAACAGAATAGAGAACCCAGAAATGGACCCTTGGCTCTTTGGGCAACTAATCTTTGACAAAGCAGGAAAAAACATCCAGTGGAAAAAAGACAGTCTCTTCAATAAATGGTGCTGGGAAA
Source organism: Ursus maritimus (assembly GCF_017311325.1). Classification (NCBI taxonomy): domain Eukaryota; kingdom Metazoa; phylum Chordata; class Mammalia; order Carnivora; family Ursidae; genus Ursus; species Ursus maritimus. The sequence continues at coordinate 35,651,324 of NW_024424453.1, forward strand.
ATTGGACAGCTACATGCAAAAGAATGAAACTTGACCACTCTCTCACACCATACACAAAGATAAACTCCAAATGGATAAATAAAATCTTTAATAAAAAAAAAAAAGGGTTTATCCCTGAGTGATTTGGGGTACAAAAATCCAGTTCAGTCTCCAAGCCAGTGGGAGGCTTGTTCAGTTAAGTCTGAATCCCAACTTCCCCAGGCTTATAGATTCCTATTAGTCATAAGCCCACAATAGTCTCTTTCTGTCTCATTTCCAGAGAGAGAGACATTAAACAGGAAGCCCCATATAGTCCCTATTTTCATGTTCACCCAAAGCCCAGCAAATCCACAGTGTGAACCTCAATCAAACTTTGATTTTTCTGCCCATTGAAATGTTCCTCTATATTTTGAGCCTATGTCTTTTATACTTTATCTATAATTTCAATATGTTTGAAACAAAATTTAAAATTATATCTTTTTTACTATATTTCTCTTTCTGTGTGCTTCTATATGCTGAAAGGAAGAAATGTTATATATTTCATATTCATATTTTACTATCTGTTTAGCTATGCTACCAAGGACTCTTTTAAAGCTTTTAAAACCATGACCAGGAGAACAAAAAGTACCCCACAGAAGAATTTGATAAGTATTCTCTAATCTCTCTCAATCAGGACTCCAGCCAAAATTTCTGACACCGCTGTATATTTTAATAATCCCAGCTACTCACTAGGCAATCTTTCCATGTAACAATAGATCACTCACCCACTACTCAGACTAAAGTTCTGAGTGTTATGTTTTGATTAAAAACTAAATTGCTAAGCATCGTACAATAAAAATCAGGCTACTATAATTATGGGTTTAAGTAGCTGGAAGCATCTGAAAGAACAGCTTCTGATCTCTTTCATTGATATAGACAAAAGGATTAAAGTCAAAAGACCATCCAGAGGTCTGATGTCTGAAAGATTGCAGGGATGAAGTACACTGTGAAGCGACTTTATGATCCAACTGAGATCCTGTCTAAGAGTATTAAAGAGAAAGAAAGAAAGAAAGAAAGAAAGAAAGAAAGAAAGAAAGAAAGAAAGAAAGAAAAGAGTATTGAAGAGCAAGATCATTTGCACCTAGAGAAGGCTCCCAGCCTCAGGTAAATCACTAGAGAATTATTGTTCTTCCATAGTAATTAAGTGGTGAAAACTGTGTTCACCAGAATTCTTTTCCAGAGACAGCACTAGCATTGTTTGGAAACAGTTCCTCAACAAGTCTGCCAAAGGTAAAGGCTGAGACCCACAGGGAACCTGAGAGTGTGCAGGAATGACTTAGTTATGCCAGATGGAGAGAGGGGAAAGGAAGAAAAAAGAGAAAGGCCATAGCAAGCAAGATGGCAAGATATACCGTGTGTTCTGTGATCCTTTCTTGTGTCTCTCCCTAAAAATTCAGTAAAAGTCCTCAAAAATATATGAAGGCTTGATAGTAATGATTTTTTTCCCCAGTGGAAGCAATGAAGGGATGGGCTTATACATCCAAGATTTCCTGAAACAATTAAGAAACAGTCCACATGGACAAGGGAGTACAGGAACCAAGAGAAACACAAGTCTAGTCCCAGACTCTGCAAATATTTTCTGTTAAGAGCCATAAAGTAAATATCTTGGACTTTGTGGACCATATAGTCTCTGTCACAACTATTCAACACTGCCAATGACACATGAAAGCAACTGTGGACCACATATAAAAGAATGTTCCAATAAAATTTTATTTATGGACACTGAAATTAGGATTTCACATAATTTTTCATGTGCCACAAAATATTCTTCTTTTAATTTTTTTGGTCAACCATTTAAAAATGTAAAAACCATTCTTAATATATGGACACATAAAAACATAAAATTTGGCCCATGAGCTACAATTTACTACCCCCTGGCATAGGATATAAAGTACAAGAAGGCAGTTAGTCCATGGGAAGAACTTCAGACTGTCCCAGGGAATAGAAATCATGATAGTCTCTAAAGATAGGGTTGCACCTGCTGCCATATAGATAACTTCCATTAAAGCTCCAGGCAGTTCTATAATAAAGATGTCGTGAACTCTAAGTAGCTTCTCAGTTACCTTAGCAGACCCTCCCTCTTGGCCTCTCTGCACCTCTTTCTACCCAGTCTAGATTTATGTAACACTCTTGTGTCTTATTTAAACAAAACAAATCTTGTCTAGGACTAGGTAGGACATGGAGAAAAATTTCATAGAAGTGGAAATAAAGAATAATCGAGTGACACAAATTTGGTTTTTCAGAACTCAGGATGCAGTTAGATCCCAGACATAGACTTTCAAAGACTTGAATTCATTATATAATTGAATTTGTATCCTAGAACCCTGAAGATGACATTCTTCTTTCTCTGACTCCTTTGAGCCACACATTTCCTAAACTAGGAGGTAAGTGAAGAATCAAGCAATTGAAGTTTCCATTGGGCTGACAGGCAATGGGTGGAAATGTCTGAGGAAGGGAGAGAAATCCCATGTGTTTCTGATTCACTCCAAAGAAAAGCATTGGAAAACCAAACGCAGCATGTTGAATTTGGATTAACAGAAAAGGGAGCATGTGGGGAGAGAAAACAAGGAGATGAGGATAGGCAGACAAGTATAACAAAAGAAATAAAAGTTACAGTGTTGACTCCATTTCAGTTTCTAATTCACTAGTGTTTTTCCTTCCCTTGGCACTTAAAAAGTCAATTGTATTTCCAATGTAAAATTGCCTTACAGTTTTAAAACACTGTAATGCTTTAAACTATTGCTGTTAAATTTCTTGGAATTCAAAGACTTCTGGAAAATATGTAAATCACATTATCCAAATTTGACTATATAATATACTAATACACCCAACAGATTAGAGAATCTCTATACCTTTCCTTAAATTGGCCTCAGTTAAGGACTTAACAAAATGCTCAGGGAAGTTCCTCTCTGCCTTTGATGAACGACTAATGAATGTTCTCCCCTCCTCCAGAAACAGCAAGGGCAATGGCCCATTTTCTCTCCAGTCCCAAGATGCTCTAAGGGCATCCCCTTGAATCCAGCCTCATAGACTTCTTCAGTTTTTATTCAGGTCTTTACATCTTAAAACACATTTGGGATTGCTGACAATAAAAACAGAGGCAGAATAAGATCAAAGATGATTAAAATAGGACCAAAGACAGAAGCTGTAGAATTATTAATCAAAAATTTTGCTCTGAGTTTCTAACAGAGAAATAGGGGAATAGGTCATATTACCTTTCATTATTTTTTAATGTTTCCTTATTATTAGAAGAAAATACAGGGGTCCCTGGGTGGCTCAGTTGGTTAAATGTCTGCCTTTGACTCAGGTCATGATTCCAGAGTCCTGGGATCCAGCCCCACCGCAGGCTCTCTGCTCAGCAGGGAGCCTGCTTCTCCCCTCCCTCTGCCCCCGCCCCCTGGTGCTCACCCAGCTTGCTCTCTGTCTCTCTCTCTCTCAAATGAATAAATAAAATCTTTTTAAAAGAGAAAGAAAACACAGCAATTTATTTCAAAGATTCAACCCTTTGTTCACCCTAAGTTTTGAAATGAATTTTATTAGTAACAACATGGATTTATCAAGATCTACATCTGTACCTCCCTGTTAGGCAATAGGGAAACAAAGGTAAATAGGAAGTATTTCCTGCCCTCCAGGTCTTCATACTATAGTGAGGGAAACGGATATCTAAATAAACTACTAATATTGATTAAGATTCCTAATGGAACTATACACAAGATGCTACAGTATACAAAGATGAAGGCAACTAACTTTGTCTGTGGTTGGCTAGCAAAACTTCCTGGAGAAAGGGAAATTTGAAAGATGAGCATAAGTTCATCAAATGGATAAAAAGAAACAAGTATTTCAAACAGAAGCAAGAGCAAACATGCAGGTGTAGGAATTAATGGCTTCTTCAAAGAAATGCAAAGAGAAATGCAAGAAAAATACAAGTCTTCTATAGGGCAGGGTATAGGGGTGGGAGGTGGTGAAGCCAAATAAGGAACAAGAGTCAATTTATAGATTTATAAATTATGTACACAATAGGAGATTTTCAAGAAATGCCTAAGGTTTTTAATAAAAGTATATTGTTTTCAAATCATCTAGAAAGTTTCAAAGGGCACTTCTATTAGGAATCCTACATGATATATAACTTGAGCATTTAGCTCTCCAGACAGATCCATATGCACCTATTATACTTCTTACAGAAAGTTTTGGCTTCACCCTCACTATTAAAATGGAACTCAGCACTCAGTAAGAAAATCATAAGAAATTAGATTATACTGAAAAGTTGTAAATAGAGGAGGAGAGATTTATATTATTTACATACTTCCATAATTCTCATGGAAATTTGGAATTCAAAAAAACAATGGACTAAAATAACCTTTAAATTTTTCCCAGCCAACGAAAGCCTAGAAATGCTACATAAAATATAACCACCTCTGATTTGGGTTTTATTTTGTTTTTTTAAGCTCACAGGAAATAAAGGGAAATCCCCAGGTACTACAAAGGAAAAAGAAGCTAAATATTATGGTAGTAAGGATTTGCGCTGCTATTAGATTTTCCTGGAGGACTGATGTGGATTTTGGTAATTAAATGCCTTAAGTTTGCTCTGTTTTGTTTTGGTTTGGTTTAATCAACATTACTGATTAATAATTTACATACAATAAAATGCACCTATTTTAAGTGTACAGTTCAATGAGTTTTGAAAAATTATACACATGTATAAGCTTATAACTACAATGATTGAAACATAGAATATTTCCATCATTCCAGAAGTTTCCTTGTGTCCATTTGCAGTCAAGCTTTCTGAACCCCCAGCCCCAGATAAGCATTTTTCTGCTTTCTGCCACTGCCAGATGAGATTTTCCCTTTTTTAACAATTTCTTGTAAATGGAATCATACACCATGTGACTGTTGGGGATAAAACTTCTTTCCTTTTAAAGCTTTTGTGACTCATCCATGTTGTTGCATATATCAGTAGTCCATTCCTTTTTATTGTGTAGTAATATTCCATTGTATGGATATATCACAGTTCCTTTATGCATTCACCTGTTGATGGACATTTGGGTTTCCTCCAGTTTGGGGCTAACATGCATAAAACCACTATGAACATTTGTGTGCATTTGTTTGGACATGTATTTTCTTTTCCCCCTGTAAATACCTAGAAGTGGAATTGCTGTGTCATATGTTTAACATTATAAGAAACTACCAAACTGTCTTCCAAAGAAGACTGTGCCATCTTACACTCCCAATAGCAGTGTATGTGTTCCACATCCTCTCCAACATTTAGTATTGGTAGTACTTTCCTTTTAATTTTAGCCATTCTAGTAGGCATGCAAAGCAATCTTACTGTGTCTTTAATTTGTATATTTTTGTGCTAACAAATGATGTTTAGCATCTTTCATGCACTTATTTGCATTTAAATATCTTCTTTGTAAGGTGTCTATACAAATATTTTACCCATTTTTATTGGATTATTTAGCTTCTTATTATCAAGTTATAGAATTTACTGTATATTCTGGACAGAAGTCCTGTGTGAGATATCTGTATTGTTAGTGGTTTGCATCTCCATTTTTGTCAGCTCAGACTGTTAGATCAGGTTAAACTAAAAGGAGCTACTGCAATTATCTGATGACCTATGGATTCCATGTTTCTAAAGTCTCAAGGAGACTAGAGTCAACTGAGACATCATATGTATGGAACAATAAATATGAGGTTACTTTCTTAAAGTCCTATTAAGAGCTAGACAACTACGCTTCTTTGGGTTTTCTTGTACACTGCTTCCCAAGCTTAACTGTATATAGAATCATCTAGAGATGTGCACAGCATACAGATTCTGATTCAACAGTTCTGAAGTAGAGGTTCAACTTCTACATTTCTAACAAGCTCCCAGATGATGCTGATGTTTATCCAGAGGCCACACTTTAAGTAACAAGGCTCGAGTAAGGACAGAACAGTTTAAAAAAAAAAAAATGAGGATTCATTCCCCAATTTATACCTAAATGTTCCAGGACCAACCATAAAACTGTTGAGTCTGTCCTATCAGCATCATTACCAGCATGCATTCTAAACACCTCAACCCACATCATGCCACAAACTGGAATTCATTAGAGAACAAAGTTGCCTCTGAAGTTGGTATGAAAGGAGAGGCAGGGGAGAGCAGAAAGAAATGACTAGGGCCCATAAAATGTTCCATTCAAGTTGAATTGCCATGTTAAATAAACAGTCAACTTTTCATATTTTTCCATCTACAAATGAATATTTTTAATGATGATAAATTGGCCAACTTAGGACGTAATATAAGCACCACTTTAGAAGCACCAGGGAGCCCAAAAAGGCTCTATTCCATCAACTCACATTTAAGAAGACTGAACACCTTAAATGTTTTCTAAAACAGGGCCATTTACTTTAGATATTTTAGTTTTTACTTTTGCAGTTATTCAGCAACTTATTAGACACAAAGATTCTGAGAACATTTTAAGGGAAGACTGGAAATGCTTTATTTTGTGAACTAATACTTTAAGTCCTAAAAGAGTTTGGTTGTCTCACATGTTTCAGTTAATGTTCTGCTAAAGAAATTTCTCGTGTCAAGAAAGAAAAAAAAAAACACAATGATTAAAGAGCATAAAATGACTGGGCAAGAATGTTTGACAACAGCTGGTATCAAAGGTTCATCTTCAATGAGTAGCACTGATAAATTCCTATTTATATATTTTTAAGATTTTTTTTTTTATTTTAGAGAGACAGAGAGAGTGCATGAGAGAGAGAGAGCAAGTGGGGGGAGGGGCAGAGGGAGAGAATCTTCAAGGAGACTCCCTGCTGAGCATGGAGTCTGAGGTGGCTCTATCCCACAACCCATGAGATCATGACTTGACCCAAAACCAAGAGTCAGATACTTAGCCAGCTGCGCAACCCAGGTGCCCCTGATAAATTCCTACTAAATAAACTCAAATGGAGGCGCCTGGGTGGTGCTGTTGTTAAGCGTCTGCCTTTGGCTCAGGGCGTGATCCCCGCGTTATGGGATCGAGCCCCACATCGGGCTCCTCCGCTATGAGCCTACTTCTTCCTCTCCCACTCCCCCTGCTTGTGTTCCCTCTCTTGCTGGCTGTCTCTATCTCTGCCAAATAAATAAATAAAATCTTTTAAAAATAAATAATAAATAAACTCAAATGGCTCAGAAAGTCATTCATGTCTGCTATTGTTTTAACACTTAGCAAAGCAAAACTCCTTGCATCTGTGCTTTGGAATCCACAACTAACTGAAGAGACACATGGGCAACTGTCAAGTAATGTATTTCTAAGATTCATAAAAAAAGAGATGGGCATTATGTTGTGTCAGCTACCTCTAACTGGAATACAGATTTTTCAGGACTAAAGAAACTCTTCTCAGTATTAAAATGTGTAAAACCTCAGATTTGTGAAAGCAGCTTAGCCACATTAAGTCATTGATGAACAATAGATACCAAAGATTTTCTGGACCCTGCCCCCCAAAACTTATTTTCTGTCCTGTCAATTCCAGTATTGCCATTACCAGTAGAGACTGCCAGTTGTCTCACAAAATCCATTCTCCTGCTCTTCCACAGTAATAGAGTTTAAGCAATAGTTGCCCAGTTAATGCTATATTGCCTAATCACCCTTAAAGCTCAGTATAGCCATATAACTCTTATCATCAATTTAACATAAGCAGAAGTAAGGTGTGCAACTTATGTTTCACTTACTTATGAGAAAAGATTATTTGCCCTAAATATCCACTCCTCCCCATCTGGTGTGCCTAAGATTTAGCTTGACCATATAGATGAAGACAAAACCCCAGAATATAGAGGAACCCATGAGATGAAAGAAACCTGTGTCCTTAAGTGACTGTGTAGCGCTGAGCTGTCCTCACCTGGACTACTCACCTCAAAACTCCTTTGTGAGACTTGAATAAACCACATTCTTCTGTAAATCACCATGACGATCCACAGTTCCCCATGTTATAACAGCTTTGCCTATATGTATCTTCTGCCACAGCCTTCTAAAGAAGCTGTCAAAAACTGAATTTCACTAAATTAATCTAATAAAGCAATTTCAAACCTTCCTAGGAAAACTATACCAACCATCCATTAGAAATGTTTGTGTGTTCAATAATAAAATTGATGTATTTATGGGCAAAAATATTTTTAAAAGATTGGAGAAGTTAGCTGTTTATGTCACTGTTAAACCACTGTGCTTTAAATAATAAGAGAAATATATTTAAAGAAATTGAACATAGCCATTTATATGACTATCAGTCATTTTTATTTCCTGTTATTCAGCAAAAGATGATATGTGGTATAAAAAGGGGGAAATTATTTGTATAAATTATCAACACCAACTCTCGTTCCAAAATCAAAGTGAAAACGGATTCATCCTACCCCTCCTGATATATAGCTCATGCACTGAAGAGTATATTAATGGCATATTTCATTAGGCAGGGTTTCCTAATATATTCTCCTCTTTCTATGGCCCTATGGATTAAGAGGAACAACTTTCATTATAAAATCAACCTCCATTTGAACATTGGATTTATCTGTTCATTCATTTAGCACTAGGGATACAAAGATAGATATAGTTCTGTCACTACACTCAAGGAACTCACAGCCCAGAGTGGGAGAGAGACATCTAAAAAGATTATTACATATAGAAAGATATACAATGGCGTATCTGCTTCAAGAGAAGCCAAAAGGGAAGCTCATCCATTTACAGAGGTCAGAGACTTTGTCTTCTTCTACCATTGTACCCCAGTTTCCTCTCAATATATTCTGATCAAACTGAAGTGAATTTAATTTAGACATAAGCTACATCTACAGGAATCCTGTAACCTTAAATGAGATGCTTCTTTAAGTTACTCTTTCCTTGCCAGTAAAATGAAGAAACTAATATTTACCTCATAAGATTGTTTTGAGAAGTAAATGAAATAAAATATATAAAGTGCCTACACATAGTAAGGACTGAATATATTAAGGTTCCCTTCCCTTCTCTCTCCCTTCCAACAATGACACCACTACTATATTTTAGCCTTGAAGCTAGAAATATTAATGTTTTATTAACATTATATAATATAGCATATTAGTTTTATTAACAATTTTCCCACTTTCACTGATTTGAATAAATACTCTACCATGTATTTCTAGTTCCAGTCTATAAAACTCTAGTGGATAATATATTCTAGTAGTTTATTACCTTCTATAAGTAATAGTATTTCCATATAATGGGTCTAAATTTGCTTTATCAAGTGTCTTTTTTTAACATATGGTGATTTATTGTACAATGCTGTTCACATGATCCAGACTATAATTTTATCAACTAAGCCCAGACACAAGGAAAACAGCCTATCTTCACTGACATCAGAAAATCTCAACCCACTAGCCCAAAACTGCAGCATATTTTAGTCACCCACCTCGAGCCATGAGTGGAGACAATAACCTGAAAGAAATCAGATCTTGTACTATGCATAGGTGAGAATCAAATGTGGAGCAGGAATCATGTAATCACAGAAACCAATATGAAAACTGATACAAAAATGGACTTCCAACCAAAACAAAAGTGAAATTGCCCTGCAGAGAGGCCTCCACTAATAAAAACATACACAGGACACACATATACACACAAAACACATATAAATACATATGGAAGATAACTTCCTTTAAAGAACTCATAGAAATTATAAAATATAGGACATATTCATGTTGTTATAAAATTCTGATGCCAAAAAATACATAACAGATAATGCATTCATGATATATAATTGATACAATGTGATTTGATAGAATAGCATGTGGAAAAACAACTTCTCTTCCAATAATAACTAGAAAAATTGAATACAATACCAAAACAAAACCTATTTAAAGGCTAAGAGAGCCACCAAGGCAATTCAGACTTGAGAAGCCAGGATGTCAGAAAGGTAACTCAGGTAAGCCGCTTTTACCTTCAAAGCATTTGCAAATACTTTGCATGGTATCAGAATTTGGAAAAAGAACTATAAAGTAGAACTTCTGACAAACTCATCAGTGTAAAGAGACAAAAATTAGAACTTGGGCCTCTAAGGTACCCAATAATTGAGCACCCAAGCTCCTAAAGAGAAAGAGAAGGGAGAGAAGTTGAGCACATCATGGTATTCCACCCAAGCATTTGTTGGATGCTTACTTACCCTGCATAGGGCAAAAATCAAGAAGCTAAATATAAAGATGGTGAAAAGAAAATAAGAATTTTTGGCAGGCTCAAGTGCTAAGGAAGCAAAAATAAGAATTTAAGAACTGAAAAGTCTAGGGCCTTAGTAAACACTGCATCTGGACTCTCAACTGGACTCTTAAAATGGCTATATCCCAGGGATAGGACAAACCAATGTTTGTCCTCCTTAAAGGAGCATATCCTGAATTTGTGAGCACAGTTCCTAAGTTGATGAAATCTGCACCCATCCTATCCACCTACCAGACAATGGTGTGAAGCCTCTTCAGATAAAGATAGCATCATCAAGAGCCTCTATAATTTCTCAGATGTAATACTCATCATTAAATTGAAAATGACCAGGAATGCCTAGAAATAAAAATAGAGGGGCACCTGGGTGGCTTGGTCAGTTAAGCATCCAACTCTTGGTTTCTGCTCAGGTCATGTTCTTGAGGTTGTAAGATCCAGCCCCACCTCGGACTTCCTGCTCAAGGAGTCTTCTTGGGATTCTTCCCCTCTTCCTCTCTCTTCCACTCTGCCCCTCCCCCTCCCTGCACACACACACACACACACTCTCTCTCTCTCTCTCTCGCTCTCTCTAAAATAAGTAAATAAATCTTAAAGAAAAATAGACCCACAGAGGAGCCACTTACAGGAGCTATCTAACACAGATTAAAATAAATGTGATTAATGTGTTTAAGAAAATAGATGACAAAATGGAGAATACTGAAGAACTGGAATTTATGAAAAATAATTAAATGGAACTTTTAAAACTGAAAAATGCAGTAATTCAAATTAAGAATTTGGCATCTATATTTAAAAGCAGAACAGGGGTGTCTGGGTAGCTAACTTGGTTAAGCATTCAACTCTTAGTTTCAGCTCAGGTCATGATCTCATGGGTCATGAGACTGAGCCCCAGGTAGAGCCCCTTGGGTGGCTCCATGCTCAGCAGGGAGTCTGCTTGAAGATTCTCTCCCCCTGCCCCTCTCCCCACTTGTGTACGCATGCTCTTTCTCTTTCTCTCTAAAATGAATTTTAAAATCTTTAAAATATAAATTAATAAAAGCAAAAGAAATTGTGAATTATAAGGTGGGTCAGGGTAAAGCACAAAGGAAAAAATAATAATAATAGGGAAATGACTGCAAAATATATCTGAAACATAATAAAATATTTAATTTATATGTCACTAGAGTCCCAAGGAGGAAGAAGAATGAGATCACGACAGTAGAAATATTTGAAAAGCCAATGACTGAGAATTTTATAAAACAGATGAACGACATCAAGCCATAGACTGAAGACATATTACAAACATCAAAAAAGATAAATATATAGAAACCCATATATAGACCCATCATAGTTAAAACTGCTGAAAACCAAAGATAAAGAAAAATATTAAGTCAGACAAAATCCAAATGCTCTACAACATACTCGGTTGATGAGGCTGTGGGAAAACAGCACTCTCATACACTTCTAGTTAGAATTTAAAATGGTACAATGCCAATGGAGGGGAATCAGACAATATCTAGGAAAAGTACATGTGCTCCTAAGAATCTAACCCAAAGATATAGTGGACAAAACATGAAAAGACATATACCCTGTGTTATTCATTGCAAAAATACTTGAAACAGCAAAAAACTAGATACAAATGTGCATCAATAATAGAGTGGTTGAATCAACTGTGGTACATTCATACAATGGAGTACCCTGAAGCTATAAAAGTGAATGGGGAATATCTCTCATAGAGTAATCACAAGAATATATTGACTGGAAAAAGAAGGATTTGTACAGTGTGTTACTGATTATCTAAGAAATGAGAGATGTGAAAAATATTATTTTAATTAATTTTTAAATGAAAAAGAAAACCATAAAAATACAAATAATCATCTACAGGGGAAGAAACGAAATGGGTGGAGGGCAGAGGGATATAAGCTAGATTTTGTCAAATATAGCATATTGTGTAGCTTTGATTTTGGAGCCATGTAATTATTTTACAAGGTAATGACACAAGGGTTGTGTGAAAATGGCTCAGGGAGTAACTTTAAAAACCTGCCCATGGGCAAATATGGCATACTTTGAGGGTCAGTACAAATTATAGGTACATTTGTGTGAAATTATAACTAAAAAAAGTGACTACCATACAGGGAAATGAGTAAAGCACTAAATTATTTTGAAAACTGGTAAGTAAAGGGAAAGAATCAAGCATTTATTTGCATTTACTATATAAACTGTATCACTGAGTTACCATATAGTAGATAGAATTCCAACTAAAAAAAAAAGAAAAATAATAGAATTTCACATTTTGGCAACCTCTAATTAATTATATGCTCTCTATCCATTGAGCACCAATGGATGCTAACATCACAAAGAGACCACCATGTATTATGTAACTCCTAATGAAAGAACTTAACTCCACCAATGGAGTATTCTTGCACAAAAACATAAAGCCTGAATCTGCATCCAATCACCATATTACAGGAAACACAGATAACTGTGGAACTGTTACAGAAACCACAGGGAAAGGAATGCCTAGATGGCTCAGTCGGTTAAGCATCTGCCTTTGGCTTCGGTCACGATCCCAGGGTCCTGGGATTGAGTCCTGCATCGGCCTCCCTGCTCAGCGGAGAGACTGCTTCTCTCTCTGCCTGCCACTCCCCCTGCTTGTGCGCGCTCTCTCTGACAAATAAATAAATAAAATCTTTAAAAAAAAGAAAGAAAGAAAAGAGAAGAAACAACAAGGATGCACTCAGCAAAGTACAGACTGTATAAAACTACACACACACACACCCCAACAATCCCATTTCTTAAACAAACTGCACAAGATGAAAGAAATAAATAAGGAAGGAGAGAGAGAGAGAAAGGCAGGAAAATATCTATTTAAAAACCTTAAAAATATCTCGAGCAATCCCAACAATAAATCTTCCTGATTCAAACCAAAAGAATGTTAAACATACACACATATTCACGTATGTTAAATATATGTTAAGAATGTATGTGTAGATTTCATATACATATGTATAAGTAGGTATGTATTTCCTATATTTTCAAGTAATGTGAAGTAGTTATTTGGTCCTACTAAGGTACTATTATTTTCAGGCATGATAATGGTATTGGGGTTATGTGTTTTTAAATAAACCCTTAGCTTTAGAGATACATACCAAACTATATACAAATTAAATAAGTTGATAAGTTGATATTTTGACATTGACTCAAAATAATAAGAAAAAAATTGGTGGAACTAGAGATTAAAGAAGATTAGCCACAAGGTGTTAATTATCAAACCTGAATGATGGAGAAATGGGGTTCATTATAACATTCTGTAAAATTCTGTAGTTGCTTGAAATTTCCCACAATAAAAAAGCTTTGGATAAAAGCAACCAGAAAAAGGTGGGGTAAGATATTATCTTCAGAAGAGCTAGTAAAACTATAAGCTAGAGGGGCACCTGGGTGGCTCAGTCATTAAGCCTCTGCCTTCGGCTCAGGGCGTGATCCTGGCATTCTGGGATCGAGCCCCGTGTCAGGCTCCTCCGCTGAGAGCCTGCTTCTCCCTCTCCCACTCCCTCTGCTTGTGTTCCCTCTCTCACTGGCTGTCTCTCTCTCTGTCAAATAAATAAATAAAATCTTAAAAAAAAAAAAAAAAAGGACTGGAAGCTAGAAAACAATCACAAGATCCTTTTTTTTTAAAGTTTTTATTTAAATCCCAGTTGGTTAACATACAGTGTAATATTAGTTTTAGGTGTACAATATAATGGTTCAACACTTCCGTACATCACCAGGTACATCACAAGTGCACTCCTTAATGAGTGAAATCATATAGTATTTGTCTTTCTCTGACTGACTTGTTTTGTACAGCATTATACTCTCTAGCTCCATCCATGTCATTGAAAATGGCAAGATTTCATTCTTTTTGATCACTAAGCAATATTCCATTGTGTATATATACCACTTCTTTATCCATTCATCAATCTATGGACACTTGGGCTCTTTCTATAATTTGGCTATTGTAAATAATGCTGCTATAAACATTGGGGTGCATGTATCCCTTTGAATTAGTATTTTTGTATTCTTTGGGTAAATACCTAGTAGTGTAGACAATCACAAAATCTTTAATGTGATAAATAAATTTAAAAAAAAATAACTGCCAACACAGAATTCTAAGCCCAGTGAAATATTCTTCAAATGTGAAGATATTTCTAGGCACCAAAATTAGAAAATCTGTGGTTAGAAAAAAACATCTGTTGTTAACATATTAATACTAAAATGTTTTTTAGACAGAAAGAAAATGACCTCAGATAAAAATATGAAAATAGAAGAATAAAGAATAAACTAAGAAATAAAATGTTAGTAAAAATGAATACTGATTGAACAAAATAATAATGATAACCTGTTTGTGGGAATTAAAACACATGTAAATTTAAAATCCATGACAAGAGTAACACAAAGGGCAAGTGAAGTTATAGTATTTTTAAGTACTAACATTGCCATTTTAGTGATAAAAGTACCAATATATATTAAATATCAATAAGTTAAGGAGGTATGTTGTAATTTCTAGGATATTTGATAAAATAGTAAAATAAGGTTTGACTAACAAGCCAGTAGAAAAAATGAAATATAAAAATAAATGCTAGATTAAGTCAAAAGAAAAAAACAAAGGAACAAAAGTAACATAACACAGGAGGAAAAAATGAAAAATAAATTGTAAAAAGATAGGTATATATAGATATAGATATACAGATAGTAGTTACATCAAATAAAAACAGACCAAATACTCCAATTATAAGGCAAAGATTATCAAAATGGAAAAATCAAAGATCTTACTATATGTTGTTTCAAGAGAGTCATTTTAAATATAAAGACACAGAAAAGTAGATTTCAGAACAAGCAATATGATCAGAGGTGAAGATGAGCATTATATAATGATAAAGGGATCAATACACCAAAAAGACATTAAAAGGTTAGAAGTATATGTACTTAACAACAAAATTTCAAATACAAAAAGCAAAATTCGTATAACTGAAGGAAGAAATAAATCCACAATTATATTGGAGACTTTGGCACTACTGTCTCAGTAATTATAGAATAAATGGATCAAAAAAATAGCAAATTTAGGGGCGCCTGGGTGGCACAGCGGTTAAGCGTCTGCCTTCGGCTCAGGGCGTGATCCCGGCGCTATGGGATCGAGCCCCACATCGGGCTCCTCCACTGGGAGCCTGCTTCTTCCTCTCCCACTCCCCCTGCTTGTGTTCCCTCTCTCACTGGCTGTCTCTCTCTCTGTCGAATAAATAAATAAAATCTTAAAAAAAAAAAAAAATAGCAAATTTATAGAAAATCCTGAACAGCATTACCAACCAACTTGACATAATTGACATTTATGGAACATTCCACCCAGCAAAACAGAATTCATTTTCTTTTCAAGAGCACATATAGCATTCTGCCAGACAGACCATATTCTGGGCCATAAGACAAATAAAATTATACAATATATCAGACCACAATAGAATTGAACTAGAAATCAATTACTAAAAGATATCTGAAAAATTCCCAAATATTTGGAAATTGAACACATGCCTAACAAACTCATGTGTCAAAGAAGTCTCAGTGGAAATTAGAATACAAAACAAGCCAATCAGAGAAAGACAATACCATATGATTTCACTCAAATATGAAAGTTAAAAACAAAACAAAAGAGCAAAGGGAAAAAGAAAAAAAGGAGAGAAAGAAGCAAACCAAGAAACAACTCTTAACTATAGAGAACAAACTGATGGTTACCAGAGGGGAGGTGGGTGAGGGGATGGGTGAAACAGGTGATGGGGATTAAGGAGTGCACAGGGTGATGTATGGAAGTGTTGAGTGACTATTTTGTACCTGAAATTAACACTGTATGTTAACTAACTGGAATTACAATAAAAACTTAAAAAAAAAAAAAAAAGAAAAACAAAGAAAAAAAGAAAATTAGAATATGTTTTTAATTGAAAAAAATGGACGCAGCTAAAGCAAAGCTTAGAGAGACATTTATAGCATTAAATACTTATACTAAAAAGGAAGAAAGGTCTCAAACCAAATGATCTAACTTGAGATATAAAAAAAGAGAGAAAATTACCTCTAAATCAAATCAAGTAGAAGGAAAGAAATGATAAAGATAAAAGCCAAAAATCAATAAAGTTGAAAACATAAAGCAAATAGAGAAAATCAATGAAACCAAAATCTGGCTCTTTGAAAAACCCCAAAATATTGATAAAGCTTTAGCCAGTTTGATCAAGAAAGAAAGAGAGAAGACATAAAATCAATACTGGGAATTAAATGGAAGTCTATCAAAACAGATACACTAATATCAAAAGTTTAATAAAGAAAATGTATGGGAGTGCCTGGGTGGCTCAGTCAGTTAAGCATCTGCCTTTGGCTCAGGTCATGATCCCAGGGTCCTGGGATCAAGCCCCGCATCAGGCTCTCTGCTCAGCGGGGAGCCTGCTTCTCCCTCTCCCTCTGCCTGTCACTCTGCCTAATTGTGATCTCTCTCTCTCTCTTTCTCTGTCAAATAAATAAATAAAATTTTCTTTCTCTCCCTCTGCTTGCTGCTCTGCCTACTTGTGATCTCTCCCTCTGTCAAATAAATAAATAAATTCTTTTAAAAAATATTTTTAAAGAAAATGTATAGATATATTATTTGCCAATAAATTCAACCTCTTAGATACAATGAACAAATTCCTTGAATAACATAAATTAGCCTCTAGCTTTTAAGCCATCCCAGCTGATACCACATGAACCAAGACAAACTGTCCTCACTGAGATCTGCCCAAATTGCAGATTTAAGTGCAAAACAAATGATAGTTTTAAGTCACTAATGTTTGGGATGGCTTGCAATACAGCAACAGGAAAACAGAACAAATGCTGTACTCAAACATGAGAGAAATATTTGAGTGAAATAAAATATTTACTCAAATGAACAAAAAGCTAGTTCATAAAGCAAGTCAACAAATTTCAAAGAATTAACATCATTCAGAGTATATCTATAAAATTAATCTGTAAATCAATAAAACATAATTAGAAAATCTCAAAATATTTGTAAATGTAGCATTACTTTTCTAAATAACACCTGCACAAGAGAAAAATTATAATGAAAATTATAAAATATATTTAACAGAATGATAATGAGAATATGACATATTAAAACATGAAATGCAGCTAATGCTGTGCTGGGTAAAATCTATAATTTCAAATGCATCCCTTAGAAAAAAAGAAAGGCTAAAAATCAATTAAAGTATCTTCATGAAATTTTTTTAAAAAGGCAGAAAATTAGGCTGAGAATAGAAGAATGATGAGTATAGGAGCATAATCAAGGACACAGAAGATATCCATATAACAGAAAAAATAAACAAATCCAAAACGTTGGTTCTTTGAAAAGATTAGTGAAATTGATTAATCTCTAAGAAGATTAATCAAGAAAAAAATGGAAAAGTTACAAATTACTACTGTCAGGAATGAAAGACACAGACTTCAAAATTGAACAGAGTATTATGAACAAATTGAAGCAAATAATTTTAAAATTTAAATAAAACAATCAAATTTCTAGAAAACACAACTTACCAAAATTGACATAAGAAGAAAGAGAATATCTTAATAGTCTACATCTATGCTGATTTGAATGACTTTTACTTCTTTCTGTAGTCTGATTGTTGAGGCTAGGACTTCCAGTACTATGTTGAACAACAGCGGTGAGAGTGGACATCCCTGCGTGTTCCTAACGTTAGGAGAAAAGCTCTCAGTTTTTCCCCATTGAGGATAATATTCACTCTGGGTTTTTTTGTATATGGCTTTTATGATATTGAGGTATGTTCCTTCTATCCCTACACTGCAGAGAGTTTTTATCAAGAAAGGATGCTGCATTTTGTCAAATGCTTTTTCTGCATCTATTGAGAGGATCATATGGTTCTTGTCCTTTATTTTATTAATGTGGTATATCACATTGATTGATTTGCAGATGTTGAACCATACTCTCACTCTTCACATTTGGCATGATACTCTATGTAGAAAACCCAAAAGCCTCCAACCAAAAATTGCTATAACTGATACAGGAATTCAGCAAAGTTGTAGGATATAAAATCAATGCACAGAAATCAGTTTCATTTCTATATACCAACAATGAAGCAGAGGAAAGAGAAATCAAGGAATCAATCCCATGTACAATTGCACCAAAAACCATAAGATACCTAGGAATAAACCTAACCAAAGATGTAAAGGATCTTTACTCTGAAAACTATAGAATACTCATGAAAGAAATTGAGGATGACACAAAGAAAAGGAGTAACATTCCGTGCTTATGGACTGGAAGAACAAACAATGTTAAAATGTCTATGCTACCCAAAGCAATTTACACATTCAATGTAATCCCTATCAAAATACCATGAATATTTTTCACAGAGCTGGAACAAACAATCCTAAAATTTGTATGGAAACACAAAAGATTCTGACTAGCCAGAAGAATGTTGAAAAAGGAAACCAAAGCTGGAGGCATCACAATTCCAAACTTCAAGCTGTATTATAAAACTGTAATCATCAAGACAGTATGGTACCGGCAAAAAAAAAAAAAAAAAAAAAAAAAACAGACATAGATCAATGGAACTGAATAGTGAACCCAGAAATGGACCCACAACTCTATTGTCAACTAATCTTTGACAAAGCAGGAAAGAATATTCAAATCAAAACCACATTGAGATACCACCTTATGCCAGTTAGAATGGCAGAAACTGACAAGGCAGGAAACAACAAATGTTGGAGAGGATGTGGAGAAAGGGGATCCCTCTTACATTGTTGGTGGGAATGCAAGTTGGTACAGCCACTCTGGAAAACAGTGTGGAGGTCCCTTAAAAAGTTAAAAATTGAGCTACCCTATGATCCAACAATTGCACTACTGGGTATTTACCCCAAAGATACAGATATAGTGAAGAGAAGGGCCATATGCACCCCATGTTCATAGCAGCATTGTCCACAATAACTAAATCGTGGAAGGAGCTGAGATGCCCTTCAACAGATGACTGGATTAAGAAGATGTGGTCCATATAGACAATGGAATATTACTCAGCCACCAAAAAGAGCGATATCTCAACATTTGCTGCAACATGGATGGGACTGGAGGAGATAATGCTAAGTGAAATAAGTCAAGCAGAGAAAGACAATTATCATATGGTTTCACTCATTTATGGAACATAAGAAATAGGAAGATCGGTAGGAGAAGAAAGGGAAGAAGAAAGGGGGGGTAAACAGAAGGGGGAATGAACTATGAGAGACTATGGACTCTGGGAAACAAACTGAGAGCTTCAGAGGGGAGGGGTGGGGGAATGGGATAGGCTGATGATGGGTATTAAGGAGGGTACATATTGCATGGTGCAGTGGGTGTTATATGCAAGTAATGAATCATGGAACTTTACATCAAAAACTAGGGATGTACTGTATGGTGACTAACATAATATAATAAAAAAATATTATTAAAAAAAAGAATATCCAATGGGAAAAAAGACACCATTTGTTGAAATATCCATTTCAACAAATGGTGTTAGGAAAATTGGACAGCCACATGCAGGTGAATGAAACTGGACCACCTTCTTGCACCATATACAAAAATAAACTCAAAATGAGTGAAAGACCTAAATGTGAGACAGGAATCCATCAAAATCCTAGAGGAGAATGCAGGCAGAAATTGCTATGACCTCAGCTGCAGCAACCTCTTGCTAGACACATTTTCAAAGGCAAAAGAAATAAAAACAAAAATGAACTATTGGGACCTCATCAAAATAAAAAGCTTTTGCACAGCAAAGAAAACAGTTAACAAAACTAAAAGGCAGCCTACAGAATGGGAGAAGATATTTGCAAATGACATATCAGATAAAGGGCTAGTGTCCAAGATCTATAAAGAACTTATCAAACTCAACACCTAAAAAACAAAAAATCCATTAGGAAATGGGCAGAAGACATGAACAGACATTTCTCTAAGGAAGACATACACATGACTAATAGACACATTTAAAAATGTTCCACATCACTGGGCATCAGGGAAATACAAATCAAAACCACAATGAGATACCACCTTACACCAATCAGAATGACTAAAATTAATAAGTCAGGAAACAACAGATGTTGGCAAGGATGCGGAGAGAGAGGAACCCTCTCATACTGTTGGTATGGGAATGCTATACTGGAGCAGCCACTCCCGCAAACATATGGAGGTTCCTCAAAAAAGTTAAAAATAGAGCTACTATGACCCAGCAACTACAGTTGCTGACCCAATCTCCAGCAACTGCACTACTAGGTATTTACTCCAAAGATACAAATATAGTGATTCAAAGGGGCATCTGCACCCCAATGTTTATAGTAGCAATGTCCACAATAGCCAAACTATGGAAAGAGCCCAGATGTCCATCTACAGATGAACGGATAAAGAAATGGTATATATCTACAATGGAACATTACTCAGCCACCAAAAAGAATGAAGTCTTGTGATTTGCAATGACATGGGTGGAACTAGAGTCTATTATGCTAGGCGAAGTAAGTCAGAGAAAGACAAATACCATATGATTTTACTCATATGTGGAATTTAAGAAACAAAACAAATGAACACAGGGGAAGGGAAGAAAAAATAAAAAGGATGAAAATTGAGAGGGAGGCAAACCATAAGTGACACTGAATTTTAGGAAATGAACTGAGGATTGCTTGAGGGGGGGTAGGTGGGGGATAGCTGGGTGATGGGCATTAAGGAGGGCACTTGATGTAATGGGCACTGGGTGAATCAATAGGCAACTGATGAATCACTAAATTCTACCTCTGAAACTAATTCTAAAAAGCATTAAAAATATAGTCTATATCTATAAAAGAAATTAAATCTATTAATAAATACATTCCCACAATGAAATCTCCAGGCCCAGATATCTTCACTGGTGAATTCTGCCAAATATTTAAGAAAGAAATAGTAACAATTTTACAAAAACATACCTATACCCTAAGAAAAGAGAGGTCCATTTCTTTCAGGTCAGCATAACCTTAATACCAAACCTGGCAGAATTCTAACTTAAAAAATTGTAAAATAATAAATTTATGGCATGTAAAGCCACTAAATTTGGGGCACCTGGGTGGCTCAGTCAGTTAAACATCCAACTCTTGATCTCAGCTCAGGTCTTGATCTCAGGGTCATGAGTTCAGGCCCCCACACTGGGAGAGGAGCCTACAGAAAGAAAAGAAAAGAAAAAAGAAAAGAAAAGAAAAGAAAAGAAAAGAAAAGAAAAGAAAAGAGAAAAACCCTAAATGAAACAAGAAGGATAATAAATTTTAAAAATGAACAAAATCCATGGAGACTACATTTAGATGCTCCATATTACATCTAATCAGAATTCCAGAGGGAGAGATTAGAGAGAATAGGGAAGAAGTAATGGCTGTTTCCATTATTCTGAGATTTTTGAAGAGCAGAAGAAAGATTTGATTCCTTAGATGAAAAGGCATACTGGGTCCCACGCAGTACAAATACAGGTAAATTCATGACAAAATATTTAAGGAGGGGCACCTGAGTGGCTCAGTCAGTTAAGGACTCTTGATCTTAGCTCTGTTCATGCTCTCAGGGTCATGAGATCAAGCCCCCGTTGGGCTCCAAGCTGGGCATGGAGTCTGCTTGAGATTCTCTGTCCCTTCCAGAGAGAAAGATTACCTAGAATAGAAAGATAATCATACTGACATAAATTCTATTCAACAACATTAGAAGTTACGGCATGCTGGAGCTGTCCTGCACCAGCTCAAAATTCTGGTTGCCAAAATTTCAGGAATCTTATGAGCCACTCATTAAAATGTCAGTAGCTTGAAATAACCATGTTGGGAATATTTATACCACAGAAACTGACAAATGCTACAAATCAGGATCCTTTCTTCAACCTCCAGAAATCATTTACCAAAACATTACTGAATAACTGTCAGAGATAATAAAAATCTCCCAAATACTGATGGAACATGGATCTTAATATCCTATACTACTTCAAACCATCATTTGAGACAGAGGGGGAAAAGAAAGCATTTCCAACCTAACTCAGACTAAAAAACTCTTTTACCCACAGATCTGTGCCAAAAGAAATACTAAAAGCTATACTCGGGTAGGAAATAAATAAAGGCAGAGGTAAGGAATAAAGAAATTAGCAAACTATATTCTTAAATGCAAACAAGTATTAACGATAAAAGAGTATAAATAATTAAATTTATATTTAAAAACAATGTGGAATCAAAATTGTATGCAATAACATGGAAGAAAACGGTAACAGTAATCGAGGGGATATTTAATCGAGGGATGTTTAATAGGTTAAAACTTTGTTGTTGTTGTTGTTAAGGAAGAGGGTAAAGCAATTGATTAATTTTTAGACTTTGTTATAAAAACAGTTTAGTATGTTTGAGAATGCACTGGAGATGCTTAACACATAGTACATGATTAATACATATTTGCCGCATCTACCACCAAAGAAATGAAATCTTTCTTATTTTTCTTGAGTTTAGAAAACAGCAGACAATAAGGATTGAACACACCATATTCTGTACAAGTACAAAATGACATTAAGACTTGCTCTTCGTTATAGCCAAAAGAGATATGGACCTAACATTTAACATCGTAACCATCTGGACACGAAATATGATAACATGCAATCTTGGTCATTTGTATTCAGTTTCAACTTGTCCTAATGCTCTGCCATGTCTACATCTCTGAGATGGACTACAAGAGCCTGCTATGCTCTCAAAACAAAATAGCTCTCGGGACATCATGGATCCAAGTATTTTCTTTACCAACCATATTTTAAGTAGTTCTCTACAGAATGAGAATTTTTGGCATTGCTGATCTATTCCCATTCAAGATGTACAGAAATATAATCGTCTCTGTACCAGACTCTGATAGCATGAATTCTCCTAGTCAATTATTCTTTCCTGGAATTATACATTTAGTAATGCTGAGATTAAAATGGGATCTAGAGAAAAAACTAGTTGGGGAGTAGGATACAGAGGCAGAAAGTGCTTTTGAGTGGATTTGATTAATTCCCCTCTAACTTGGGGTTTTTTTAACCTTCATACAAAAGATAAATTTGCTACGGGATATACCATACCAACAAAGAAATGCAGGGTAATAGAAAATATTGCCCTGCAGTTATTCTGAATTCTGATTTCCTCTTATTAGCTTTCTCATCTGCTTTATAATGCCTTTAATTTAAAGCATATTTAATAACATTTAATATGAATAGACTCTGCAAAGTTCTTATTGAAAGCATCAGCTATTGCCCTGTCCTTGCCCCATCCAGCAGTTCCTTACAACCAGGGCGACCCACTTTCCTGGGATATTCCCAGCATATGACTCTTAACTGGCATACGTATTAATAATGCCTCATTGCACACTCAGAAGTGTCCTCGTTTAGACAATAAATTTTATGGTCACCCTCCTTATGAGCACACAGTTATGCCTCTCCCAGATCAAGTGTAGAGAGAAGCAGATTAATATTACTGAGTGCTTGCTTTGATGAAGTAAAGTAGTCACTGGATTAGACACTGTGTAAGTTATTTCAGTTACATCTCAGCACTACCATAGGAGGTGAGTAACATTTATTACTAACTTAGAGATGAGGAAAGTAATGTTCACAGAGACTGAAGTGGCCACAAAGCTATGTATCTTACGAATGGCTAAGTA
The DNA here is from genome assembly GCF_017311325.1 of Ursus maritimus. Classification (NCBI taxonomy): domain Eukaryota; kingdom Metazoa; phylum Chordata; class Mammalia; order Carnivora; family Ursidae; genus Ursus; species Ursus maritimus. Next base: position 35,675,192 of record NW_024424453.1, read on the forward strand.
AAGATCAGAATCCAGGTCTGAAGTCAAACCAGTGCTCTCCCTCCTGTACCACCTTCCCAATGAAAGGAAAATGGATCAGAATGTCAAAATTTACCCCTGTGAAATTTGGAAACTCTGTTAGTGCTCCCTACCAGAAGGCAGAGGCACCAGGCATTCATTGGAATTCAATTTTGGGTGGCTATCTGTGAAAGATAATGTGCAAAGATTTCCACAAACAATTTCTCTGGTCCCATGCCATACCTCTTATCCAGAAGTGGAATCTGTTGCCCCTCCCTTAAATCTGGGCTGGTGCTGTGACTGGCTTTGACCAATAGGATGTAGGAAACTTGATACTGCCAGTTCCAAGCCTAAGTCTTAAGACTGGAAATTTCCCTTTTGCTTTCTTGCTACCTTAAGCCAACATGTAAAGAACTCCAGGCTATCCTGATGGAAGAAGAGACCACATGAAGAGAAAGGCCAGTGAAGGGAAACCAAAACAATCCAGCTGACAGGCATCACCAAGGCTCCCAACATGTGAGTGGGCCATGTTGGACTTATAGCTTCTCCCAGCCCCAGGTGAACACTGCTGCATGAGTGAACTTGACCATCTCTGCCAAGTCCTGCCAGGATTTCCTGACCCATAGAATTGTCAGCAATAAATGGGTATTGCTTTAAGATACTGAGATTTGGGGAGGTTTGTAATGCAGCAATAGATACCTGATAAACCATGTCTTTCCCCACTTCCTTATCTCTATTACTCAACTGCACACCAGATCTCACCTTTCTGTGTCTTTTAGGAAGCCAGGAAATGATGCCCAGGTAGGAAAGGCTGGCCTGGAACCAAAATGGACCAGTAGGCTTATCTCCTGTCAACATTTCCCAAGCCAGCCTTGTTCCACTTCTTTTTTCTTTTGCCTCAGATAAAATTCTAAGAATTTCCCCTTTTCTGCTTTATTTTGCTATGCCTTTACCTCATAATCTAAGCCATTATTATATCTCGTTTGGTTCTTCCCTCAAGGACCCTAAAACTACAATTTTCATATGGCTATTTTTTAGCCTAAGGAAGATCTGTAAATGTGTGTGTATATATATCTGTGTGCATGTAGTTTTCATTTATATTCCCAACTGAGTCAAAATTACATTTAATTCTATATATCGTTGACTCATACAACATAAATGTCTAATCTTTTTATATGTCTCCCAGTGCCAACTAATAACGTGTCAATTTCCAATAAGAAGCCCCTTTTATTTCTCTATAAAAAATTCTTTAATCCAATTTGATTCATTCAGTAGTCACAATATGAATATGGTACATTGACCTGAAGAGCTTATTCAGTAATTTTAAGAGATCTCAACTGTTACCAATGGCAACCAGAGAATCAGCTTGACATCTCAGACTATTAAAACCTTACAGTCCATCTATATGATGAGCCCAGCAGAGAACTGGGAGGTTTATGACATTATAATCATTGATAATTTTGGTTGTTGCTGATGAGAAGACTTTTTAAATGCGAGGAACTTGGAAAGGGATCCAAGGAGAGTTGCCAAGATAATTAAGACAGCCTTGTAAATGGGTTTGGAGAATATGCCAGGCTATCAAAATGACTATCAGTCTATCTGACCCTCCCCTCCCTGGCCACCCCATCTATTCATCAGATGTCCTCAGCCTTAATTGAAATTGACAACACAATGATGACAAAAATGCTCTATGGTTCATGCAGCATATACTACTTCATAATCCCATAGAGAATGTGACAATAAATCATGAGATAGATCATTTATACCCTGCCGACTTCTAAAAGTTTAAGGTAGCTTATGTTAAAAATGCAGTGAGAATAATGCACAAAATTAATACAAGGCAATAGCCAGGCTTGGACATTTTTAAATGCAAAAGAGAGGAAGTAAAAGAGTAGAAATTAAAACCCCCCAAAAATGTTAGATAAAGAAACACAGGCTATACAGATATAAATATAGCGTGACTATATAGCATGGAGGAGAGGTGGTGGGAAGAGAAAGGAAAAATACCCTCAAGTGAAATGTCATGGAGACATGGGAGGAAGGGAAAGTGAAGGCAGAGTACCAAAATACACTGGGTCTCAGTCTCCATAAAGTGCATTGTTCTAAAACTTTCAAGAGTCTCATTTAATCTTCACAGGAATTGATTTAAAAAAAAAAAAAAGTTGATTCCCAGAGCCCTAGTGACTTACCCAGAGTCTTAAAACCAGAAAGTATCCAACCTATATGCCCAACCTAAAGCCATATGACTCCAAAGCCAATATTCCTTCTTCCCAAACATTCTCAATCAACAAGGCATTCATTCTAGGGCACTAAGCAGTAGGATAAATAGTTTTATGCAAAGCAATTCTTTCACCCATGCAAAGGTGTTCCTTATGGGTCTGTTTTCAGAGGACAAGTATGCTCCAGTGGTAAGACATTTGTATACAGTGATTAGGGGAACAGGATACAGAGTAGGCAAAGAAAATTTGAATCCCAGTGGCATCACTTTCTAGCTATGTGACCTTTAACAATTTACTACACCTCTTGGAGCTTTTCTGTCAGAAAAGTGAGAACGATTATGCCTAGTTGATTGAATGGTGAAAGGATGACATAAAATAACATGATGAAAATTGCCTGGCATAGAGTTCTGAACACAGTAGAACATAATAAATGTAGACTATAATAATCTATTTTATTTTCACCACAATATCTATGATTATTAAGTTAAGATGGCCAATGATTTTATTGAAGTATATACAGGTAAAATGACATGCTCTCTGGGATTTGCTTCAAAATACTTTAGCTTAAATAGGGAAGTGAGGGTAGCATTGTGTGAGAATAAAGAAAACAAAACCAACATATGTTGATGACTGTTGAAATTAGATGAAACTTGTACGGTGAGTTCATTATACTATTCTCTTTACTTTTGTGTGTATTTACATTTTTCCACAATAAAAAGTTTTGAAAAGTGTTCATGGTTAGTATCTAAAGGACACATATCTTGGTTGAAATTGCCAGGACTAAAGACTAAGAAAAAGATAAGACTGAATTCAATGGAAGCCTGGCCTCTTCTCAGAAGGCCTCGTGGATCTTCATCAGGCCTGGAATGAGTACACTCTTAAATCCAAGCTGTGCAGCATGATATTGGAAAGGAATGACATTATCCTTCAGAAGTCTGAAGATAGAAGTTACCAGAAAATCTCCAGAGCTGAAGTTAATTATTTTTCCAAAACCATCATCTTAGTTTACCTTCTCCCCATTTGCAACCATTGGTATCATCCAGCATTTTTATCCTTTCTGTGCCTAACTATGGACCCCTCCACCCAACAGACACAGCTTCCCTGTCCCTATAAACATCCTTCTACCTGCCCAGGATCACAGCCAAAGCTTCTAATGCTGGTCTTCCCTAAAACTCCTGCAAATGATCTTTTCTCAATGGCTTTGAATATTTGCAATGCATTTCCTGAGTTAAACAAAATAGCATTTTTTAAAGGCATATGTGCTTTTAAGAAGGAAAACACATTGTTACCCATTTGTATAAATTAATTGATCATAAATTCAGCAACATGAGAGCCCAGAGTGTGGAGACTGTCGAAAGGAGAATGTGTTCAGAAAGAGGAGGTCATACTGAGAGGCAAATTTCACAGTTTAGTTCAACTGTGCTTCCCAAAAACCTGTCTTATATCTATAACCTGCACTCCTGCTCCTTAGCAAGACTTACCTGTGCGTTGTCACATAATAGTCCACTTTCTGTTTTCTAAGCTAGATCATAATGACCAACTTCTAGTTGGTAAGGTAAAAATGGCTAACACAAGTATACATGCCAAGACAGGAACCTCCTAGGGAGACATTGGGTCCGTGGATTAAAAACATAGACCTTAGGGGGCGCCTGGGTGGCACAGCGGTTAGGCGCCTGCCTTCGGCTCGGGGCGTGATCCCGGCATTGTGGGATTGAGGCCCACATCAGGCTCTTCCGCTATGAGCCTGCTTCTCCCTCTCCCACTCCCCCTGCTTGTGTTCCCTCTCTCGCTGGCTGTCTCTATCTCTGTCGAATACATAAAATCTTTAAAAAAACAAAAAAACAAAAAACATAGACCTTAGAATCATAGTACCTAAGAAAAGATAGAAAACAACCAGTCCTCTATTTCATTCATCAGCGGCATAAGATAAGATGCTAGACTTTTATTTATGCTATTAAAAATTATCTGTGCATTTGTTTTCTGAAATTAGATTGGACTATGAAGGTGCAGCCCTTCACCAGCTAAATTTTACCTCTTCGTTTCACCATGTCGATGTGTCACTATACAGCCACATGGGAACTCATCTTAACAAAGTAGAATTTAATGTATCCAGTTCCCTTTAGCATTTTCTCACAAGCATGAGTAGTGACAGGACTAGTATGTCTAGAACCTCTGTAATGAGTTGCAGCCAATAGAACAGTATCATTATTTCGGTTTCATCCAAATTCTGCAATTTATTCAATTGTTGTCTCTGGCTCTTTGCATAAGTAGATTGAAGATATTTGTCTCCAGTTAAATTCTTTTATGAAACTTGAAATTACTTTCAGCATTAGTGATATCTTACTTTGGGAAATCAACAGCTAAATAACAAAGAAATAATTTAGCTAAACTTCATCTTACTTAGAGATTTCAGCCACAAAAAAAGTTTATTTATTACCAAATCAACCCACCCAATCTCTATTCGTTTTTTCTTTTTTTAATTTAAATTCAATTAGCCAACACACAGTACAGCATTAGTTTCAGATGTAGTGTTCAACAATTTAGCAGTTGTGTATAACACCCAGTGCATATCACATCTCTATCCCCTTTTTAGATAGAAGACATAAAAGGTCAAATCAAAGCATTGTATTAAGAAACAAGGGAGCTTGGACTTAGAGCACACATGGCCAGAGACACTGCCAACCAAGGTCTTGGAGCAGATTGGAGGGACTGAATAATAGATCTTCAAGTCGGCAATAAGAAATGGCATCCAACAAACCAAAAAGCAGACTCTTAACTATAGAGAACAAACTGATGGCTAAAGAGTATACTTAAACTTGATGAGCACTGAGTAATATATGGAATTGTGGAGTCACTATATTGTACACCTGAAACAAATATAACACTGTATATTAACTATACTGGAATTAAAATTTTTTTTTAATGTCATCGGTTAAGCATCTGCCTTTGGCTTAGATCATCATCTCAGAGTCCTGGGGTCAATTCCCGCATCTGACTCCTTGCTCAGCAGGGACCCTGCTTCTCCCTCTGCCTGCTGCTCCCCCTGCTTGTGCTTGCACTCTCTAGTGTGCTCTCTCTCTCTCTCTGACAAATAAATAAATAAGATCTTTTAAAAATAAAAAAAAAAATTAAATGGCATCCAATTAAACTACATTGCAAAAAATGGGAGAGAAACAGAATAGAAAGAGTAAAAAATGGAAGAGGCAGAATCTGAAGAATCTTGGTGGAAAAAGTACTGGACAGACAGCTAGTGAATGGGAAAGTGGAGTATTTCCTGAAGTGGAAGGGACTTACTGACAATGCCGACAATACCTGTGAACCTGAAGAAAATTTAGATTGTCCAGAGTTAATTGAAGCATTTATTAATTCTCTAAAAGCTGATACAAAAAGAAAACCTTTATCTGACAGTGAATGTAATAATAGCAAATCAAAAAAAAGAGATGCTGCTGATAAACCAAAAGGCTTTGCTGGAGGTCTTGATCCTGAACAATTAGTGCCACAGACAGCAGTGGTGAATTAATGTTTGTCATGACATGGAAAGATTCAGATAAGGCAGAGCTGGTCCTGGCAAAAGAGGCAGATATGAAGTGTACTCAAATTGTAATTGCTTTTTATGAAGAGAGACTAACTTGGCATTCTTATGTGGAAGACAAAGTTCAATAATTATTTCTATGGCTATATATTCATAGCACTATATATAATCTGGGTCTTGGCTTTTTATATTTATTAGTGTGAAGATACAACAACATTGTAATGAAAATCAAGTTTTATATGTTTGTTTTGAAGTATTTTGGGGGAGTCATGGGGGGCTTTTTTGCATCTATAGCACTGATTACTTTGTGGATTTTGGGGGGTTTTCTGTAACCTGCTTTTTTTTCAAGTTTTTATTTAAATTCCAATTAGTTAATATACACTATAATGTTAGTTTCAGGTGTAGAATTTAGTGATTCATCAATACCCAGTGCTCATCACAAGTGCCCCCTTTAAGCCCCATCCTCTACTTCACCCACCCCCCACCCCTCCGATAACCCTCAGTTTGTTCTCTGTAGTTAAGAGTCTGTTTCTTAGTTTGCTTCTTTCTTTTTTCTTTTTCCCTTTGCTCTTTTGTTTTGTTTCTTAAATTCCACATTGAGTGAAATCATACAGTACTTGTCTGTCTCAGACTGACCTACTTCGCTTAGCACAACACCCTCTAGTTCCATCCACATTGCTGCAATGGCAAGACTTCATTCTTTTTGGTAGCTGAGTAATATTCCACTGTGCCTATGTACCACTTCTTCATCCATTCATCAGTCAATGGACATTTGGCCTCTTTCCATGATTTGGCTATTGTTGATAATGATGCTATAAACATCAGGGTGCATGTGCCCCTTCCAATCTGTATTCTAGTATCCTTTGGGTAAATACCTAGCAGTACAATTGCTGGATCATAGGGAAGTTCTATTTTTAACATTTTGAGGAAACTCCATAATGTTTTCCAGAGTGGCTGTACCAGTTTGCATTCCCACCAACAGTGTAAGAGGGTTCCCTTTCTCCACATCCTCCCCAACATCTGTTGTTTCTTGTATTGTTAATTTTAGCCATTCTGACTGCTGTGAGGTGATATCTCTTTGTAGTTTTGATTCGTGTTTCCCTGATGGTGAGTGATATTGAGCATCTTTTCACGTGTCTGTTAGCCATCTGGATGTCTTCTTTGGAAAAATGTCTCCATGTCTTCTACCCATTTCTTAACTGGATTATTTGTTTTGGGGGGTGTCGCATTTGATAAGTTCTTTATGATTTTAAATACTAACCCTTTATCAGATATGTCATTTGCAAATATCGTCTCCCATTCTGTAGGCTGCCTTTCAGTTTTGTTGATTGTTTCCTTTACTGTGCAGAAGCTTTTTATCTTGATGAAGTCCCAATAGTTCATTTTTGTTTTTGTTTCCTTTGCCTCAGGAGATGTATCTAGTAAGAAGTTGCTATGGCCAATGTCAAAGAGGTTATTGACCGTGTTCTTCTCTAGGATTTTGACAGATTCCTGTCTCACATTTACGTCTTTCATCCATTTTGAATCTGTTTTTGTGTATGGTGTAAGAAAGTGGTCCAGTTTCATTCTTCCGCATGTTGCTCTCCAGTTTTCTCAGCACCATTTGTTCATTTCTGGGTTTTCTGCTCTGTTCCACTGATCTACGTGTCTGTTTTTATGCCAGTACCGTACCATCTTGATCACTAATATAACTTGAAGTCCAGAATTATGATGCTTCCAGCTTAGCATTCCTTTCTCAAGATTGCTTTGGCTATTTGGGGTCTTTTATGGTTCCATACAAATTTTAGGATGGCTTTTTCTAACTTTGTGGAAAATGCTGATGGTATTTTGATAGGGATTGCATGAAATGTGTAGATTGTTTTGGGTAGTATAGACATTTTAACAATATTTGTTCTTCCAATCCATGAGCATAGAATATTTTTCCATTTCTTTGTGTCATCTTCAATTTCTTTCATCAGTGTTTTATAGTTTTCAGAGTACAGGTCTTTTACCTCTTTGGTTAGGTTTATTCCTAGGTATCTCATGGTTTTGGTGCAATTGTAAATGGGATCAATTCCTTGATTTCTCTTTCCACTGCTTCATTATTGGTCAGTAGAAATGCAACAGATTTCTCTATGTTGATTTTGTATCCTGTGACTTAACTGAATTTGTGTATCAGTTCTAGCAATCTTTTTGGTGGAGTTTTTTGGGTTTTCTATACAGAGTATCATGCCATCTGCAAATAGCGAAAGTTTGACTTCTTCCTTGCTGATTTGGATGACTTTCTTTTTCATTGTCTGATTGCTGAGGCAAGGACTTCCAGTAGTATGCTAAGTAACAGTGGTGAGAGTGGACATCCTGTCTTGTTCCTGACCATAGAGGAAAAGCTCTCAGTTTTTCTTCATTGAGGATGATGTTAGCTGTGGGTTTTTCATATATGGCCTTCATTATGTTGAGGTATGTTCCCTCTATCTCTACTTTGTTAAGGATTTTTATCATGAATGGATGTTGTACTTTGTCAAATGCTTTTTCTGTATCTGTTAAAAGGATCATATGGTTCTTATTCTTTCTTTTATTAATGTGATGTATCACATTGATTGATTCATGAATATTGAACCACCCTTATAGCCCAGGAATAAATCCCACTTGATTTCGGTGAATGATTCTTTTAATGAGCTGTTGGATTCGATTTGCTAGCATTTGTTAAGAAATTTTGCATTCATGTTCATCACGGATATTTGACTATAGTTCTCTTTCTTAGTGGAGTCTTTGTCCAGTTTTGGAATCAGGGTAATGCTGGCCTCATAGAATGAGTTTGGAAGTTTTCCTTCTATTTCTATTTTTTGGAATAGTTCGTGAAGAATAAGTGTTAACTCTTCTTCAAATGTTTGGTAGAATTCCCCTGGGAAGCCCTCTGGCCCTGGACTTTTGTTTGTTGGGAGATTTTTGATTACTGATTCAATTTTTTTGCTGGTTATATTGTAGTTGACTTCATATTTTCTAGCATTGTGGTCAGAAAATGTGCATGGTATGGTCTCAATCTTTTTGTGTTTGTTGTGGTCTGATTTGTGACCTAGTATGTGCACATGAAAAGAACATGTATTCTGCTGCTTGAGGATGAAATAGTCTGAGTATGTCTGTTAAGTCTATCTGGTCCAGTATGTCATTCAAACCATTGTTTCCTTGTTGATTTTATGCTTAGATGATCTGTCCATTGGTGTGAGTGGAGTGTTAAATTCCCCTCTGATTATTATATTATTATCAATGAATTCCTTTATGTTTATTAATATTTGTTTCATGTAGTTGGGTGCTCCCATGTTGGAGGCATAAATATTTATAGTTCTCGTCATTCATAGTTCTTCTTTCTCTCTTTTTTCAGCTTCATTATTTTCCATTATTCTATCTTCTATATCACTTATTCACCCCTCTATTTATATTCCTCTACTTCTTACATCTGTGTGATCATTACATCCAGTCAGTTTCAAATCTCGCCTATCACAGTTTTCATGTCTGCCTGATTGTTTTTTAGTTCTTTTACCTCTGTAGTAAGGGTCTCCCTGATATCTTCCATGCTTTTCTCAAGCCCAGCAAGTAGCTTTATGATTCTTCCTTTAAATTCTCCATCAGGCATATTACTTAAATCTGTTTCAATTAGATCTCTGGCAATGAGCTTCTCTTATCCTTTTTGGAGGATAAATTCCTCCATTTTGGCATTTTGTCTAGGTCTCTGTCTTCTTCGGTGTGTTAGAAAAGCCTGTTATATTTTCTGCTCCTTAGAGTAATGGCTTTATGAAGAAGAGGTCATACATTGTCCGGGGCCTGTTGCTTCAGGGAGTATCTCTGCTGTATGCTGTGTGCACTCTGCTGCTGTGTTTTGGCTGCTTTATCCCTCAGGTCAGTCATCTTCAGAGGCTCTCCTTCCCTACGATGGGTAGTGTTTGGACCTTGGCTAGAGTGTGGAGAGTTTTAACTAGGCATGCTCTGATCTGCTTGTTAAATGAGACCTGATGTTACTACCACTAGAACTGAAGCCTTGCTGAATTTTATAGTCAATAGACATGGTGCATGCAGATGTTCTGCTGGTCTTCTGGGGAGGATGCCTGCACACTTACCCAGAAAGCAGTACCAGTAGAGCACAGGGGTATGGGACTAGGTGTAAGCAGGTCAGGCAGCCATTGTTGGCATTGTGCTGTTTACTGAAGTTGTTTTATGCTGAGGGGCAGGGGAGTGAAATGGTGCCAGCCAGCTACTTTGTCCCCAGAGAGGGGCCTCCATGCTTGCTGCTCTCAGGGAAGCACTCCCAGAAGAGCAAATACATTCCCCTCTTGCATCCCAGGCATTTTTCAGATTGCTATTTTCACACTGTCTGCCTCCAGGTTGCTTGCCTGTCTAGAGTAGTGCAGTGCATTTTGAGCTCTAACCCGCTGAGCCTGCTGACTTTAAAAACTCCCAACTTTAGAGATGTGCTATAGCGAGGGTTTGCGCTGGTCTTCTGGGGGAGGGTCTCACTGTGAGGGGACTGATACACGTTTGACCAAGAAGGGTAGTCAAACCAAAGTGCAGGGGCATGGAATTTGGAGCAAGACAAGCTAAACAGTCAGTGTCTGGGTTAGCCGCCCTCCGCAGGTGTCTCTGGGCTTACGCTGAGGGGTTGGGGAGGGAATTGGAACCCTCGCTTTTTTTTGTCACTGAGGGAGTGCCACCTCTTACAGATGTGTTCCAAGAAGAATGAATAGTCTCTCCCCTGTGCCTTAGGTGATCATCAGATCACACCATCTACCCTGGGGATTGCTTAGTGCCTTCTCTCCAGGAGTAGAACAGTGCCCTCAGGGTTCTATCCCAGCCAAGCCCTCCTACCTCCACCTCTAAAACTCGTCTTTGAGCCCCGCTGACTGTAAAAGCTCATGAAAATCAGCCCCTCTCTTTCTCCCAGCCCATGGCTTTGGGGAATTCTCCTTGTGCAGATCCTGTGTGCTCCACTCTTTCTTGCCTTTCTCTGCAATGAGGGCTCCCTATCCTCTGCAGCACCTGTATACATTTCTCCCCAAAATCATGTCCCCACACTTCCTACCTTCCTCTGTGTGCACCCTTCTCTCCCTCTATTTGTGCAATCTGTTCTGTCAGTCCTCAGATTGATGTCTTGGCTGTTCAGAATGATTTGATATTTGGCTAGCTGTGTTCCAGGGATGAGGCAAGCTTAGGGTCCACTTAGCTCTCTGTCTAGCACTGGTTACTTTGAATAAATAAAAACTTTCTTAGTTGCTTTCTTTATCAGAAAAGAATTTTTGAGGGGCGCCTGGGTGGCTCAGTCGTTAAGCATCTGCCTTCAGCTCAGGGCGTGATCCCAGGACTCCCGCATGGGGCTCCCTGCTCCACTGGGAGCCTGCTTCTTCCTCTCCCACTCCCCCTGCTTGTGTTCCCTCTCTCACTGTGTCTCTCTCTCTGTCCAATAAATAAATTTTTTTAAAAAATCTTTAAAAAAAGAAAAAAAAAGAATATTTGAGACCATATATTATTTTGACCAATATATTATTATTTGAAACCATATATTATTTCCTTTGCACTAGAGAACACCTTTTCTAAATAACAGGGAAAATCTCCATAGTAATTACTCAATCAGAATCTATATTTAACTCCTATATGCCTATGGACCATTCTGGGTTTTTTGTTATTTGGGGGTTTTTTGTCTGTGTATATATAAAACACACACATAAGCGGCTTCCTTTTCTTTCTTTCCTTCTTTCTCTCTTTCTTTCGTTCATTCGTTTGTTCATTCTTTTTAACATTCACCAACACAAAACAGCATTTCATAACCATGGATAGCCCATGTTTCTGGGATGTCATCATTTTGAGGAACCCAAGAAATAAATCACTTCAAGTTAAGTTGAAATTTTTCCTAAAGCTCTAACCTTTCAAATCAAATAGATGATTTTTTAATAAATTGAACAATTTAAATATAATGTAAGTGATTTAAATTAGACAACTTAAAAGCAGTCATATCAGAATCCATATCCATATCTACAGTTATATAAATGCAAGTTTATTTGCAAAACCCCTTAAAGGAAAATTTTATCACTACCAATAACTTCTCCACCCAAATGAGAAAACTAGAGAAGTTCTGGTGTGTTTAATTAGGTAAGAAAACTAGTTACATGGACATTTACAAGTTTCTTCTAGTGAACCATTCCTTTACAAGTTGAAATCCCTAAAAGAGACTGACTAAATGGGACGAAATGGGACTAAAAGGTCATGATTCATGGAATGCCTCAGACTTCATTCATGGAAACCTAATCATAATCAGATGGCTGGAGATATTGGCAATTGAGGACCTGCTGGAATAAATGGGTGAAAAGACTTTTGTAGTCCGAATTCTTGACCTACTTGTGTTTTCTTTATCCCAACTCATGTTTACATGTAGGCTCAATCATCTCAG